>NC_080796.1:11625167-11938501 GCF_028018385.1 Neofelis nebulosa | reverse complement strand
ATACTGTTTTCCAGAGTGGCTGCACCAGTTTGCATTCCTACCAGCAGTGCAAAAGTTGTCCTCTTTCTCTGCATCCTCACCAACATCTGTTGTTGCCTGTGTTGTTAATGTTAGCCATTCTGGCAGGTGTGAGGTGTATCTCATTGTGGTTTTGATTTGTATTTCCCCAATGATGAATGATGTTGAGGATTTTTTCATGTGTCTGTCAGCCATCTGGATGTCTTCTTTGGAGAAGCGTCTATTCGTGTCTTTTGCCCATTTCTTCACTGGATTGTTTGTTTTCTGGGTGTTGAGTTTGATAAGTTCTTTATAGATTTTGAATACTAACCCTTTATCTGACATGTCATTTACAAATTTCTTTTCCCATTCCTTCGGTTGCCTTTTAGTTTTGCTGATTGTTTCCTTCGCTGTGCAGAAACTTTATATCTTGATGAGGTCCCTATAGTTCATTTTTGCTTTTGTTTTCCTTACCTCTGGAGAAATGTCAAGTAAGAAGTTGCTGCAGCTGAGGTCAAAGGGGTTGTTGCTTGTTTTCTCCTTGAGGCTTTTGATGGCTTCCTGTCTTATGTTTAGGTCTTTCATCCATTTTGAGTTTATGGATTTGAGTGTATGTTTTCTCCTCGAGTCTTTTGATGGCTTCCTGTCTTATGTTTAGGTCTTTCATCCATTTTGAGTTTATGGATTTGAGTGTATGGTGTAAGAAAGCGGTCCAGGTTCATTCTTCTGCATGTCGCTGTCCAGTTTTCCCAGCACCACTTGCTGAAGAGACTGTCTTTTTTCCATTGGATATTCTTTCCTGCTTTGTCAAAGATTAGTTGGCCATACGTTTGTGGGTCCATTTCTGGGTTCTCTAATTCTGTTCCATTGTGTCTGTTCTTGTGCCAGTACCATACTGTCCTGATGATGACAGCTTTGTAACACTGTTTGTAGTCTTGAATTGTGATGCCTCCAGCTTTGCTTTTCTTTTTCAAGATTGCTTTGGCTATTCAGAGTTTTTTCTGGTTCCATACAAGTTTTAGGATTGTTTGTTCTAGCTCTGTGAAGAATGCTGGTGTTATTTTGATAGGGGTTGCATTGAATGTGTAGATTGCTTGGGTAGTGTCCACATTTTATCACTATGTGCCCAAGAGACTCCTTTTGACAGTCATGAAAATAGAAGTTACATATTAAGTAAAAATCTCTAAGAATTAGAAACAATTGGGAAGAAGAGACAGGGGAGAAGAGGGATCTTGGCTTGCTAAATGAAATTAGGCCCACTGAATTTCAGACACAGCAGTCTCTCTAACAGCCTGTGTTCATAAAAGGGTAGTATTGATCCAAAGTTTTAAGTTCTCTCTTCTCTTGATCTCATATCCAAGGAAGCTATCATTCCAAAAATAACTTCATGTTTGAAGTGTCTTTATATCTTGACCATAGTGAACATCAAAAAGGCACTCCTGGCCAGAGTGGATAAATACATAAGAAAAGAGAAGGCTGATATTCTCTGGGGATTTAAAAGGGAATTAAAATTAATTATGTCTATAGATAAAGAATAAAATTACTGAAATAACTTATATTTATGAATATATATAATATGATATATTTCCATGTAATGTATTTCAATGCCTGGAGTATTATTCAGAAATACACTAAGAGTCAAACCTTAATAGTTACTACATTTTATTTTTAAATATAGCAAATTAGAAGACAGGAATTGTAAGGACCATCCCTAAAACAAAAGATCTTTAAGTTATTTTCCATTTTGTTACAGAGTAAAATAAGAAGTATCTTCGCAGTCTGGACCAAAAGTGAACTTTATCTTGGATACCCTCTTCTTAAATTTATGAAAATAATGACTACTGAAAAACTGAAAAGCCTTCTAAATATATCACAAACCGATACACTAACTATACACAATGTTGAGTATCCAGGACACCCTTTGGAGATTGCCTTGTTATTAAGTTACTGCTCTGCATGCACAGTCAACAAAAAGATTTATGTGGTAATATATAATGAAGATACAGAGCAGTGGATGAACCAAGACTTTGCATTAGATGTCCCTAGTGACACTTTTGTAAATGCACATTTTCTATATTCAGCACTTCCAGAATTAGTACTATGGGACAAACATAGGGTCTACTATTGCTATCACAATTTCACCGAGACTGGAGTCATCCAAACACCTACAGAGTTTGGAAACTTATCAAGGTTGTCACAGAACAGCACCATTCATATTATTTTCATCGGTGAGCCATTCTCAGTCTGCAAAAATTTATTCTAGATTTTCTAGTAGATACCTTCCTTCCGAAGATGTAACAATTATAAATGCACTAATATATGGGTATATGGGTAGAGAAAGGTGTACTTTTTACCGCCTAAAAATGGATATGTTTTAAGCTCCACTAAGGTCAGTTATGATCTCACATAGCAAAATGGCCAACTCCAGTTCTGGGGGTTTTTTTCCCGTTAGATTCATTTCGGTCAATCAGCACATACATATGCATTTTAGTGTTGGAAGTGATATGGTGTTTTATTCATTTCCTAGGACTCCTTAGGGCTACCACTCGCTGGGTGGCTTCAAACAACAGGAATTTATTGTCTCAATTTTGGAGGCTAGAAGTCCACATTAAGGGTGTCGGCAAAGCCATGAATTCCCTCTGAATGCCATGAATTCAGAATCCCTCTGAAACCCAAAGGGGGATCTTTCATTGCTTCTTCCCAGCCTTTGGTGGCTTTCTGGTAAACCTGGCCGTCCCTTGGCTTGCAGCTGCATCACCCCAACCTCCGCCTTCATCACGATGTTGCATTCTCCCTGTGTCCTCACACGCCAACTTGTTGTAAGGACACCAGGGCCCACCCTGCTCCAGGAACACCTCATCTTAACTGATTGCCTCCGTAATGACCCTATTTCCAAATAAGGTCACATTCTGAAGGAGTACTGGGAATTAGAACATCGACATATCTTTTCTGAGGGGACACAATTCAAGCTATGGCACATTTTGTAGAGTTAAGTGGACCTGTATTCACATCCATGAGCAAGTCATTGAACCTTTCCAAGCTTCAGTATTCTAATCTAGAATGTAGGGCGGCTGTGTCAACTGGATAAGAGATTGTATGTAAAATGCTTAAAATAAAACTGGGTGCACGGTAAACCTTCAGCTAATAGTAGTTATTCTTGATCCTGTTATTCCTGAGGTAGCATACTAAACATTATAGGCAATGCCAAGAAATAGGAAGTGCTATCCTCAAAAAGCCTAGTTAGGAGGTAACCCCAAACATGGAATTTAAAGGAAATGTCGCTGTCATTCATAATCAGTCTTTCTTGACCTCTATCACCCTTCAACTCCCAACCATTTGATTTTTATGTTCCCTTTTACAACAAAACTATAAAAAATATTGCCTACTTTCACTTTTTCCTCTTTCCTCCCTTTCTCTTGAAGGCACTCTAATCAAATATTCCGTGGAAACTGCTCTTGTTAAGGTTCTCGATGACCTCCACTGTGCTAGCCCAGTGGCCAATTTTCAGCCATCTTCCATGACCTGGCAGCAGCATTGGAAACCACTTAGCAGGGCCTTATTCTTGAAATACTTTTTCTTTTCGAAGTTTATTTTTTACTTTTTATTGAAATTCTAATTGGTTAACATACAGTGCAACAATGGTTTCAGGATAGAATTCAGTGATTCATCACTACATACAACACCCAGTGCTCAACATAACAAGTGCCCTCCTTAATGCCCATCACCCATCTAGCCCATCCCCCACCCACCTCCCTCCATCAATCCTATTTGTTCTCTATCGTTAAGAATCACTTTTTGCCTCTTTTTACCCCTTTCAACATGTACATGTTTTGTTTCTTAGTTTCCACATATGAGTGAAATCATATGGTGCTTGTCTTTGACTTATTTTGCTTAGCGTAATATACCCTGTCTCCGTCCATGTCATTGCAAATGGCAAGATTTCACTCTTTTTGATGGCTGAGTATTATTCCTTTGTGTATATATACACCACATCTTCTTTATCCATTCACTAGTTAATGGACATTGGGTCTCCCTCCATAGTTTGGCTATTGCGGATAATACTGCTATAAACACTGGGGTACATGGACCCCTTTGAATCTGCGTTTTTGTATCCTTGGGGTAAACACCTAGTAGTGCAATTGCTGGATCATAGGGTAGTTCTGGTATTAGCTTTTTGAGAAACCAGAGTGGCTGCACCAGTTTGCATTCCCACCAACAGCACAAGAGTTTTCCCCTTCAAAACGCTTTTTTTCACCTGACTTTTGGGCTATCGCTTTTTTACTCTTCCTACTACCTCACTAGCTACTCCTCCTCAGCCTCTTTTCCATCTTCATCTTCCTGATTCCCAAATGGAGAGGCACCTCGGGGTTTGGTTTTCAGGAATCTTCTGAGTTCTGTTTACATTTGCTCTGCCCTCTGGCCATAAGCCCTAGCCTCAACTCCAGGCCTTATTCCCAGCTGCCTTCAGCATACCTTCACTCGGATGACTAGTAGGTATCTTAGATTTGACATCCAAGAACGGATCCCTGAGTTTCTCACTCCTATCTCAACCTGCTCCTTGCCTAGTCCTTTCCTGTCAAGTAAATATCACCTCTTCCTGTCCTCCCAGGCACAAACCTTGACCTCATCCTCGAATCTTTCCCTTTGACATCCCACAACTAATCCACGGGCAGCTCCTGGTGGCTCTATCTAAAAAGTCTATCTAAAATCTAACCCCTTTCCACCATCCTCACTCCAGTCCAAGCCAGTGTCCTCTCCAGCCCATACATGTAAGAGCCTTTCATGTGCTCCCCCCGCCTCCACCAGATTACAGTCACTGGGAAGCTAGCGTGAGCCTTTGAAAACATGCAAAATCACATTACTCCTCAGCTTAAAACCCTCATTTGGCTTCCTATATCACTCAGGATAAAATCCAAAACTGTCACCATGGCCCGAAAAGCAGTATGTGGTTTGGCCCCAGACTCTGATGTCATCTATCACGTGACCCTTTGTTCACTGTTACCTAGCCGCAGACTGGCCTCTTTGCTGTTCCCTGGTTACCTACTGTTTCATATGCCAAAAGCGTTGTTCACATTGATGTCTACATGACTCTTAACATTGGATTCAGGTTTAAGTCCAAATGCCAACTGTTTGGAGAGCTCTTCCCTAACCCTGACCTAACTCCCATGCCGTGTCCCTTACACTTCTTCATTTTGTTCACAGCACTTCTCATTTAACAAATTACACGTGTACTTATTCATTAACTGAATCTTCCAGCAAAAACAAGCTTTGTGTGACTTTGTTATACTTGCTGCTTTACCCACAGTGTCTAATATAGTATATAATAGGTACTTTTTTGAATAAATGGATGAACGTGTATTCATTGAACATGCGCTATTTGCAAGATGCTCTTCTGGGAGTTGGAGATAGCATGGAAATTGGACACAACACCCACCCTTTCAGCACTTACAAAATTGCAGAGGATAAAGACAAGTAAACCTACAAACAATGCAACATGGCTAATGCTATAACAGAGCCAATATTGGGCGCTACAGAATCACATAAATTGAGTACCTTTCTCAAGTCTGGGGTGGGGGTGGGGAGATACGGAAGGCTTCCTTGGAGAAGTGATGTCTAAGCTGAGGCTTGGGAAATGGGTAGAGGTTAGGTAAGCAGTGAAGACAGCAATGAAGACAGTGTACCCAACCACCCAGAGACAGAGACAACAGGGTACAACCCAGGACACGAAAGACCATACACTGCTGAAACAGAGTTCTCCAGAGAAAAAAAGAAGTCTCCCCTGGAGAAATGAAGTTCAGATTATGAAAGTCCTCACAAGCCATGTGAGAAAATTGGACCTTCTCCTGCAGCCTGTGTAGGGAATTCTAAAGAGTTTTCAGCAAGAGAGAAGCAGAATATTTGTGTTTTTAAAAGACCGCTGGCCACCATGATAAGGAGATAAGGTTAGAATAGTAAATTGGGGATAGATTTTATTTTTTACTTTTTTTATAGAAAATATTTTTTTAATGTTACATTTGTCCCAACACAGCATTCCACTAACATATCTGTATGGGTATGTGCATTTTACACAAGTGTATAAAAATGTATATGTACATTTTTTAATTTAAATTTTGGTTAGGGGGCGCCTGGGTGGCTCAGTAGATTAAGCATCTGGCTTCAGCTCAGGTCATGATCTCACCTTTTGTGAGTTCAAGCCCCACATTGGGCTCTTTGCTGACAGCTCTGCTTCAGATTCTGGGACTCCCTCTTTCTCTGTCCTCCCCCGCTCATACTCTGTCTCTCTCTGTCTCTCTCTTTCTCTCTCTCAAAAATAAATAAACTTTAAAAAAAATTTTAATTTAAATTTTAGTTAGTTAACATACAGTGTAATATTAGTTTCAGGAGTAGAATTCAGTGATCCATCACTACATACAACACCCAGTGCTCATCCCAACACTTGGGGATAGATTTTAGAGGGACCTTAAAGTCTGAATGTTGTACTGAAGGCCATTTGGAAACACGGAAATAAAAAGCTTAAACAATTCATAAACATGAAATATGAAGTCAAAAGCCTTCCACCTTCACCATTTTCATTCCTCAAATAACCCACTATTCAAAAGTTCCTGTGAATTTATTCAGACTTTTGAAAAAGAAAATTCAAAACATAATAAGCTGTATTTTCAAAATATCTAATACACATAAAAACTACGCCACTTTCACTGCCACAGTGTTCATGGTTTAACTGTACTATTATTTAGACCAATAGGAGTATAAACAGATATTTACATAGATAGATATCAGACTTCATTTCTTTTGCTACTACAAATAATGCTGCAGGAAATGTGCTTCTATATATGTATATGTTTTCTACACTTGTACAGGTATTCTTTGATATAAGTTATTAGATGTAGAATTCGTGATTCAAAGCTCTGAATATTCAAAAAATCAATAAATCTTTCCAGTTGCTCTCCAGCAAAAGTTGCCACAGTCTGTTTCCCCAAAAGTATTAGAAAATGTGTATTTTCATATGACATATTTGATATTTACCCACAGTACAGAAAAAAATGGGTAATTCTCATTTTAGGACTCATTTTATAATTAGAAGTTATATCTAGTTTCATGTGTTTATTGGCCATATTCTTCTATGGATTGTCAGTTCTTACTCTTGAGATATTTTTGCATGGGGTTATCTATTTTCTTATTGATACTGATATGGTCGTTACTCACAGTGTATATTCACCATTTATCTTTGACATGTATTGCAAATATTGTCTCTTGTGTGTAATTTCTTGTACCTTTTTGGAGGGATTTGGTATTTAGAATTTGTGCTTTTGTGTAGTTAAATTTGTTAATATTTCTACTTGTGACTTTGGATGTAATGTCATAATTTGAAAGGTCTTTCCAATTACAAAAATATTACTAAGTATTTTCTTTTATCATTTTTACTTTTCTAATTTGCATATTTCAATCTTTAATTCATCCAGAATTGTGTTTGGTATAAGTTAAGAATTTCGTTCTATTTTTTGTCTTTATGTCTTTCACTGAAAGCTGATGTTGCCTTCAAATCACTCTTTTAGAAACCAACCCTTACCCCCCAGATTTGAAATACCACCTTCCTTATCTATTTATTACTCATGTCAACCAGGTTCATTTTCTAGGCTATTCTGTTCCACTCCTACCTGCATGAGCTCTCTGTCGTTTTGATTACTGTAGCCCTAATCTCCTAACACACCACATAATTCACTTATTTTCATGCCCTATTGACTGTATTCCTGAAGGAATGTAAGTTACACAAGAGGGAGGACTTTCTGGGTTTTCCCCTAATGTATCCCCCACAAGTTTCTAGAACACTGTGTAGCCAGAACAGGCATGCAATTTATTGAAGAGATGATGATATGTGTGCAATATTAGGTCTTCGCAAGCAGGAATGTTGTACACTTCATTATTTGTATTTTCTCTAATTGGTTTCTTCAAATATCCCATCTCTTTAGTCAATTTTAGAAGTTTGTATTTCCTTAGGAAATCATTCATTTTATCTGGATTTGCTACTTTATTGGCAAAGGTTTTCCATTTTAATTTTTAGATTGCTTATTGTCTGTAATAGTATTCTCTTTCTTATTTATAATGTTGTCTGTATCCCACCCCTTATTAATTTGGCTCACAAGATATTGTTTATTGTGTTTAGGGTTTTTTTTTTTGGCTTTGTTTTCTTTCTTTTGAAAAGTACTCTTAGTTTATTTATCAAATCTGCTTTCTATTTAATTCCTTAATTTCTGCTTTTGTCATTATTGATTTTTCACTTGTGCTTTTTTTTTTTTTTTGTAACTTTGGTGCTCTGTGGCCTGCTTCTTATGTTAAATGATTAGTTCGTTTATTTTCAATCTTATTTTCTAAGCATTTAAAGCTACAAATAAGCATAAGGCTATGAATTTTTCTCACTACGGCTTTATCTGCATCCCCAAACTTTTATATACAGTGTTTTTAATCTCATTATTTTAAAGTCATTCCTAATTTTCTTCTTAAGTTAATATTTAATCCAAAATTCATTTAATAATGTTTCAATGAGCAGCGAGATAAGCAGAAGAGAGAGTGCCATATAGCACACAGAAGGGACACCTAATTCAGATTTATGACATCAGAAAAGTCTACACGGAGGCGCCTGGGTGGTTCAGTTGGTTAAGTGTCCAGCTCTTGCCTTTGGCCTAGGTCAGGATCTCATGGTTCATGAGTCTGAGCCCCCATCAGGCTCTGTGCTGACCCTGTGGAGCCTGCTTAGGATTCTCCATCTCCCTCTCTCTCTCTGCCCCTCCCCCACTCATGATCTCTCTCTCTCTCTCTCTCTCTCTCTCTCTCTCTCTCTCTGTCAAAAATAAATAAGAAAACATTTAAAAAAAGAAAAAGAAAAGTCCACACAGGGGAAAAGCCCTCTAAACCAAAACCAGGGAGAAGGTACAGAGTAGAAAAATTGGATCAATGGTCAGGATGAGAGTTGAAGTAGCAAAGACCCAGAGGTGCAAGAGAACATGGCAAGTTCGTGGAAATGAAGTTAATCGTGTATGACTAGATGGTAGAGGGTGAGACCAAAAGTGGCAACAAGGCTGGTGGGAGAAGGCAAGGACCACGTCACCAAGTGACCTGGACACTATATAAGATCCTAAAGCAATATGTGTTTTTTGTTTTGTGAGATTTTAAACCTTATATATCATCATACTGTGTGTATCCTGCAATGACTTTACTCACTCAACATCCGGATATATTCTGTTAGGTCATCCACCCGCATCCATCCTTCTCTCCTCCTTCCACCTTGTGAAGTTTCTAGAAACACACACACACACAGCACAGCAGGCCAAGAATTTGGTACGCCTGGATGGACTTTTTGTCAAAAGCACAACAAAACAAAATTAAATTTATAAAGGATCTAAGTTCCATGAGGAAAGTTACCAAATCACTTTAGCATCACAGTGTTACTGACCTGTCAGCACTGGTGTTGGATGCCCTGTGTGTTGCCTTAGCGCTAAGGGCAGCGTACCCTTGCAGTTTTACTAAAAGACTCAGAAGAATATTCCAAGCTTCATATTCACCTTACCGATCAATGTAATAATTTCGCCAACATTATTATGTTGTTGAATTTCTACTGACAACACTAGGACTGTGTGAAAGCTTAACGTTATAAGGACATCTATGTGGATAGTGATGTCTTATTAAAGTATTCCGATGATCCTAAAAAAAAAAAAAAAAGGGCATTTCTGACTTAGGGGTTTTATTAGCATATAAACTACAGCAGTCTGTGAAAATATCACTTATTTATTCAAATTTCAAATGTAAGATGCATACACATAATATACTCTGAACCTTCCTGATTCTATGAATCGACCTTCCTCCTTTTGGTCAGTCCCCTTAAAGCATTGGGTGGTTTGGGTTTGTTTTGGGGTGTTGTTGCTGTTGTTGTTGTTGTCGGGTTTTTGTTTTTTTGTTTTTTTAGTTAAGGAAAGTATACCCCTAGAAGCTGTACATGGAGAAAGTCGTATATGGAAAGAAAGCTATGAAATCAACTAGCTCCACTGTTCATTTTACAGATATGGCTATAAAACCAAAGAATGTAAGAGACTTATTGTCTATGAACCTCTATGACTTAGGCATAAAACTCTGTTAAGGGAAGAAGTTGGCTTTTATTTATAGAGTGAACATGAGAGGAACCAACACCCACCCCCGTTTCTTATCCCAGTTTTGTTGGTCTGCTAGGGCTACTGTAACAAAATATCATGGGCTAGGTGGCTTAAACAATACAATTTTATGTTATCACAGTTCTGGAGTCCAAAAGCCCAAGATCAAGGTGATCTCAAGGTTGGTTTCTGGTGAGGATCGCCTTCTTGGCTTAGAGACATAGGCCACCTTCTCACTGTGCCCTCATATGGCCTTTTTTTCTGTGTGCATGCAGAAAGAGAGAAACAGAGAGAGATCTGATGTCTCTTATTCCTCTTATAAATAAGAATACCAGTCATATTGGATTAGGGCCCCTCCCTTATGACCTAGTTTAACCTTAATTACCTCTTTAAAGATATTTTCACTTGGGGGGACACAATGCTGTCCATAATACAATGCTTCCTAATAATATGATTCTTGTCATGCCTATCCTTATTATTATTTAATGCACTAATTCTAGCTTTTTAATGGAAATGATGTCATATATACCTAAGTGATATTGTACACGCAAGAAGAAATCTATACAGGGGAAACATTGCCCCACTATGAAGTGGGAGAGATGTCCTTCAGCATCACGTAAAGTTGTAGTTTTCTGCCTGCACACTCTAACTTTCTCAAAACAGACAAATCCTTCCTTACTACGAAAGAAATTATTTTGGTTAGAAGTGCATGGATTCGCGGCTACTTAGAATAACACAAACTTTTCTCCTCCTTTTCCAGATTATTATGGAAATGTGGTGGTGAAAATGGAAAATAACATAATGTTCTACTTCAAGGCCAATATTAAAGATGCGGTAAAACTACACGCATGGACAAATAGTACACTGAAGTCAGCAGTCTCGATGAGTTCCTCTGGGCTAATGTATCTCATACATGTTTTTGAAAATGGCACAATACGTCCACAGGAATATCCTTTAAGACTAGAAGCAAAAAGTGTAACTTTCAATTCAAAAGAGAAATGCCCCTACGTGGCATTTCTTAATAATATTTTTAGTGTTTTTTTCTTTTTGGACAAGGGACAGAACGTGTCCATCTGGACTCAAATAGTCTATCCAGAAAATGTTGGTCTGTATATTGTGGTGGAATCATACGGCCCAAATATATTACAAGAGACATACCAGGTTCACTATGAAGTTGCCCTAGGATACTGCACTAAAACCATGGTAAGTTGATAGTTTGAAAATGTATTCATATGACTGTAATAAATGTAAAATTATAATATTGACTTTTATAAATCCTATCACCAAAAAAATAGTGTCTAGCATTGTCAGTCACATTACATGAGGTTTTCTCATAATATCATGTATCCTTAGTTTTAGGTCCTCTTGGCCAATGTTGCAGTAATTTCTGTTAACTGATTGTGGTAAACAGTGTTTGATGTGAAGACAAATTAGAACTTTCTTCGTCTGTTGTAAATGTGTGTGTGTGTGTGTGTGTGTGTGTGTGTGTGTGTGTGAGTGTATTTTTTAAAAAAAGATTTTTCTTCTAGGTTTAGCTTGGAAAATGTTGAGAAATATACAAGTTTTTAATAAATAAATGATAAGCCATTAGCTCCTGAGTCACACATTTCACTTTTAATATCCAAAAGGCCTCTTTGCTGCCTAAAATCACATTCCTGCAGAATTCTTTGTCAATTGTATTATCTGCTTCCTGCTTCCTTTTTTGTTTTTAATGCATGGCTTTGTATGGACTTCTATCAGCCACCTATTATACTATAACATCACCCAAAACGCGATGGCTTCAAACAGTATCCAAATCTATTTGTCAACATTTGGGTCGTGAGAGGCCGGGCAATTCTGCTGGTTTCACCTGGGTTTATTCATCTGGTGGTTTGTCTGGGACAAGGTGATCTAAGATGGCCTCAAATACATGTCATGTGGTTGGCGCTCACGCTGGCTTGTTTGTAGAAGGGACATCAGCTGAGCACTTGTCTGTGAACCATGTGACCTCTATTGTCCAGGCCAGACCTGGCTTTTCCCCAAGGCGGTCTTAGGGCAGTATTCCAAGACTGCAAGAGTAGAAGCCACAAGTCCTCTTCTCGGCCACATTCTATTTGTCAAAGCAATTCATGAGGCCAGTCCAGGTTACTTACGCTGTGAGGGGTGGTGCCTACAGGAAGGAGAGGAATCACTGAAGCTAGCTTTGGAAACAGTCCAGCACAATTAGGTATGAATGAACTGTATATATTATTTTGTGTACTACTTTCCGATGAACATTATAGCATAAGCGTTTTACGCGTTACTACAGTTTTTTCCCCAACACTCTCTATTCTGTTTCCCACCTTCTCTTTCTAGGCTCAGCTTTCTTTAGCATATATGAGGGTGGGCCTCTGAACTGATGCAACGCAATGGAGTGTTCAGTTAATTCCAAAGTCAGTTAAAACAGAGAATCCTAAAACATGAAACATATATATGAAGCATTGTACTTTAACTTCAATAAATGAATGTTCATTCGTTAGTCAATCTTTTAATATAGGACCACAGGCTTTTCTTTGAAATAAGTCAACTTATTGGAGCGCCTCGTCTCCTTTCTCGAATAACCTTATTTGTAATGCATTATCGCTGACTTCCCATTTCTGTTTCTTTAAAGCAGAGGAGGGAAGGGGCGCCTGGGTGGCTCTGTCAGTTAAGCCTCTGACTTTAGCTCAGGTCATGAGCTTGCACTCTGTGAGTTCGAGCCCCACATCGGGCTCTGTGCTGACAGCTCAGAGCCTGAAGCCTGCTTCGAATTCTGTGTCTCCTTCTCTCTCTGCCCCTCTGCCTCTCATGCTCTCTCTCGCTCGCTCTCTCTCTCTCTCTCAAAAATAAACAAACATTTAAAAAATTCTTAAAAAGATAAATTAAGTAGAGGAGGGAAAACAAAATTAATGACACTGGGAAAGGAACCAAAGTTCTTTTTTTTTTTTAATTTTCAACCAGCTTTTTATTGTTACCTTGCTCATACCTAATTCAGCAATTTCTTCAGGAACTTGGTTTATTAAAACTTTCCAAAGCAATCAGTTTAGTTCTCAGAGAAGCAGTAACTGACATTTCACCAGTTCATAATGTTTCATTCCACAACTACAATAATAATGCAATCTGGCAGAAACAGGTTTAGAAACAAAGAAAGCTGATTTAGGTTTGTGTACAGTCATAGGAATAGATCTTAAAACGGTGTCGAGTAGAAAACAGTGTTAAGTGAGAAACTGAGATCGATCACATGGTAACATTTACAAAAATTACAAACACCCGCATACAAATCACAAGCAACAAAAAGAAAAGCATTATTCATTTTCCGTGGATACAAAAATACCCGAGGACCTATATCAGACAATATGACATCATCAAGTATGATGACATCATACTTGTTTGATAAATATTATGGGGGCCTACAGTGGAGACAAGAAATGGGGGAAGAAGGTACAGGGGAAAAGTAAAACATAATGAATAAAATAAGACTAATTGATCATGTTTCAAGAAATAAGGAGTATCTTCAACTCACTTTTCTGAAACTGAGTTACCCCTTCTTCCAGAACAAAAACAGAAGAGTTCCACTTCCTTTAGCCCAGGAACATTTTCTTTCATTATCTAGCCCCAATATCTGCAGATCCTCTCATAAGTTTTCTTTCCAAGAATGGGCTGTCTCGTGTGCATTTGCCCATTTGCAGTTTAGAACTTCAAAATAAGTTACCAATCAAAATATACAAATGACCAAGGATATAAAAATTTACCAGTTTTGGGGCGCCTGGGTGGCGCAGTCGGTTAAGCGTCCGACTTCAGCCAGGTCACGATCTCGCGGTCCGTGAGTTCGAGCCCCGCATCAGGCTCTGGGCTGATGGCTCGGAGCCTGGAGCCTGTTTCCGATTCTGTGTCTCCCTCTCTCTCTGCCCCTCCCCCGTTCATGCTCTGTCTCTCTCTGTCCCAAAAATAAATAAAAAACGTTGAAAAAAAAAATTTAAAAAAAAAATTTACCAGTTTTGATAAAATACTAGCTCTGTCATTTATTAGCAATGCACATTAACTGATGACATTAAGCAAGTTTTTTAAAATTTGATTCCATAAAAATCTTAAGACTGCTTTTACATCTAACTTTTTTTATTAAATTATTTTAATTCCAGTATACTTACCATATAATGTTACATTAGTTTTAGGTACACAATGTAGTGCTTCAACACTTCCCTACATCACCCAGTGCTCATCACAACAAGTGCCCTCCTTAATTCCCATCACCTATTTCCCCTTTCCCCCCACCCACCTCCCCTCCGGTGACCAAGAGTCTGTTTCTTGGTTTGTCTCTCTCTCTCTTTTTGTTTTCCTCTTTGCTCATTTGTTTGCTTTCTTAAATTCCACATCTGAGTGAAATCATATGCTATTTGTCTGTCTCTGACTTATTTCACTTAGCATTACGCTCTCTAGTTCCAAAAAATGCCATTGCAAATGGCAAGGTTTCATTCTTTTTGTGTGGTGGAATAATATGCCACTGCATATATGCCACATATATATGCATATATATGTGTGTATAATATATACATATATATTATACATATATATTATATATTATATAATCACCTCTGAGATATATATATATATATATATATATATATATATATCACCTCTTCTTTATCCAGTCATCAATCAGTGGATACTTGGGCTGCTCCCATAATTGGCTCTTGTAGATGCTGCTGCTATAAACATAGGGGTGCATGTATCACACCTCTCAGAACGGCTAAAAGCAAAAACACAAGGTGTTGGCGAGGATGTGGAGAAAGGTGAACCTTCTTGTGCTGTTGGTGGGAATGCACACTGGTGCAGCCACTCCGGAAAACAGTATGGAGTTTCCTCAAAAAGTTGAAAATGGAAGTCCTCTTTGATCTAGTAAGCGCCATACTGGGTGTTTACCCCCAAAAAAGCACAAAAATACTTACTCAGAGAAGCAAGTTTTTAGTCTTTCTATGCCTCCGTACCCTCATGTAAGTAATGATGATAATAATAATATATTATATGTAATAAAATATATTAACATATAATTTTGTTAACATGTTAATAAAATGAAATTATATAATATAGTCATTATCATAATATTTACTTCGTAAGGTTATTAGGATGAAAATGAGTTTAGGTATGTAAAGCCCTTAGAGCTGTGTCTGGTACCTGGCAAGCACTATGTTTATGCATTGCTGCTACCACCACAATCACCACTGTGGGTGCTGCTCTTAAGGCTGTTACTACTGCTCCCACCACCACATTTCACCAATTCTAAGGCACATTTTTTTAAAATTGACACCCAAATTAGTTAGCATATAGTGCAACAGTGATTTCAGGAGTAGATTCCTTAATGCCCATTACCCATTTAGCCCAGCCCCCCTCCCACAACCCCTCCAGGAACCCTCTGTTTGTTCTCCATATTTAAGAGTCTCTTCTGTTTCATCCCCCTCCCTGTTTTTATATTATTTTTGCTTCCCTTCCCTTATGTTCATCTGTTTTGTCTCTTAAAGTCCTCATATGAGTGAAGTCATATGATATTTGTCTTTCTCTGACTAATTTCGCTTAGCCTAATACCCTCCAGTTCCATCCATGTAATTGCAAATGGCAAGATTTCATTCTTTTTGATGGCCGAGCAATACTCCATTGTATACATATACCACCACATCTTCTTTATCCATTCATCCATTGATGGACATTTGGGCTCTTCCCATACTTTGGCTATTGTGGATAGTGCTGCTATAAACATGGGGATGCATGTGTCCCTTCAAAACAGCACACCTGTATCCCATGGAGAAATGCCTAGTAGTGCAATTGCTGGGTCGTAGGGTAGTTCTCTTTTTAGTTTTTTGAGGAATCTCCATACTCTTTTCCAGAGTGGCTGCACCAGCTTACACTGCCACCAACAGTGCAAAAGAGATCCTCTTTCTCTGCATCCTCGCCAACATCTGTTGTTGCCTGAGTTGTTAATGTTAGCCATTCTGACAGGTGTGAGGTGGTATCTCATTGTGGTTTTGATTTGTATTTTCCCGATGATGAATGACGTTGAGCATTTTTTCATGTGTCAGTTGGTCATCTGGATGTCTTCTTTGGAGAAGTGTCTATTCATGTCTATTGCCCGTTTCTTCACTGGATTGTTTGTTTTTTGGGTGTTGAGTTTGACAAGTTCCTTATAGATTTTGGATACTAACCCTTTATCTGATATATTGTTTGAAAATATCTTCTCCCATTCTGTCGGTTGCCTTTTGGTTTTGCTGATTGTTTCCTTCACTATGCAGAAGTTTTTATTTTGATGAGGTCCCAATAGTTCATTTTTGCTTTTGTTTCCCTTGTCTCCAGAGACATGTTGAGTAAGAAGCTGCTGTGGCCAAGATCAAAGAGGTTTTTGCCTGCTTTGTCCTCAAGGATTTTGATGGCTTCCTGTCTTACATTGAGGTCTTTCATCCACTTGGGTTTATTTTTGTGTATGGTGTAAGAAAGTGGTCCAGGTTCATTCTTCTGCATGTCACTGTCCAATTTTCCCAACACCAGTTGCTGAAGAGACTCTTTATCCCATTGGATACTCTTTCCTGCTATGTCAAAGATTAGTTGGCCATATGTTTGTGGGTCCATTTCTGGGTTCTCTATTCTGTTCCATTGATCTGAGTGTCTCTTCTTGTGCCAGTACCATACTGTCTTGATGATTACAGCTTTGTAGTATAGCTTGAAGTCCGGGATTGTGATGCCTCCTGTTTTGGTTTTCTTTTTCAAGATTGCTTTGGCTATTCGGGGTCTTTTCTGGTTCCATACAAATTGTAGGATTATTTGTTCTAGCTCTGTGAAGAATGCTTGTATTACTTTGATAAGGATTGCATTCAATATGTAGATTGCTTTGGGTAGTATTGACATTTTAACAATATTTGTTCTTCCTATCCAGGAACATGGAATCTTTTCCATTTTTTTGTGTGTCTTCTTCAATTTCTTTCATAAGCTTTCTATAGTTTTCAATGTATGGATTTTTCACCTCTTTGGTTAGACTTATTCCTAGGTATTTTATGGGTTTTGGTGCAACCATAAATGGGATCAATTCTTTGATTTCTCTTTCTATTGCTTCATTGTTGGTGCATAGGAATGCAACCGATTTCTGTGCGTTGATGTTATATCCTACAACTTTGCTGAATTCATGAATCAGTTCTAGCAGTTGCTTGGTGGAATCTTAGGAAACCCTAAAGATTTCCATATAGAGTATCATGTCATCTGCAAAGAGTGAAAGTTTGAACTCCTCCTGGCCAATTTTGATGCCTTTTATTTCTTTGTGTTGTCTGATTGCAGAGGCTAAGACTTCCAATACTATGTTGAATAACAGTGGCAAGAGTGGACATCCCTGTCTTGTTCCTGACCTTAGGGGGGAAAGCTCTCAGTTTTTCCCCATTGAGGATGATATTAGCATTGGGTCTTTCATAATATGGATTTTATGATCTCGAGGTATGATCCTTCTATCCCTACCTTCTTGAGGGTTTTTATCAAGAAAGGATGTTGTATTTTGTCAAATGCTTTCTCTGCATCCATTGAGAGGATCATATGGTTCTTGTGCTTTTTTTATTGATGTGATGAATCATGTTCATTGTTTTGCAGATATTGAACCAGCTCTGCATCCCAGGTATAAATCCCACTTAGTCATGGTGAATAATTTTTTAAGTGTATTGTTGGAGCCGGTTGGCTAATATCTTGTTGAGGATTTTTGCATCCATGTTCATCAGGGAAATTGGTCCACAGTTCTCTTTTTTAGTGGGGTCTCTGTCTGGTTTTGGAATCAAGGTAATGCTGGCTTCATAGAATGAGTTTGGAAGTTTTCCTTCCATTTCAATTTTTTGGAACAGCTTCAAGAGAATAGGTGTTAGCTCTTCCTTAAATGTTTGGTAGAATTCCCCTGGAAAGCCATCTGGCCCTGCACTCTTGTTTTTTGGGAGATTTTTGATTAGTAATTTGATTTCCTTACTGGTTATGGGTCTGTTCTAATTTTCTATTTCTTCCTGTTTCAGTTTTGGTAGTGTGTATGTTTCTAGGAAGTTTTCCATTTCTTCCAGAGTGTCCATTTTATTGGCATATAATTGCTCATAATATTCTCTTATTATTGTTTGTATTTCTGCTGTTTTGGTATGATCTCTCTTCTTTCATTCTTGATTTTATTTATTTGGGTCCCTTACTTTTTCTTTTTGATCAAACTGGCTAGTGGCTTATCAATTTTTTTAATTCTTTCAAAGAACCAGCTTCTAGTTTCATTGACCTGTTCTACTGTTTTTTTGGTTTTGATAGCATTAATTTCTGCTCTAATCTTTATTATTTCCTGTCTTCTGCTGGTCTTGGGTTTTATTTGCTGTTCTTTTTCCAGCTCCTTAAGGCATAAGGTTAGGTTATGTATCTGAGATCTTTCTTCCTTCTTTAGGAAGGCTTGGATTGCTATATGCTTTCCTCTTGTGACCGCCTTTGCTGCGTCCCAGAGGTTTTAGGTTGTGGTGTTATCATTTTAATTGGCTTCCATATACTTTTTATTTTCCTCTTTGACTGGTTGGTTAGCCCATTCATTCTTTAGTAGGATGTTCTTCAGTCTCCAAGTACTTGTTACCTTTCCAAATGTTTTCTTGTGGTTGATTTCAAGTTTTATAGCATTGTGGTTTGAAATATGCACAGTATGATCTCGATCTTTTTGTACTTGCTGAGGGCTGTCCCAGTATGTGGTCTATTCTGGAGAACATTCCATGTGCACTGGAGAAGAATGTATATTCTGCTGCTTTAGGATGAAATGTTCTGAATATATCTAAGTCCATCTGGTCTAGTGTATCATTCAAAGCCATTGTTTCCTTGTTGATTTTTTGATTAGATGATCTGTCCATTGCTGTGAGTGGGGTGTTGAAGTCTCCTAATATTATGTTATTACTATCAATGAGTTTCTTTATGCCTAAGGCACTTTTTTTTACCATCTATGACATCAGGATGAGTCTTATACCCTGTGGCATCCTAGATTTGATGAATTATGATTTTATTTTTTGCATTCTATACTTTCCCTCTGACGTGTGTAGATGTTTACGTTTATCCTGCTTGGGACTTCTTGGGCCTCTTGAATCTGTGGATCACTGTCTTCATCAGGTATCTTGTCAAATGTCATCTTTGCCTCTGTCCCTGTCTTTT
Organism: Neofelis nebulosa; assembly: GCF_028018385.1. Taxonomy (NCBI): domain Eukaryota; kingdom Metazoa; phylum Chordata; class Mammalia; order Carnivora; family Felidae; genus Neofelis; species Neofelis nebulosa. The sequence continues at coordinate 11,919,194 of NC_080796.1, read as the reverse complement.
CTCCTGAAACACTGATGAAACAAAAGCTAACCCTCCATCTATTCCCCATGAGTCTTTCTTCTTTATTGTCCATCTTTTTATCTCTCTGCGATACATCGTCATAATTTCTTCTGATCTGTCTTCCACTTCACTCCTTCTTCTTGTCATGCCTGATCTGATGCCAAAATTATACACTGTGTGTTTATTTTGACTCTTGTATTTTCCATCTCTAGAAGTTTTATTTGTTCCTTTAAAAAAACACTGACACATTTATGGTTTCTTTTACACAACAGATATTTTCAACTTGTCATTTATTCCCACACGACTAGTAAACACACCTGTTTTATAATCTGCACCTATTACTTCCATATCTGCAGTCTGAGCATGTGTTATTTCATCTATTTCTTCTCCCTCATCATTGTTTATTCTGGTTTGTTTATTCTCATGCACACCTTATTTCCTTGTGCACTTGGTTATTCTTGACTATGTGCTGTTACACTTGTAAAACTATCTGTAAGAATTCCCTGAGGTCGAGTAAGAATATGCCTTGATCTTAAGATGATCTGTGTTTGCTGCTATCTAGGGGTACCACTCCCTTGAAACTTCTTTAAATCCTGAGTCTTCTGGACAAACAATTCCACCCATACAAGAACCTACCCATAGGTAGGCTACCAATTGTTAGGACAAATTTTTTTCCTTTTCTTGCTTTTTCTGATCACATAGTAACTGAAGTCACTAGAAGGTTAAGGAGGGCCCAAATTTAATCTTGACTTACTCTTACTCCGAAAATACAATCTTCTGATAACACAGGTTAATGTAAAGAGGATATCCAATTTGATTCTCTATCTTGAATTCTCTGTCTCCTGACTATGTTGACAAATGCCTTTAGGGGAGAAATAGATTATGGCCTCTGGTGTTCTGCTTTATTCTCTAGATTCCTAATTTCCCTAAGTCTTTGGGCTAATAGTTCTCTACTCTCTTGTCAGTTATTGGATGCTTTTAAAGGTGACTTCACAAAAGGCTGATGTTTGTAGGTTTTGTGATATGTGTGTTTTTAAGAGCAAAAATTTGTCGGGGTGCCTGGGTGGCTCAGTCAGTTAAGTGTCTGACTTAGGCTCAGGTCATGATCTTGCGATTTGTGAGTTCGAGCTCCACGATGGGCTCTGTACTGACAGCTCAGAGCCTGGAGCCTGCTTCAGAGTCTGTGTCTCCCCCTCTCTCTGCCCCTCCCCTGCTCACACTCGGTGTCTCTCTGTCTCTCAATAAGAAATAAATGTTAAAAAAATTTTTTTTAAAAGAGCAAAAATTTGTCTGTATAACCTATCTACCACTAGCAGAAATGAAAGTCTCCAAATCATTTCCTAATTATTTATAATGAAATGGTTTTTAAACAGATGATCACATTCACAACATATATATTTTTAAAATAGTTCCACTGGGTAAATATTTTCAGTGATTATGATCCAAAATAATTTACATATATGCTGGTTGAGTTACAGACCCAAGTTTGAGCACCACTTAAGTGACAACTGATAAGCAACCTTTGCAGAATCTGCTTACATTTCACAAAAGATAATATTAAAATTTTCAAGCCTAATTATGCTAGTTTTATCATTACATATGAAGAAGAGTATGGTGTACAATAGAATACAAGTGTAAATTTGACAACTAGCTCCTTTCCTCGAACCTTAACTAGATTTATTTTTAGTGTGATGACCTCCACAGCCTTCAACTTTATCACGAGAGATTGCATATTTCGTTTAATACCACTTACCATCCAAGATGTGGATAAATAAACTTTGTCTCAGAAGTTAAGATTTTTTGCAAAGGTTATATTAGAGGTACAACATCTCTGTTCTAATCATACCAGATTAGCCAGAGTCAAATTGATATCTCTGAAGATATGTACAAATATATACAAAACAAAGAAGTACCACCAAAAAAGTAATTTTGGGATATGGTGATTATAGTTACCATGTTTTAAAAATATGCAGCTTATGGGGAGCCTGGGAGGCTCAGTCGTTGCGTGTCTGACTTGGCTCAGGTTATCATCTCACGGTTTGTGAGTTTGAGACCCACACTAGGCTCTGTGCTGACAGCTCAGAGCCCGGAGCCTGCTTTGGATTCTTTGTCTCCCCTCTCTCTGCCCCTTCCCTGTTCACATGCTCTCTCTCTTTCTCTCTCTCTCTCTCTCAAAAATAAATGTTAAAAAAATTTTTTAATTAAATAAAAAAATACAACCTATAATTTTTTTCCTCTAATATCATACATGTTCCATAACTGGATTTATCCTGAAAAGATAGAAACCTTCTGGAATGCTGAACATTGAGATGAAACGTGCCCCACGTGGAAGAAAATAGCAAGGACATATACACAAGGCAAATCGATTTTTTTTTAATTACTCAAAAACAAGAAAAGAAGTTTCAGGCAAATGACTCCTCAGAGTCTCAAAAATTACAGACAACATTATGTCTGTAATTATTCTAAAAACCTCAAAGAAGAAATAAAAAGGTCCAGAGACGAGGTTATTAGAACAGGAGAAGGCTGAAGAGAGCCAAAGCATAAGAGACTGTTAAAAACTGAGAACAAACTGAGGGTTGATGGGGGGTGGGAGGGAGGGCAGGGTGGGTGATGGGTATTGAGGAGGGCACCTTTTGGGATGAGCACTGGGTGTTGTATGGAAACCAATTTGACAGTAAATTTCTTATATTAAAAAATAAAAAAATAAAAAAATAAAAAAATAAAAAAAAGACAAAGAAGAAATTAAAAAAAAAAAAAAAAGAACAGGAGAAGGCTGGTCACACATCAGGAATGAAATGAAAAATTAAAAATGAAAATAGGAATATTGCAATGACAAAAGTAAATGAAGAGGGAGAGAGAAGCAATTGAAATAAAGGGACTGTGGTAAAATGCAATTCAAAGAGAAAATAAGAAAAAGGTAACAAAGGAAGTCTAATATGTACATAATTGGAGTTTCTGAGTTAGAAAAGAAAATAAATTGGAAAAATGCTAATTATATTTTTTCTTACATAAAGAAAGTTTCAAATCTGTCTTGAAAGTATTCATTGTCCCCCCATTCCCAGTTTTCCTGTTTTAAATAAACTCTCATTTTCTTTTCCAGACAGTAACATTTTTTCAAAATGTAAATTATGAGGCAGTAGATGATTACTTCAAATTGCAGTAAGTATGACTTTTAAAAGAACCTACTCAGTATGAAATGTGCTATCAAGGGTATTGATTTCCAGGTGTTCTTTTACTTAAATGGCCTCATATCACTTTAAATATCCAGATTTCAAATTCCTTTAAATGTTTGGAGAGATGTGAAATTACTATTCTGTATAAAAATGTAACAAAATGAAACCTATCAAGGTTTTCATTCATCCAACTGAAGATGCAAAAAACAAGCTATTTCTTAATTCAATAATGTTCAAGTGTGTTTTATAATTCATTCCCATCCCAAAGTCTTTACATACTATCCTTGGGCAGACTAGAACTCTAATATCAGAAAGTCTTTGAGTAGAATCAGAGAAAACACCATCGTTGACTCTTCTTGGAATAGGTAGGACCTGAGCACGATAATTCCTGGAGGAAGCAACTACTCCGGAATTGAGTCTTAAGGCATTTCTATGGTCATCACTAATTCTTGACTCAATATATTCTCTGGAAAAATAGCACTGCTACTCCAAGTGAGTATGAGTACCTACTCTATGCCAAGCACTTTCTAGGTGTTCAAAATACATGGTGAACAAGAAAGGAGGTAGTGGTGTCATGGGACATATCTCTTGTGGGAAAAGACAAAGAACAAATCATCAAATAAATGAACAAGACGATTTCAAATAGTTTTAAATGCTATTAAGGAAAGAAAACAGCACGAAGTGGTAGAGAGAGACCAGGAAGGGGAGGGAGAAAAGTCTTTAAAGACAGTACTCAGGGAGGCTCAGTTCATCCCTCGCCCCCTCACCTACCAACTTTTCTCTTGATTCTTCTAATGTTGTGTGTTTCTTGGGGTATTTTTGATTTTCTGGATATTTACTCAGAACTCTGTTGCTGTAGAATACAAATCAAACTGTCCGGGATACTTGAGGTCAGTCGAAGACTCGAGAAAAAATACCTAATGCTTTGAAATCAGCCATGGCAGGAAAAAAAAAAATCTACCTATAAGAAAAATTATATGGAAAATTATAAATGCAGGGGTGCCTGTGTGACTCAATTAGTTAAGCATCCAACTCTTGATTCTGGCTCAGGTCATGATCTCATGGTTCATGAGATCGAGCCCCTTTGTCAGCCTCTGCACTGACAGCATAGAACCTGCTTGGGATTCTCTCTGCCCCTCCCACCACACATTCTTTCTCTCTCAAAAAAAAAAAAAAACTTAGAAAATTATAGATGCAGTATTTGTTATAGTGTTCTTCACAGATCCATGGTATATTACTGTATTTATCAAATCAACATTTCCATCACATTGGAAAACAAACCATAAGTGACATAGTTAAAATTATAAGATGCTTCCTGATTTCAAAGGTATTAAATGAGAAAAAAACATATATCTTAGAATTGATGAAATATGGCACAGTGATTTAAAAAATATAAAAATGTGCTATTTGTATCCTAACTTATTTATTTACATTTTATACCCAATATTTGATAAATAAATAAATAAATATGAAAATGTGATGAATATTGGAAGAAAAAGAACCTTTGCATGTGGTTAGTTTCTTTTTCCCCAGCTGTTTCAAAAAGGAAACACCTGAGCACCAACGGGATAGAATATTAATAAAACTTCCAAAAAACTCTGTGATTTTTGGCCCTCCCCAGTTTCTCTGAGCACAAAATAACTCTTGTGCACTTCATCACCTAGAAATTTGATCTCATTTTTGCTTCCAGTCGGATCATACTATGTGGCATAATGTGGTTCAGGAAACTGATTTCATACCTTACTCTTTATTGTTCCCAAAGTGTTATCAATAGGAGGAAAAGATCTGTAGAGTGTAGAGGAAGAACAAATGGAGCAGCTGTAGCCTTCTGATACCATCAGAAGCAGGGCAAGATGTCAGCAGCACAGCCTCTCCTCTAGGGACTGGGGGTGTTAATAAAACAGGGAGTTGAAATGTTGATAGCTCTCATTTCTCTCTCCCATTGGGCCAACCCTATGCCAGCCCACCATGAGGTGCAAGGGGCTTTCCAGAGTGACCACGGTGCACAGCTGCCTTAGCAGAAGCAGAGAGCAGTTGCTATCACTACCCCCTTCTAGGCCTCTAGAATTCCTCACAGGGCTCAGTCACATTGTGTACATGGGATTTTTCATAGGCTCTCCAGAAAGGTGGGATTGTGCCCGCCTCCCCTGTGATTCTATAATCACCTGCACGTGCTGTTTCTCCTAGACACCAGAACACGGGTCTTCTGCTTCTCCACATGAGGCCTAGTGACTCAGCAAGACCATGTCCGATATCCCAGAAGGTAAGTGACATGGGCAGATCAAAAGCTTTACCTCAATAATGGTAATAATGGTGGTGAGCTGTATAATCCATACAATACCTCTATGCAACTCCACTCCCCTCCTACATTTGTAACGTTTCTCCGTAGGGAAGAGATCAGGGAACAAAACTCTGGGAATGGATCACAGTTCTGCCTTCCGTGGGTTTGCCGTCAAAAGTGAGACATATAAATACCTATAAAAGTGTAAAATTATTAGTTTATGGAGACAAATAAAACTGTATAAAGGAAAAAGTGAAATTAATGAGAACAACAGAAGCTGGGTGTGTTTGTCAGAGGAAACTGCCAGTCATGTCCACATTGACCCTGCATTTATTTCTTTATTCAAAAAAAGTGAACCATTGTTTTATTCGAAAAAATGTATCGGATACCGACTGTGTTTCTCTGTCTCAGTATGTGTGTGTAACCACGTAACCACCACCGCTGTCACAAAGACCAAAAGACAGACTCTTCCCTAGGCGTAAACAAAAGCCAGCATGAGGGAATGTGAGATACATGGTCATCAAATAGCCCAGAAGAGTGGGCCATTCTGAGTGTCCCAAAAGGACTTTGAAGAATCAGTAGAAGTTGAACAGGCTGGATGCAAAGGGAACCCCAGGAAGACGCATATACGAAAGTACAGCACCATGAAATAGCAACAGCATGTTCAGGTAACCAGAAGCACTAAGAAACTGAACACCAATTCTTCAACACCACCCCACCTCTTCTGAGTCAGTTCTACTCCAAGGGATGCCTCCTCTCTTTATTCTCTTCCAGCCTAATTAACAATCAAGAAACATATATTGATGGGAACGCAAGCTGGTGCAACTACTCTGGAAAACAGTATGGAGGTTCCTCAAAAGACTAAAAATAGAACTACGCTACGAGCCAGTAATTGCACTACTAGGCATTTATCCAAGGGATACAGGTGTGCTGTTTCGAGGGGACACATGCACCCCCATGTTTATATCAGCACTATCAACAATAGCCGAAGTATGGAAAGAGCTAAAATGTCCATTGATACATGAATGGATAAAGAAGATGTGGTATATATATGTACAATGGAGTATTACTCAGCAATCAAAAAGAATGAAATCTTGCCATTTGCAACTACGTGGCTGGAACTGGAGGGTATTATGCTAAGTGAAATTAGTCAGAGAAAGACAAAAATCCTATGACTTCATTCATATGAGGACTTTAAGAGACGAAACAGATGAACGTAAGGGAAGGGAAACAAAAATAATATAAAAACAGGGAGGCGGACAAAACAGAAGAGACTTATAAATATGGAGAACAAACTGAGGGTTGCTGGAGGGGTTGTGGGAGGGGGGATGGGCTAAATGGGTAAGGAGCACTAAGGAATCTACTCCTGAAATCATTGTTGCACTATATGCTAACTAACTTGGGTGTAAATTTTTAAAAAATTAAATTTAAAAAAAAAAGAGAAACATATATTGAGTACCTACTGTATAGCAGGCATAACACAGTGAGGAATCCCTACAAGAAGAATTCAAAGGTACATGAAATAACAGCCCCCATCCATCAGGACCCCAGCACAAGGAGCCTGTTCCCAGCAGAGTGAGCTTGCATGAATTTGGAAGGAGCCCTGAACAGAGGCCGATGTGGTCCAAGCTTGAGTGCGGCTGACAGACACACGGCTTCCCCGGGCAACTTCCTGCAGGGGCACACCAACCACTCCCCGGCCGGCCTACCCCACCACCTTCCCAGCTTCATCTTCGCAGGAAGCAAGAAACCGCAACCTAGCCAGCTCTTTCTTCCCCAGCCTAGGTCTGTTCTCCACCTCCAGCTGCTTGTCCCGTACAAGATGCCTTCCAGAAGCACCCTGCTTTCCTCTACCCCTTTTTCCTATCTACTCACTAGGTTTGTCAGGGATCCCAACCACTGGGTGCTGCCCAGCCCAGGCATTACAAAAACAGGTTAATCTCACCTGAGTTCAGATCCAAGCCTTGCCAGCTGCCGGCTGGGGCAAGCTACTAACCAGTGATTTGCCGCCGCCTCGTTTGCCAAAGGGAAATTGGTCTTACAGTATTTATCCACTCTGTTGAGAGTATTAAATGTGATCCATTTGTGTAAAGTGTCCAGAACGGTGCCTGTCGCAGAGTAGCCATCTAAAATTACCAGTTTGTTTCTTCTCTTTCCTCCTCGGCATGCCCCAAGACACGGACAGTTCAAATCTAGCCACCCTCTGTGCCCCACTGTGGGTAGCTTGTATTGGCCGCAAGAAGCCACCCCAGTGAGCCATTCCCCAGAAAGCTTTAGTGATTCCTCCCAGGATCAATTTCCCCAGGGAGAGATGACTACACTCTATGTAATGCATTATCTACCAACGTTTCTGTGTTGACGGCCTTCAGAATTCCTGTCTCAGTTCAGTTGTTCTGCCCGGTTAGAAGGAATGTGCTGTGTCCACTTCTGAGCTACGTTAAGAGCAGTCCTACCCTGTCTCTGCACCTGAGAGAATAACGTGAAGTGTTTGCTTTGGCAGCACATATACTAAAATTGGAAAATAATATTAAATAAAGAAAACCAGCGTGCTCATTGTTTTCATTTGGGTTACATGTCAGAATACCTCTAATTAGGTATCCAGTCCTGAGAACACTGTCAGCCCCACAGCACTGGGTGCATGGGTGCCCTAGAAAACAGCCTTTCTCGTGCATCCCATACTCTGTACCAACGTTCCTGTTCACGTTCCACATGCGGGTCAACTCGGATTTTTAACCCCAAGCATGGTTGTTGATTTTTGTCAACTGGGCCCCGGAAGAGACGGGATGCTATGACTAAGACACCGAGTGATGGTGGGTCCTGACTGAAAGACTCACCCCTAGGAAGCCTAGGATGGGGCGGCAGGGTAGTCAACCACGTGTGACAAATGGATAGGTTAGTAAAGATAAAGGGCAGGCCCATGCTTCTGAACACATTTGACTGGAAAACAAAGCTTTGATGATGAAGGACAGCAAGGACTGTAGGTAGAGTTGCTGAGAGAACAAATCAGGTCCTGTGACCGAGATCAGGTGGTTCAGGCAATAAAATCCATGAGCTCCTGCTGTAGAGCATGCCTTTCAAATGAAGGCTGAAGGGCCTTGGTTTCACATGCACAACTCTTTAAATCCATCAAGCTCATCTGGACATTATTCTCTAACCCCATCCTCTGATCCCCAAGTCCTACCGTGGGGTAAGGAGTATTAGAGGTTTTTTCAGATTTGCCTTGTGGAAATATGCAACGTACAGGACATGTTTAAGACAGAAAGCAAGTGTCTAGATCGCCCCTAGGAAGCCTAGGATGGGGTGGCAGGGTAGACAGCAACGAGTAAGGCATCCAGGAGCCAGGTTGAAATTGAAATAGGCATCCTGGTCAGGGAAGAACCAGGTCTCTGGTTAAAAAGAAGTCAAATTAATGGCTATACATATTGTAGAAACCTACCAGCTGAGCCAGGTGCAAGCTGGAAGTAGAGTTGATGATCATGTTTGCAGACGTGCTCGTAAAAGATGAGATTGGGTCAGTTCTGTTGAGATACTGATGTCAAAAAAGCAGAGTACTAACCTTTGGGCAATGGTCTGGGCAACCGGAAGCAAAGAGAGAGAAAAAAAAATGTGATCAGAAAGAAGGAGTAAAACAGCACACAACAGTATGATAAACCGTACATTTAAAAGGTTATTATTCCAAATCGAAAATGTAATTGCTTTTAGCTCGTGAGAACCAGAACCGCTGATCTCACCACTTAAATTGTTTCATTTTAGGTGTTCCAAATAGCTGTTGGCTGTAATCCTCGTAAATACATTGCTGTTAAAGGGCAAGTATATTTGCATTTGACCTGTCTTACTCTTTGCATTTTAAAACAAATGGTGAACTACACGGTAATTACTGGTGGTGCTATTAGCCTGATGACTGACATGTTCTTTATGAAATCCAAAGTTGAATTGGCATTGGTGTCCAAAACTTGAATTGACAGTTTGTCCAAACCAAATTTGTGTGAACTTTTTGCCAAGTCAAACCTTACATCTGAATCGCACAAACAGATAGAAAGAATTAACCTCTTTCCCTATTACCAGCATTTTTCTCCGCCTTCCCTTTTAATAATCCAGTTCCCAGCTTTCACCATCACCTCTTCTCAGCTCTTCAGGCTCACTTCCCAGGGAAGGGAGAAGCAGAAACACTTAGGTCTACTTTTTGTCCTACTCAAATCAGTCATGATCTCATCTCTGTCAGAGAATCGCTTACATCCACATCAGAGAAGCCTCAGTTTCCTGCACCATTTTCCATGGGACATTTTTTTAGAGCAAACCTCACAGAACCGTCAGTGCTTCCTCCAGAGAACCCCAGGGTTCTCTAATTGATCTTACTGTGGTTCATGATGAAGCACGCTGGATTTTGTCATCCACTTGCCAAAGCTCTCTTCTGTGTGGGCGAGACTCGAGGTCAGCAAGCACAGTACATTCAGCTGAGATAAAGGTGCACTTGAGACGAGAAGGTCTCCTGTGCTTAGGAGTGGGGGAGAGTGGGGGACCAGGGGTTCTTATGCAAGTCTATTTGTGAAACGACTTGCTCTCATCCAAACAATTGTCTATTCACCTGCCATTCCAATAACCTTTGGAGTGTGGAATTGTGATAATCGGTTGCTGGCTTGGTGATTAAGTATTCTTATTTAATTCAGCAAGGAATTTGCATTTTCCATAACTCCTGTTCCAGGAAACACGAAGGCTAACTGATTTATACAGCATAGAGCATCCTGCTTCTGGGATGGTCCACATCCTTGCTTCTTAGAGAATGGTCAGTGGACCAGCACTGGCATCATGGGGCATTATTAGAAATGCAGAATCTGTGACCTACTCCCACTCCTGCTGAGACAGAACCTCTATTTTAACTAAATTTCCGGGAGATTAGCAAGAGCATTAAAATTTGAGAATAACTGCTGTCCTGTTTCCCAGGACTACTGCACACAGTAGCCGTGCCTGCAGATTTCTTTCTTCAGTGAAATGCAGCTTGAATCAGTCTGTTCTGGGAGGGTATGCATGGCGATTGTCAGATAGCTGGTTGTTCACCAGACCTATCTGGAAAGCATGTTTGAAAAACATAGATTTCAGTACCTTATTCCAGGCCTCTTAGTCAATGACTAAGAATGACTGCAACCCGAAAAATGACCCTCCGATCTTAAATTCAGGATGTGATAGGCCTAAAGTTTTCACAGTCATGAAAGGAGACCTATGGAGTTCAAGGTGCCCATGACAGGAGAAATGTCCATGATGGAGGGCATCTCATGGGGTCTGTTTTGAGTTTCAGGGTGGGAGATGGTGTAGACTTCCAATATCTCTCTAAACACAGTGGTGATTTGAGTCACTCCCTTGCTGGAAGTAGCCAGCAAAAATGGTCAAATGAATAATTTAACTTACTGAAAAATTTATCACTTTATAGACCATGATAGCCTTATGTCTGCATGAGTCCTAACTGGAAATTATGTGAATCCTTAAAGTAGCTCCTTACCTGTACAACTGAGTCTCCAGTAACAACTAGGAGTCTGTGTTTAATATATATATACATATATATATATATATATATATACATGTATATATATATGGAAGAAAATAGTCCAAAGAAATTTATCTTATTTTGATAGATTTTCAATGAATTCTTCACATGTATCAAATATATATAAATCAATATATTTCAAATTCTGATGTCCTCAGAAACATTTATGAAGCTGATTTTTTTAAATAGAAATGCGAGCGCCACACACCAACCCCAGGATTCTAATTCAGTAAGTGACAATTCTGTGATACTCTCAAGTCTGAGAATCACTGAGTTAAATGATTAAATGTCTGTTAAGTATATAAGGGATGATAATATTACAACTTCATTATGTTTTATTTTTTGTAGATTTAATAAAAAAGAATGTCTTCAGCATGATTTCTTTTACCATATTGAAAAGTAAGAAATAGTTTTAACATAAGCACTGAGTCTTATATTAATATAACACCAATAATTTAGAATCAAGTAGTATTAATTCCTATTAACATCAATCTTTCCTAAAATATGCATTCTAAAATATGCATTCATTGCTACGAATTTACCTCTAGGCACTGCTTTTGCTGCAACTCACAAATTTTGATAAGTTGTGTTTTCATTTTCATGAAATGTTCAAAATGTTTTAAAATTTCTCTTAAGATTTCTTCTTTGACCCATAAGTTATTTAGAAGTGTGTTATTTAATCTCCACACATTTGGGGAGTATTTTGTAATTATGTTTATTTATTTAACTTTTGTAATACCTCCTTACCTGAACAAAGTAATGGTTTTGATTTTTAAGTTTGAAAAGAAGAAAGAAAAATAAGTAATGAAAAATGATTCTTTTTTTACAGGTCATATTTGAGGAATAAACCATCTAAAAACTTGGTAAGAAAACTATAATTTTATCAATCAGACAAATATAGAAAATACTAAATCATTTTTCCTTTTCTAGCGAGTAAAATATAATTGGAAAGAATATGGCTGCCCATTGAGACTTGATTTTCGAGAAAAGTTTCACCCTTTGGTTCAATTGTAAGTATATTCTTACTAAAATTTTTACTTACTTTGAAAGTTTCAAAATGAAAGTATGAAAACAAAGCTAATTAATTATGCACTTAATAATAAATATTTTGAGCACCCAATATATGCAACTCTAGGTTTTCAATACTAGTTATACAAAGTTGGACTACCCATGGTGCTTGCCTGTTGAGAGAGCTTGTAATTTCACCGCTGAGACATAGTGGATAAGATAACTGAGGCTCTTCTCAGGCATGCAGGTGATCTCTTCACCCTTGCTTTATTCTCTCTATATCTCTCCCCAAGCTCTTACCAGCACCCCTGCCTGTTTGATAGGAATTACCTTCCCCGGGTGACATATGACTGTTCTGTCCATGGGCCAACAATAACTGAAAGGTTGCAAGGAAAGAAACTAGATTGCTGATAAGGGCTGGTACATTGGGGAGATTTCAAAAATATTATCTCTAACTTAATTCTTAAAAATAATATTTTATAATGAGAAGAAAACGCTATTAGGAAGGCTTTTGCATGTAGTTTTATATTACTTTGCTTGTATCTTTGATTTTATTCTTGATTGATGATTATAAGTAGGTTCCACACACAACATGGAGCTCAAAATCATGACCCTGAGATCAAGACCTGAGCTGATATCAAGAGTCTGACTCTTAACCAACTGAGTCACCCAGGGACCCCATGATTATAGCAGTTACACAGCTTGTTGCAAAACTTAAAATAGAAAAATATAAGAGCTAAATGACCCATTTCTTAATTTTTTTTTTGTTATTATAAACAAAATGGTGGTGAATATCCACTTACATACATGTTTGGACACCAGTCCAGATATGCCATCAGGAAAAATTACTGGAAATGAAATTCTTATGTGTAAAATATCAAAATTTTAGTCAAGGTTTCCAGCTTTAGAGTTTACAGGACCTCTCAGGCTAGAGACAATTTCTGAGATCTCTCAGGTGGTAGGTATGACATAGTGAATCAGGTGCTCTGATTTAATTTTGCTATGGGAGCTGTCCTTATTGGGACCCAGAAGTCCTCTGCCATCATGTCCTGCCCACCACTCCTCACCCATGGCAGTTCTAAGATTCTGTGCTGTACCCTCTACATCATTGTCCTACAGTCCCTCTGTCCTGGGTCCTCTGAGCTATCAGGCCGTTCTGCTATCTTCTTAAGTTTTGTTCTTCTACACATCTAGTGATGCCACTGCTTTTCCTGAGAACCCTTGAAACCCCTTCCACCACTGAGGCCTCATTTTTCTCTTTGTTTGTTTTGCTTTGTTTTTTTTAAGTTTTTATTTTAATTCCAGTTAGTTAACATATTGTTACATTAGTTTCAGGTGTACAATATAGTAAGTCAATAGTTCCATACATCACCCTGTGCTCATTATGACAAGTGCACTCCTTAATCCCCATCACCTATATCACCCATTCCCTCCACCCCCATACCCTCTGGTAGCCATCAGATTGTACTCTATAATTAGGAGTCTGTTTGTTGATTTGTCTCTCTCTCTTTTTTTCCCTTTCTCATTTGTTTTGGTTTTTAAACTCTACATATCAGTGAGATTATATGGTATCTGTCTTTCTCTGATTGACTTATTTCAGTTAGCATTATACTCTCTAGTTCCATCCATGTCATTGCAAATGGCAAGAGTTCATTCTTTTTCATGGCTGAATAATACTCCATTTACACACACACAATGGAATATTACTCAGCCATCTAAAAGAATGAAATCTTGCCATTTTCAACAACATGGATGGAGCTAGAATGTATTATCCTAAGCAAAATAAGTCAATCAGAGAAAGACAAATATATGATTTCACTCATATGTGGAATATAAGAAGCAAAACAAATGAACATATGGGAAGGTGGGGAGAGAAGAAATGGAAACAAACCATAAGAGACTTAATGATAGGGAACAAACTGAGGGTTGATGGAGGGAGGATGGTGGGAGATGGACTAGATGGGTGATAGGTACTAAGGAGGGCACTTGTTGTGATGAGCACTGGGTGTTGTATGTAAGTGAAGAATCACTAAATTCTACTTCTGAAACCAATATTGCACGGTATATTAACTAACTAAAATTTTTTTTAAATGAAGAAATAATGCTTGGTAGAATTCACCTGTGTAGCCATCTGGTCCTGGACTTCTGTTTTGGGGGGGAATATTTTGATTACTGACTCAAATTCTTTGCTGATTATTCATCTGCTCAAATTTTCTATTTCCTCCTGTTTCAGTTTTGGTAGTTTGTACATTTCCAGGCATTTGTTCATTTCTTCTAGGTTGTCCAATTTTTTGCCGTTATGGTTTTTTCATAATATTCTCTTATAATTGTTTGTATTTCTGTGGTGTTGGTTGTTATTTCTCCTCTCTTGTTTATGATTTTATTTATTTGGGTCCTTTCCTGCTCGCTTTCTCTCTCTCTCTCTCTCTCTCTCTCTCTCTCTCTCTCTTTGAGAAGTCTGGCCACAGGTTTTCCAATTTTATTGATTTTTTGAAAGAACCAGCTTTTGGTTTCATTGAACTGTTCTATTGGTTTGTCAGTTTCTATAACACTTATTTATGCTCTAACCTTTATTATTTCCTTTCTTCTGCTGGTTTAAGGTTTTGTTGTCTTATTCTAGCTTATTTAGGTGCAAGGTTAGGTTGTTTATTTGAGATTTTTCTTGCTTCTTGAAGTAGGCCTATATTGGTATATACTTCCCTCTTAGGACCACTTTTGCTGCATCCCAGAGGTTTTCAGCCATTGTGTTTTCATTGTCATATGTTTCCATGTACTTTTTTATTTTTTCTTTGATTTCTTGTTGACCCACTCATTGTTTAGTAGCATGTTCTTTAACCTCCATATATTGTGCTCTTTCCAGATTTTTTCTTGTGGTTGACTCCTAGTTTCATAGCATTGTGGTCAGAAAAGATGCATGTATGACTTCAATTTCTTGAATTTGTTAAGATTTGTTTTATGGATTAATATGTGATCTATTCTGCAGAATGTTCTGAGTGCACTTGAAAAGAATGTGTATTCTGCTGTTTTAGGATGGAAGGTCCTGAATATATCTGTTAAATCCATGTGGTCCAGTGTGTCATTCAGAGCCATTGTTTCCTTGTTGATGTCCTATATAGATGATCTGTCCATGGATGTAAGTGGGTTGTTAAAGTCCCCTACTATTATTGTATTATTATCAATTAGTTCCTTTATGTTTGTTATTAACTTTTTTATCCATTTGGGTGCTTTGATGTTTGGTGCATAAATATTTACAATTGTTGTATCTTCTTGTATTGTCCCCTTTATTATTATATAGTATCCTTCTTTGTCTCTTGTTACAGTCTTTGTTTAAAGTCTAGTTTTTCCAATAAAAGTATTGCTAGTCCAGCTTTCTTTTGATGTCCATTTGCATGATAAATGTTTCTCCATCCCCTCACTTTCAATCTGCAGGTGTCTTTTGGTCTAAAATGAGTCTCTTGTAAGCAACATATAGATAGCTCTTGTTTTGTTTTTGGTGGGTTTTTTTAAGTTTATTTATTTTGAGAGAGAGAGCGAGCACGTAAACAGGGGAGGGGCAGAGAGAGAATCCCAAACAGGCTTAATGCTGTCAATGCAGAGCCCAACATGGGGCTCGATCTCACAAACTGTGAGATCATGACCTGAGCAGAAATCAAGAGTCAGGCACTTAACTGACTGAGCCACCCAGGTGCCCCAAAAATGAGTCTTGTTTTTTTGTCCTTTCTGTCACCCTATGTCTTTTGATTAGAGTGTTTAATCCATTCAAAGTAATTATTGATGGGTATAAACTGACTGCCATTTTATCACTTGGTTTATTACTTAGCTGTTTCTGAAGATCTTCTCTGATCCTTTCTTGTCTTTCTCTCACGTTTTGTTGATTTTCTTTAGTGATATATTTGCATTTCTTTCTCTTTAGTCTTTGCATACATATTAACAGTTTTTGGTATATGGTTACCATCAGGTTTGTATATAACCTCATCTGCATGCAGCAGTCTATATTAAGTTCGTGGTCATTTAAGTTTGAAACCACTCTTTTTGCCTCTTGTACCTATATTTTAGGTATATGTTATTATGTTTTACATCCTTTTTTGTGTGAGTTCCTTGACTTACTTTTTTTTTTTTTACAGAATTACTCATTTCTTTTGTGTTCCTTACCTCTCTTGTTTTCTATATTTAGTAGCGGAATCTGTTCTACCAGTCTTCAGATAACTCTCTGGTTTATTGATTTGGATGTGGGTGATGTCTAGTTGAAAATGTGGGATGGGATGAGTTCAGGGTCCTCCTATTATGCCATCTTCCCAGGCTCCTTGTTTTTTTTTGTTTTTTGTTTAATGCAGTACCTAATCCCCCAGTGGTACATAATCTTAATGTTCTCTCCCAGAGAAGTGTACTCTTCAATTCATTATTATTAAACATCTTTGAACATTTTACTCTGGTAGGCAATGGGAATTCAAAGATAAATAAGATAGGATTTCTGTTCCCAGGGCTCAAGAGCCTGATGAATT
This sequence comes from Neofelis nebulosa, assembly GCF_028018385.1. Taxonomy (NCBI): domain Eukaryota; kingdom Metazoa; phylum Chordata; class Mammalia; order Carnivora; family Felidae; genus Neofelis; species Neofelis nebulosa. Next base: position 11,902,691 of record NC_080796.1, on the reverse strand, counting down.
AGATAAACATATGATCTGATATGGAATAATAAAAAGGAAACTCAAAAGAAAAGAATCCAACCCAGCTGCGGAAGGGAGATGGGCTTTGGGAAATATTTCCAGAATAACTTGCATTTGAGCTAGTCACTGAGTCTTAAAGGATAATGAATATTTAGCTGAAGGCAGGGAGGGAAAAAGGGAAGTGGGGAAGGTGATAATGGACTCCACCAGGGAGCCTTTCAAGAAAAAATGATGGTGAGGAAGAAAATGCACAGTTCCAACAGTAAAATGCTGTTGGGGTATTAAGTGAGGCAGTAAGTGTCAAGCCAAGAGGCCGGGAAACTAGCTAGGTGGAGTCTACCTTGTGAAAGACTTTCTGTCCATTCTATGGTAGAGTGGCATGATCAAATATGTGCCTTAACTAGTTCTCTCTGGGAGAAGTGTAGAAGATGACCTTCAGGAAAGCAAGTCTAAGTAGGGAGACCAGGTAGTAAACTATATTGGTAGTACCAATGGAGGAAAATTGGTACTCCAGTTGGTACCTCCAATGGTAGTTCCATGGAGGAAAAAAACAAGTGATTAAAATAGCAGCAAGGACAAAGAAGAGGAATTATTTATGAGAAAAATGAGGGATTGTAATACACAGGGCTTAATAATTGATTGATAATTGATAGAAGAAAAGAGAGAATGAGGAAGACGAACGAGTCCCAGTGACCTCAATTAGAAGAGGTCTCCACAAACTTCTACCACCTTACCTACTCATCTGCAAACATCCGTCCCCTTGAACTCTGTCTTCCTATCATCATAAGTGAACTATATGTACATGTAAGGCCTCTCTCTCCATCTGTGAACTGGATCCCCACCTGCTTTCCTAATTCAGAACACTGCTTCCGAAACTGCCCCCTCCTTCTCCGGCATCATCGACTTTTCCCTCTTGACTGTATCATCAAAGAAACCTGCAGTTCTAATGTCATCAAAAACCAAAACACAACAAGACCCTCCCTTGACCCCACTACCTCTTCAGCTACCATACTCACCGTGACTAACTCTCCTCCTGTCCCCCAGCCCCTCTCAGTGAGGATTCTACCAGCACCACACCACTGGCACTGCTAGCTAGTGTCACCGGTGGCCTCCATATTGGTACACCCAGTGCTCAGCCCACAGGACTCACCCTACCTGACCTCGTTGGCAAGAATTGCATAGCTGGTCACTCTCTCCCAATTGAAACGTTTTCTTCACTTGGCTTCACATTCTACTCTTCCTGCTACCTCACGGTGTCTTACCATAAACCGAGTGCAAAGGACGCGTGGTGGAAATGTGTGCTTATGGTGTCTTTATGTACAGATTTTTCAAATTGTGGTAAAATACACATAACAAAACATAGTGAACATTTGGATGTATACGTTGTACGGTCAGCCAGTGCAATACTGCTCAGCAGTGAAAATGAATGACTAACATGGTTGTAAGAGGGAATCGGACAGTTAGCCACGAAGCTCGGGTTGGGTAGGGAAGGAAGAGTAGCCAGGAGGGAGCTGCTGATGAGGAAAAGAGATCAAGAGACTGGAAACTTCTATGGATTCATCTCAAAACCTAATATTGAATGTCGGGCGGGGGGGCGGGGGGAGGAAGTTGCCAAAATATACTTGCAGTGTAACCTCATGTATGTATATTTGCAAACCCACAAAGCAACACTATATATGATTTATGGATATATTTATGTATAAGTAAAGTTTAAAACCTGGATGGGAATGATATATAACAACTTTCACATTATTCTCTGTGTTCTGCATGTTTGAAATATTTTCTAATTAAAATGAAATAAGCTATAGGAGCCAAGTCCATGAAGAAAACTGGGGAAGTAGCATCAAAGGCCCAGGTGGCAATGTTGAAAGAAGAATAATTCATCCTCTGAGACTTGGGGGGAAGGAGTAAAAAAAAATTTTTTATTTTTATTTTTGATGTTTATTTATTTTTGAGAGAGATAGAGACAGAGTGCAAGAGGGGAAGGACCAGAGAGGGGGAGACACAGAGTCGGAAGCAGGCTCCAGGCCCCAAGGTGTCAGCACAGAGCCTGATGTGGGGCTCGAACTCACAGACGTGAGATCATGACCTGAGCCAAAGTCGGACGCTTAACCGACTGAGCCACCCAGGCGCCCCGGAAGGAGTAAAATTAAATGTAGAAAGCGACTGGTTTGGAAATAGGAGTGTGGGAGTGAAGAGAAGTCATGTCTGACAGCCTCAATTTACCTCCATGAAAGAGAAAGGACGCTGTGTAAACGGGGCGCCCTGAGGGGTTGAGGAGGGGCTTTGAGGACAATGTCAGGGGTCACCGAGGGTAATGTGAGACGGTCTGGCTAAGGCGACCCATAGAAAGATGATCAGACAACACCGAAGGCACAATTGAGTTGACGCCACAAGTGGGTTCAATCCCACATATTTGAATTTCTCAAGTGACATGTGCCTGAATGTGGAAGGCACAGTGTGACGTCCAAGACTGGGGTGAGATGTTGGAGGCAGGGCCAGAACAAGTGAATGAATCCAGGATGCTGGGCAGGGAGGAAACTGCCTGGAGGAGGAAAGCAGAGAGGGGTCAGGATTGGAAGTCTGGTGAGGTCAAGGGGCAGATGAGAGTCTGCGAGGGGTGAAGGAGGCGGGGCCAGAGTGCAGACAGCAGCAAACCCTACTTTGGACCACGTGGCGGCACGTTTGTCTTGGGGTTTCTTATTTACGTGTCTGAGCACCAGGACTCACTTGATAGAGCATGCTGCTTCCAATTCATTCTCCTGGGATAATTAACCCAGCTATTAAAGCACCACAAAACAGAAAATAAAAGACATGACACCGTGAGCTGAGTGGCCGTGCAGGACTGAAAACATATGCATCCAGTGGATCCACGGAGAGGTCTCTCCTTCCGAATTCCAAAAGGGGAACTGTCACAGTGAAGTTACAAGTTGTAGGGAAGTTAGTTGCCAAGTAAAGACATTTCCGAATTTCTCAGGTTTCATTGGTATCATATCTTATTAATGAACATTAATGAAAATAAGCCATGCTTACACGGGGAAGTATTTTTGTCCCCATATGCTCAGTGAAATCAATAAAACATCATCAAGGAGCATTATAAACCCGGGAAATATGGGGTCATGTAATTTATCCTTGTTGCCACTAGATGACGCTATAGCTTATTGGTTTTGTGAGTGTCAAACGACGTCTGCTCCCAGTTCAAGGAAAATCTTTTTTCTGAATTCAAATAAAAGGTATGGCTTTACAATTAGTCCTTAATAATTCAAGAATGTGATGGTTTTCAGAAGATGCAAACAAGCTGCACCTTCCGAATCTCCTAGAATGAGAGCTTTGCTAAAGCCTGGCCCAAATCTCCAAAACTGCATACCACATTAAATGTGTCACACACGTGTGTGCATTTTCCTGTGGAAGGAACTTTAGAGTTTAGAGTTCTCTGTGACCTTCCTCCTGTGCTGGGAAACAAGTCGACCACCACTACTCTAACCCCTAGCTAGTCACACCTGAGTTCATGTCTTTATGGTTCCTAAAAATGAATTAAGATGAAAATAAAGTAGCTTCTTCAGATACCACTTTCTGATACGTAAAAATCCCCTGCCCTGCTTGTGAATGGGACAACAGCTGGTTTTTCTAAGCAAGAATGGACGGTGTCAGGTTGTAGGACATACGGAGAGCCAGGTAGAGCGACCCGTGAAGTCAGGCAGAGTTGCGGGCAGTGGGTAGAGAAACACTGTCAAGGACCCTTGATCTTTTACGGATAAACACGGAGAGGGGAAACAAGAGAAAATATCAGACACTGGGGCAAGAGTCCCAGAGTCAGAGCCCAGAAGCAAGCGCCTGAACCAAAGTCCTAAGTGAAATTTTCATCCTGGGGGATGGGGGGTGGGGGGAGACATTCCCATTCAGAAAAACGGTCACTGACTGATGGAGAAGGAAGATGTGACCATGTTTGAAATGGCAGCAAGGTCTGGTACACACCAGTAACTTCACCAGTAACTGAACCTGAACTTTGGTCTCAAGCCCCTGTTTCCATACGGTACCAAAAAAAAATAATAAATAATAATAATGATCTTAACAATTTGAAGGAACATCCCTTTTGAAACACACTGAATTTGGAGTGAATACTCTAAGCTCAATGGGGCTTATGTCTCCAGTGCTGGCATCTGGGGGGTGGGCAACCTGTCCATGCTCGACTGTCTGCTGGGGTCTGCTGTGGGTAGAAGTCATCACGAGCTCTCTGGGCATGGGCCATGCATGACTGTGGCTCCTGGGAGCTGGTGACCACTTCTAGCTCTCGGCCCCATGAGAGCTCTCACTGCTGCTGCCCGTCCCCTGACACTCAGCCCTGTCCTCCAGCCGGGTCCTCCCGGGAGATCCAGAACATCTGCTCTCCTAGTGATTCCGTGCTTTAATTCGCTGGCACGCAACAGTCACCCAAAGAATTCATGTGGATTCAATGACACCAGGGGACCTTTGCTGTGCCCTTCCCCCTTCATCCCTGCAGTCTTTTTCCCTGCGACCAGCCAGCAGGGCAGGGCCTCACCTCCTCACTACGTGGTTCCCGTCAAACTGAAGAGCACTTAGGGCTCTGACTGTTGAAAAGGCGACATCATTCTCCTTTGTCACTATGAGGCTGATTTTGAGAGGTGAAGGAAACCTGTACAGTAGGTACAGTTGTTATTTTACAGATAAGTGAGGATGTCGAGGCTTCCAGAACATAAGTCACCTCCCTGGGGCTACAAGGCTGGCTGTTCAGGGATAAACACAGGACTGAAACGGAAACCCACCAGACAAGAAAGCTGCCACTCTTAACCCCTGTCGTCTACCCTCAACTACTATTGTTGTGCTTGTTGTCTCACGCAGATACAATGAAAATGGCTATGTTGAAGATGTGGAAGTCAATTTCATTGTGTGGGAAATACACGGCAGGAACGACTACAGCTTTAATAATACCATGAAGAAGGTATGGCATCTTTGAGTTGAAACAGACCTGAACGCGCAGGTAGACCTGTCGTCCTGTTTTAAATCTGTATATAAATTATCTAAGGGAAATAGAACCTGTAACACATGGGTAGAAAACACACACGACCTGTGTATTAAATTTTGTGAATACTGAAATTCATTCACAGGGAAAGAAGCCCTGGTCATAGTCACAGACTTAGGGGTGCCTGGGTGGCTCAGTTGGTTGAGCGTCCAACTCATAATTTCAGCTCCAGGTCATGATCCCAGGGCCATGGGATTGAGCCCTGCATGGGCTCTGCACTGGGTGTGGTGCCTGCTTGAGATTCTCTCTTCCTCCTGTCCCTCTGACCCACTCAAGCCCTCACCCACTCTCTCAGGGTGAGATGAGATGAGATGAGATGAGATGAGATGAGATGAGATGAGATGACATGAGATGAGATGAGATGACATGAGATGAGATACTCAGCCTCCTTGGTGACAACCCTCTCACTCTGCAGGCCTTGGCAGGAAGACCTTACCCCTCCTGGCCACCACACTTCACTCCCCTATGCGGCCTTCTACCCTTAGGGCCTCCCATCACAATGGAGCCTCCCCAGAAGTCACCAGCATTGATTCCTGCTTTTCCCCAGAGATCTCAAGCTCAAAGGCAGGGATGACTCCTTCCAAAGGAACTTTCTCATCTGTCAGAGACCTTAATTCTCCAAGAAGGAGAACCCACCCAGATAGCAGCCAAGAGACAATGAGTTCCACCTGCTACCCCTCCAGAATGTCGCAAGAACAAACTGTCTTTCAATTATGTGGCCGAACAAATCCATCCCACCATGTTCCTCCTATACTTGTCCAGCACCCAAAATGTGATTCCTTCCCAACTACCCTCTCCCCACAGTCTCATCCCTAAACTATTCCATTCTTCTTATGCCTGGGTCCAGATTCCCTGGCCCCCATTCCTCTCCACCTTCTCAAACCTTTCTAATATACCCTGGAGTTAAATGCCCCTTGACCCTTCTTCAGTAGACATTCCTCAGAGAATATAATTTTCCCTGTTTTTCTCTCAAACCAAGGGTTCTCTTTCTCTCTCCCCAAAGTACTTCAGGATAAGCTGCGGAACTAAAGCCCTCCCTAATCCACAGTATCATGGCCAGATCAATAATCCCCTCACCCTAATTCAAGTGTCATTTGTTTAAGGCCCCTGTCATCCAGGTGTCACATACCCCATCCCTGGCTGTTGCTGTCATTTGCTCAGAACTTGGTGAGTGTTCCTCATGGCCTAAAAACAGTCACAGTTGACTCCTGACTGTGGCCAGCCATCACATGGGGCTATTGCTGGGGAGAAGCTTTCTAAATGGGGATGACGTTTCCCAGCCCTGTTTGCGTCTGGGTGGGGCCACATGACTGGTTCTCACCTCCGGGGAATGAGCAGAAGCGATATGTGTCACGTGCAGGCTGAAGTGCTAAAGAAGGGGTCGCATGAACCTCCATGCATCCGACCTTCCTCCACATGTCAGTCTATTGCAGCAACAATTAAAGACAGAATAGATACAAGCTGGGTAAGAAGGGACCGGTGAAGGGAACCTTCAAAGAGCCACTGGACAGAAAAGCCACTCCACTGCTTGAGAAGAGTCATCCATAGGAACCCTCTCACCAGGGGCATCTGCACCGGACTGTGTGTGAGCAGGAATTGAACTTGAATGCGTAAAGGCCCTGAGGGTTGGGGTTTATTGCAGCACAGCTGAGCCTGCCTTGACCAATGCCAGTCCCCTTGTTATAATTACATTTACATTCAAACACTCCGGGGGCGCCTGGGTGGCTCAGTCGGTTAAACGTCCAACTCTTGATTTCAGCTCAGGTTATGATCTCACAGCTTCATGAGATCAAGCCCCACATTGGGCTCTGCGCTGGCAGCATGGAGCCTGCTTGAGATTCTCCTTCTCTCTCTGCCTCTTCCCTGCTTGCACTCTGTCTCTTTTTCTCAAAAATAAATAATAAATGAAAAACTTAGTAGATAGATTTGGAAGATGACGGCGTAGGAGGACGCTGGGCTCACCTCGTCCTGCTGATCACTTAGATTCCACCCACACCTGCCTAAATCACCCAGAAAACGGCCAGAAGACTAGCAGAACGGAGTCTCCGGAGCCAAGCGTAGACGAGAGGCCCACGGAAGAGGGGAGGAAGGGAGGAGAGGCGGTGCGCGCTGCACGGACTGGCGGGAGGGAGCCGGGGCGGTAGAGGGGCAGCCCTCCTGGCAAGGCAGAGCCGCTGAGACTGGCTGACAAAAGCGGAGGGGCCGGACTGCATGGGTTCTGACAGCCAGTGGGACTTAACGTCTGGAATGTTAAAAGTCAACAGCTCTGCTCAGAGAGCGGGAGGGTGAGAGGACACCAGGAGGGAGAGGTGTTGAGCCCTGGAAGGCAGAGCTCAGCTCGGCGGGGAACAAAGGCGCTGGCCAGCACCATCTCCCTCTCCCATCCCCCAGCCGAAATCCCAAAGGGAACCAGTTCCCGAACTGCTTGCACTGCGAAAACACCCAACGACAGCGCTTCTGTGGATCCATCCGTCCGACGGGTCTGCCTCCCTCCTGGTGCTTCAGGGACCCTCCCGCAGGGGACCACCAAAGGCAAAGCGAGCTGAGCCTGCCCCTCCCGCCCCTGTGCATGTTGCGGATCCACCTCGGCTAATACGCCGTATCCCATAGAAGCAGCACCACAGGCCTGGCAGCGTGCAAGTAGCCCAGACAGGGGCCACACCACTCCACGGTGAGTCCTGCCCCTGGGAGGTGGGAAGATAAGGTACACACCAGTCTGACTGTAGCCCCAGCAGTGGGCTGGGTACAGATGTTGGGTCTGACTGCGGCCCCACCCACCAACACAAGTTACTCCAGACAGCACAGTGGAAGTGCCCTGCAGTTGGGCGCCACCCCAGGGACTACCCAAAATGACAAAACGGAAGAATTCTCCTCAAGAGAAACTCCAGGAAGTAGCGACAGCTAACGAATTGATCAAAAACGATTTAAGCAATATAACGGAACAAGAATTTACAGTAAGAGTTGAAAAATTAATTGCTGGGCTTGAAAAAAGTAGAGATGACAGCAGAGAATCTATTGCTACTGAGATCAAGAGACTGAGAAATAGTCATGAGGAGCTAAAAAATGCTATAAATGAGGTGCAAAATAAAATGGAGGCGACCGCAGCTCAGATTGAAGAGGCAGAGGACAGAATAGGTGGATTAGAAGATAAAATTATGGAAAAAGAGGAGGCTGAGAAAAAGAGAGACAAAAATCCAGGAGTATGAGGGGAGAATTAGAGAACTAAGTGCTGCAATCAAACAGAACAATATCCATATAATAGGAATTCCAGAAGAGGAAGAGAGAGAGAAAGGGGCTGAAGGTGTACTTGAACAAATCATAGCTGAGAACTTCCCTGATCTGGGGAAGGAAAAAGGCATTGAAATCCAAGAGGCACAGAGAACTCCCTTCAGAAGTAACTTGAATCAATCTGCACAACATATCATAGTGAAACTGGCAAAATACAAGGATAAAGAGAAAATTCTGAAAGCAGCTAGGGATAAACATGCTCTAACATATAAAGGGAGACTGATAAGACTATTGACAGACCTATCTACTGAAACGTGGCAGGCCAGAAAGGAATGGCAGGAAATCTTCAATGTGATGAACAGAAAAAATATACAGCTGAGAATCCTTTATCCAGCAAGTCTGTCATTCAGAATAGAAGGACAGATAAAGGTCTTCCCAAACAAACAAAAACTGAAGGAATTCATCACCACTAAACCAGCCCTACAAGAGATCCTAAGGGGATTCTGTGAGTGAAATGTTGCAAGGACGACAAAGTACCAGAGACATTACTACAAGCATGAAACCTACAGACATCACAATGACTCTAAACCCATATCTTTCTATAATAACACTGAATGTAAATGGACTAAATGCTCCAACCAAAAGACGCAGTGTATCAGAATGGATAAAAAAAAACAAGACCCATCTATTTGCTGTCTACAAGAGACTCATTTTAGACCTGAGGACACCTTCAGATTGAAAGTGAGGGGATGGAGAACTATCTATCATGCTACTTGAACTCAAAAGAAAGCTGGAGTAGCCAGACTTAGATCAGACAAACTAGACTTTAAATTAAAGGCTGTAACCAGAGATGAAGAAGGGAATTATATGATAATTACAAGGCCTATCCATCAGAAAGAGCTAACAATTATAAATGTCTATGCGCCGAATATGGGAGCCCCCAAATATATAAAACAATTAATCACAAACATAAGCAACCTTATTGATAAGAATGTGGTAATTGCAGGGGACTTTAATACTCCACTTACAACAATGGATAGATCATCTAGACACAGGATCAATAAAGAAACAAGAGCCCTGAATGATACACTGGATCAGATGGACTTGACAGGTATATTTAGAACTCTGCATCCCAAAGCAACAGAATATACTTTCTTCTCGAGTGCACATGGAACATTCTCCAAGATAGATCACATACTGGGTCACAAAACAGCCCTTCATAAGTTTACAAGAATTGAAATTATACCATGCATATTTCAGACCACAATGCTATGAAGCTTGAAATCAACCACAGGAAAAAGTCTGGAAAACCTCCAAAAGCATGGAGGTTAGAGAACACCCTACTAAAGCATGAATGGGTCAACCAGGCAATTAGAGAAGAAATTTGAAAATATATAGCAACAAATGAAAATGAAAAGACAACAATCCAAAAGCTTTGGGATGCAGCGAAGACAGTCCTGAGAGGAAAATACCTTGCAAGCCAGGCCTATCTCAAGAAACAAGAAAAATCCCAAATACAAAATATAACAGCACACCTAAAGGAAATAGAAGCAGAACAGCAAAGATACCCAAACCCAGCAGAAGAAGAGAAATAATAAAAATCAGAGCAGAAATAAACAATATAGAATCTAAAAAAAAAACTGTAGAACAGATCAATGAAACCAAGAGTTGGTTTTTTGAAAAAATAAACAAAATTGATAAACCTCTAGCCAGGCTTCTCAAAAAGAAAAGGGAGATGACCCAAATAGATAAAATCATGAATGAAAATGGAATTATTACAACCAATCCCTCAAAATACAAGCAATTATCAGGGAATACTATGAAAAATTATATGCCAACAAACTGGACAACCTGAAAGAAATGGACAAATTCCTAAACACCCACACACTTCCAAAACTCAAACAGGAAGAAATAGAAAGCTTGAATAACCAGCGAAGAAATTGAATCAGTTATCAAAAATCTCCCAACAAGTAAGAGTCCAGGACCAGATGGCTTCCCAGGGGAATTCTACCAGACATTTAAAGCAGAGATAATACCTATCCTTCTCAAGCTGTTCCAAAAAATAGAAAAGGAAGGAAAACTTCCAGACTCATTCTATGAAGCCAGCATTACTTTGATTCCTAAACCAGACAGAGACCTAGCAAGAAAAGAGAACTACAGGCCAATATCCCTGATGAATATGGATGCAAAAATTCTCAATAAGATACTAGCAAATCGAATTCAACAGCATATAAAAAGAATTATTCACCATGATCAAGTGGGATTCATTCCTGGGATGCAGGGCTGACTCAACATTTGCAAATCAATCAATGTGATACATCACATTAATAAAAGAAAAAATAAGAACCATATGATCCTGTCAATCGATGCAGAAAAAGCATTTGACAAAATTCAGCATCCTTTCTTAATAAAAACCCTTGAGAAAGTCGGGATACAAAAAACATACTTAAACATCATAAAAGCCATTTATGAAAAGCCCACAGCTAATATCATTCTCAATGGGGAAAAACTGAGAGCTTTCCCCCTGAGATCAGGAACACGACAGGGATGCCCACTCTCACCGCTGTTGTTTAACATAGTGTTGGAAGTTCTAGCATCAGCAATCAGACAACAAAAGGAAATCAAAGGCATCAAAATTGGCAAAGATGAAGTCAAGCTTTCGCTTTTTGCAGATGACATGATATCATACGTGGAAAATCCAATAGACTCCACCAAAAGTCTGCTAGAACTGATACATGAATTCAGCAAAGTTGCAGGATACAAAATCAATGTACAGAAATCAGTTGCATTCTTATACACTAATAATGAAGCAACAGAAAGACAAATAAAGAAACTGATCCCATTCACAATTGCACCAAGAAGCATAAAAAACCTAGGAATAAATCTAACCAAAGATGTAAAAGATCTGTATGCTGAAAACTATAGAAAGCTTATGAAGGAAATTGAAGAAGATACACAGAAATGGGAAACATTCCATGCTCATGGATTGGAAAAATAAATATTGTTAAAATGTCAATACTACCCAAAGCTATCTACACATTCAATGCAATCCCAATCAAAATTGCACCAGCATTCTTCTCGAAGCTAGAACAAGCAATCCTAAAATTTGTATGGAACCACAAAAGGCCCCGAATAGCCAAAGTAATTTTGAAGAAGACCAAAGCAGGAGGCATCACAATCCCAGACTTTAGCCTCTACTACAAAGCTGTAATCAAGACAGCATGGTATTGGCACAAAAACAGACACATAAACCAATGGAATAGAATAGAAACCCCAGAACTAGGAACCACAAAAGAATGGCCAACTAATCTTTGACAAAGCAGGAAAGAATATCCAATGGAAAAAATACGGTCTCTTTAACCAATGGTGCTGGGAGAACTGGACGGCATCATGCAGAAGGTTGAAACTAGACCACTTTCTTACACCATTCACAAAAATAAACTCAAAATGGATAAAGGACCTGAATGTGAGACACGAAACCATCAAAACCCTAAAGGAGAAAGCAGGAAAACAACCTCTCTGACCTCAGCCACAGCAATTTCTTACTTGACACATCCCCAAAGGCAAGGGAATTAAAAGCAAAAATGAACTATTGGGACCTCATGAAGATAAAAATCTTCTGCACAGCAAAGGAAACAATCAAAAAAACTAAAAGGCAACCAACGGAATGGGAAAAGATATTTGCAAATGACATATCGGACAAAGGGCTAGTTAATCCAAAAATCTATAAAGAGCTCACCAAACTCCACGCCTGAAAAACAAATAACCCAGTGAAAAAATGGGCAGAAAACATGAGTAGACACTTCTCTAAAGAAGACATCCAGATGGCCAACCAGCACATGAAAAGATGCTCAACGTCGCTCCTCATCAGGGAAACACAAATCAAAACCACACTCAGATACCACCTCACTCCAGTCAGAGTGGCTAAAATGAACAAACCAGGAGACTATAGATGCTGGCGAGGATGTGGAGAAACGGGAACCCTCTTGCACTGTTGGTGGGAATGCAAATTGGTGCAGCCACTCTGGAAAACAGTGTGGAGGTTCCTCAGAAAATTAAAAATAGACCTACCCTATGACCCAGCAATAGCACTGCTAGGAATTTACCCAAGGGATACAGGAGTACTGATGCATAGGGGCACTTGTACCCCAATGTTTATAGCAGCACTCTCAACAATAGCCAAATTATGGAAAGAGCCTAAATGTCCATCAACTGACGAATGGCTAAAGAAATTGTGGTTTATATACACAATGGAATACTATGTAGCAATGAGAAAGAATGAAACATGGCTTTTTGTAGCAACGTGGATGGAACTGGAGAGTGTTATGCTAAGTGAAATAAGTCATACAGAGAAAGACAGATACCATATGTTTTCACGCTTACGTGGATCCTGAGAAATGTAACAGAAGACCATGGGGGAGGGGAAGGAAGAAAAAAAGGTTAGAGAAGGAGGAAGCCAAACCGTAAGAGACTCTTAAAAACCTAGAACAAATTGAGGGTTGATGGGGGGTGGGAGGGAAAGGAGGGTCGGTGATGGGTATTGAGGAGGGCACCTGTTGGGATGAGCACTGGGTGTGGTATGGAAACCAATTTGACAATAAATTTCATATTTAAAAAAACCTTTAAATGCAAACACTCCGGTCTCTGACCTCAACCCCCAATTTTCTAGCCCTGTGGTTGTTATCCCCACTGCTCCTCTGCCTCTTACTTTTCCTCTCGCAGTCTAGACATCCACCATATTGAGCCCTCTGCTCTCTCCCTCTCTGCCACCCCCATATTTCCTCTTTTCCTGCCTAACTTGAGCTCCATGGTTTAGTCCTCCAGCCTCCATCTTGCCAATACCTGCAAGTCGCCTCCCCGGGTTGTTCCAATGCCCCACATGGCAACTTTAAACACCAATCATTCTGCCTTATCCATGCCTCTGAGCTGCCGATCACTTCTGGAAAAAAAAAAAAAATCAAAACTGCACTAACTGGAATGAAGAATTTGACTATTAGGAGTGATGACTGAGAACAGAGTCAACTGGAAGAGGCGTCAGAAGGAAATGCCCAGAATTATGCACAGGGAGATAAGCTGATTGAAAATATAGACAAGAACATAATGGAGACTCACTGTCTACATCTAAGGAGTGGAATCCTAAAAAGAGAGAAGAGAGAGAGTTGGGCAGAAGCAAAATTTTCCCAAACTTGCAAAAGACATCGAGGCACAGAAAAAAGTAATCTGTATCCTGAAACACTATGGTAAATTTCTGAAATCAAAAACAAAAAGAACCTCAAAAGCAGCCAAAGCAAAAAAAAAAAAAAAAAAAAAAAAAAAAGAGTAGCTATAAGTCTTCAAGTTGATTTCTCTATAGAGATAATGCAAACCAGAAAACTTTGAGTAAAAATATCTTTAAATTGCTGAAAGAAAATAAATTCCAAATCTAAAATTTCATATGCAATGAAAATAGCCTTTAAAAATGAAAGTAAACAACAGGTAATGCTTTAAAAGACACAGGTGAAATTAACGGGAAAAATTTTAAAGTAAAAAGAAATGAACAATGGGATAAAAAGGATTTCAGACAAAGTGACAAATACTGAAGATAAGCAAAGACCTAAAAGAAATCCGTGAAAAAGAAAACCAGAACAAAGGAACAAAACCAATGCTAATCATTCAAGAAAACATCTCTCCCACCCTTGGCCAAGAAAAAAGACTTGAAGCTTCATATGGAAAGAGCATAGCATATACTCAAGAATATCAGAACAGGGGCACCTGGGTGACTCGGTCAGTTGGGCATCTGACTTTGACTTGGTTCATGATCTCGCAGTTCATGGGTTCTAGCCCTACACCGGGCTCTGTGCTGACAGCTCAGAGCCTGGAGCCTGCTTCAGATTCTGTGTCCCACTCTCTCTCTGCCTCTCTTTCTCTCTCTCTCTCTCAAAAATAAACAAACACTAAAATATATATACATATATATATATCTATATCTAAGATACAGATATCAGAACAGCCAACCCAAGTGACCATGTAGGCAAAAAAGCAAGCAATTTACATATAAGGAAAATAAAATAAAATTAACATTTTTATAGCAATGCTTTATGCCAGGAAAAAATGGAGTAAAATATTTAAGATACTAAATGAAAATAAATACTGAGCCAAGGATTTTATATTCAGCAAAACCAATGACTCTAGAAAAGGCACAAACTGCTATTAACATGTAAAAAAATCATACGATATTGTTCCCATGAGTCCTTCCTGAGTAACTTATTAAATAATAACCTTCAAACAATGACAATTAATACTAAAGAGGTAGCAACATAAGAACTAGAGGAAAGCATAATATAGAGTTACTTATAAAGCTGAAGCCAAGCGAGGGTTAAAAGGGAAAGAGAATAGTATATAATGGATGTATTTTCTGACAATATAGGTATAATACAGTTATAAAATATGCTAGGAGAATGTTAAGATCATACGTCAGAGGGAAAATATAACTGTTTTCAGTAATCACAATAGCGGTGGCAATATTTGTATTAGTTATTCTGATGTTGTGAGGTATGTAACGTGAGATATTCTAACACTATCATTCTTCATCAAGTGTTTTGGTATAAAAGCAAGGAGACACGTATGTAAAATAGAAGAAGTTAGACAAAAAATCCTGAATTTGAATAGGACTCCATGTAAACTCGTGAGGTATTAGAAACTCACGTGATCTGGATAGAAATGTATTGTTCATAGAGAGAGAAATTTTTCCTAGGCTGTCCAGTAAAATCCCTAGAAGCATAACCAATCAGTAGAAGTATCCTCGGTACCCAGGTGGTTATCTTGAAATATTATCTCCCACTAAAAAGAACTGGAAATTCTTAAATAGCTGATTCCAAGCCTGGAGGAGGAAATGTACGTGATGGGTTTGGGAGAGTTTGATATACCCGTTAGCAAGGAAGTATCAAAGACTCCTAGGGTCATGTCAAAAGTAATCAGAAGTGCACATGAAAGAGGTTCCCACTGGCTGGAGAAGGGACGATCAGAGCTTCATTAAGGGTAATTACCGCAATATTGCCAAGACCCATTAAATGCATTAAACTTATGAGTTAAAATGGTTTTTTCAAAAAGATACCTTTGGAGAATGATAGAAAACCAACTCCTTGTTTTAAACACTGGCAAATAAAGACAAGGACACAAATATTTCTACTACCTTCTGCAAATGAGCCATCCCAATGGGTAACCAAATAGTAGATAAGGGGAAACATCTCTTTATAAAAGTTTTCCAGTTGAAAAATGAAAAAAGAGAGAGAGAGAGAGAGACAAAATTAGAATATCACCACTTTAAGCCCAAATGATAGAGGTTACTATAAACAAATTTATATTAACAAATTTGACAATGAAGAATTGGATAAAATAGACAAACGCCTTGAAAAACACAATTTACCAAAGTTTCTTGGATTCTAAGCAATAAACAGACATCTATAATCCCAGATGGCTTTCCTGATGAAGTCCACCAAATATTTAAGGAATTTTTCCCTTCAGCTTTCTAAAAACTCCAGAGTATTCAAGTGAGAAGAGCACTTCCCAACTCATTTTATGAATGCAGGACGACCCGCCGAGGACCTTAAAAGAAAAGGAAATTATGAGCCAATCTCACCCATGACCACAGATACAAGGCACCTAACCAAAACACTGGCAAATCAAACTCAGCAATATATTTAAAAATCATACATCCCCCCCTCCCAAAAAAAAATTTTTTTTTTTTTTAGAAAGAAAGAAAGAAAAAGGGACGCCTGGGTGGCTCAGTCAGTTAAGCATCCGATTTCAGCTCAGGTCATGATCTCACAGTTTGTGAGTTTGAGCCCCGCGTTGGGCTCTGTGCTGACAGCTCAGAGCCTGGAGACTACTTTGGATCCTGTGTCTTCCTCTCTCTCTGCCCCTCTCCCGCTCATGCTCGTGCTCTCTCTCTCTCTCAAAAATAAAAACATTAAAAAAAATTTCTTTTTAAATCACGCATCCCGACAAGTTTTGTTTATTTTATAAATGAAGAGTTGGAATATCATTTGAAAATCAAAGAGAGCCACTATATTAACAGAATAAAGAAGAATAAGCATGGATTATTATAATAGTTGAAAAGCCCTTAGGTTAAAAAATTATTCATATGTAACATTATTTTAAAAATACACCTTGGAATTCTCAGGGTCATGAGTTTAAGCTCCACATTGGGAGTGGAGCCTACTTAAAAAAAATAAAGAATAGCACCAAAATAAATCGTAGAAAATTATAAGTATATGGTAACTTCTTTAACTTAATAAAATGTAACTACAAAAAAAAATTATAGAAACTTCTTACTTAGTGGTGAAAATTTGAAAGCCTTCTTTCTGGAGCCAGGAGTGAAATGAGGGTGTCAGTCATCACCACTTCTATACAACATTGTTTCCGATCTCTGTAACAAGGCAAATGATACAATGCAAATTAATTAAAAGCATGAGAATTGGAAAGGAAGAAATAAGATGGTCATATTCACCGATAACATTACTTTTCATGTGAAACACTTAAAATAAGTGAGTTTCCCTTTTCTACAAGGTCAATATACAACTGTCAATTGTTCCCCTTTATATCAGCAAACGTTTAAGGAATGAAAAAATAAATAAATATACATTTTTCAATGACATTAAATATATTAAATATTAGGAATGAATTTATATACAAAACATGTGTATATATACAAAACATAAGTGTGTGCGCAATTTTTTATTAGGTTTTTTATTTTAATTCCAGTAGAGTCGACCTACGGCATTATATTTGCTTCAGGTGCACAATATAGTGACTCAACAGTTCCATCCTGGTCATCACAAGAACACTCCTTCATTCCCATGACCTGTTTCATCTATCTCCCCCACCCACCTCCATTCTGGTGACCATCACTGTGTTCTCCACAGTTAAAAGTAGATTTCTTGGTTTCTCTCTCTCTCTCTCTTTTTTTCCTTTACTCATTTGTTTGTCTCTTAACTTCCTATATGTACAATTATTTGACAGAGTGGTTGTTTAAATGAAGCCCAGACATGGAAGTCAATGATTAAGCTTAACAAGCACCTCCCATTAGAAGAAGTCTGGGGACCTGAGGTAAGGAAATTATTACCCAGAAAACTTTATTTGTAATAACTAAATTGGCATTTCAGCATTAACAAAAGCTTGATGGAAACATTCTGGATTTAAATTTGTTTCTGCAACTCACATCCAATTTTTCTATTGCATTAGTATTATGATTTCAAAAGTGCTTCATCTTATTCCTGTTTGATCTTCCATTGTTCCTGTGTTACCAACAATTTCAACTTTTTTCTGCTGAAACCTGTGTTTGCAGATTTATTAAATACCTGACAAACACGTTGAAGCATTGAGAGTAAGTCTTTCTAAAGAACACCTGAAGTTTCAATTTTTGTACAACGAAAAGACCACTTCTGAATGCCAACTATCAGTCCCATACTATAATATTTTCCATTTTTTCAATCGAACTTTCTTGAATTGAAGTTAATTTATGTTATATGGAAAATCAAATCATATCTCATGAATAAAAGGGACCTATACAGTACCTGAGCCTGTAAAATGTAAGTCCTACAACAGGAATGTTACTTTACTTCTATATCAGAATCTGTGCATGTCAATACAGAGATATATATACAAAAAATGGGTATTATCCTCTATATTCCCAGCTCTAAGCATTCCACTTTCCATCTACCACTCCCAACCCTTCCAGCAACATAACCCTAGAACCTTGACTGTGACAATCCTTTGGACAATCCTTCAACCTCAAAATGACCTTCAATCCAGTGACCCCCACCACCCTCACCCCACCCCCAGGTTCTCTTGCTCTTTATTCAGCTTAAATTCCATGGTCAATAATTCTATCACTCTGTTGATATGTACCCTGAATTCCCTCCTTCCTCACACTTCTTCAGACTTGTGTGGCTAAATCACAACCTTCATTAAATCCAACTGTCCACCTTGACATCTGACTGGTGGTTGGAGGAAAACATACCCATGCTGACTGGTTTCACTTTAATTTCATGATTAAAACCATCCCTTAATACTGCCCAACAAACATAAGTGTATTTCTCCAGATCATTCCCTTCTCCCCTCTAGCTATCACATACTTTCTCCTCTCTCCTATACTCTGCAACACCTCTTCCCCTAGAAAACGACCCTAAGGTTTTTGTCTTTATTTCCTGTTCAGAACTATAAACACTGTTTTTCTTATGCTATTGGAAAACCGGGAGACTTGAATCAACCGTATGAGATTATCAACAAGTCTAACTATAACCATTTAGTTTGGCCCGTAGACCATTCTGGAATGTATGTGTTTCGTGTGAAGATCCTGGATCCAAACTATAGGTGAATATAAATATTTTATTATAATAGTTTTAGCATTTATTTAAAGGGATAATCATGGGATTGAATAAAATTTCTACTCCACTCTACAAAGTCCAATAAATGAGTTACACTAAAACATGACAACATCATATAAGGCAAGAGGGAAGAAAATGCCTAGTAGGAAAAATAAAAATGTCATAGGATCTGGGGTCACCATTACTAGAAGAGTTTCATGAAACACTAACCCAAAAAGATATATGCACCCCCATGTTCATGACAGCATTATTTATAATAGCCAAGGCGTGGAGGGAGACTAAGTGCCCATTAATGAGTGAATGATAAAGAAAATGTGGTATATATAAGTATAGAATGGAGTATTACTCAGCCATAAAAAGGAAGGAAATCCTCTACCTCAAGAAGGAAGAAAAATCTCAAATAAACAACTTAACTTTACACTTCGTAGAACTAGAAAAAGAGGAAGGCCCAGAGTTAGTAAATGGAAGGAAATAACAAAGATCAGAGCGGAAATAGAGACTAAAAAGACAGTAGAAACGAAGAGTTGGTTTTTGAAAAGGTAAACAAAATAGACAAAATTTTTGCTAGATTCAATAGGAAAAAAGAGAGAGGACTCAAATAAAATTGGAAATGAAAGAGGAGTTACAACTGATACCAAAGGAATACATAGGATCATAAGAACTACTATAAGCAATTATATGCCAACAAGTTAGACAACCTGTAAGAAATGGGTAAACTCTTAGAAACATACAGTCTACCAAGACTGAATCATGAAGAAAATGGAAAATCAGGGGCACCTGGGTGGCTCAGTCGGTTGAGTATCTGTTTAAGTCCAGCTCAGGTCATGATCCCAGGGTGGTGTTATCAGGCCCTGTGTCTCACTCTGCGCTGAGCATGGGACCTGTTTGGGATTCTCTCTCTCTCTCCCTTTGCACCTCTCCTCCTCCTCTCTCTCTCTCTCAAATAAAAAAAAAAAAAAGGAAAATTTGATTAGACTGACTACTAGTAAGGAGAGTGAATCAGTAAGAAAAAAAAACTCTCAACAAAAGTCCAAGACCAGATGGCTTCACTGGTAAATTCTACCAAACATTTAAAGAATAATATCTAACCTCCTCAAACTCTTCTGAAAAATGCAAGAGAAAAGAATGTTTCTAAACCCATTTTTATGAGGCCAACATTACTAGTACCAAAACCAGACAAAGATACCACGAGAAAAGAAAATTATAGGTCATTATCCTTGATGAACATAGATACAAAAATCCTCAAGGAAATATTACCAAACCAAATTCAACAATACATTTAAAAAGGACCATATACTATGATCGAGTGGATTTATCCCAGGGATACAAGGATGATTTGATATCTGCAAATTAATCAGTGTGATACACATTAATAAAATGAAGGATAAAAACCATATGATGATCTCACTAGATGCAGAAAAGCATTTGACAAAATCCAACATTAATTTATTATTTAAAAAAAAAAACTCTCAACAAAGTGGAGAAGGAACATACTTCAACATAATAAAGGCCATATATGACAAGTCCATGGTTAGCATCATACTGAATGCTGAGAAGCTGAAAGCCTTTCCCCTAAGATCAAGAACAAAGATGAGAGACAAAGATGCCCACTTTTAGTTTTGTTCCACATAGAATTGGAAGTGCTATCCAGAGCAATTAGGCAAGAAAAAGAAATAAAAGGCATACAAATCAGAAAGGAAGAAGCAAAATGTTCACTATTTGCAGTTGACATGATATTATATTTGGAAAACCCTAAAGACTCCACCCAAAAAAAAAAACCTGTTAGAACTAATGAACAAAGTCAGTAATGTGGCAGGAGACAAAATGAATATATAAAAATCAGTTATGTTTCTACATACTAATAATGAACTATCAGGCAGAGAAATTAAGAAAATCTCATTTACAATTGCATCAAAAAGAACAAAATACCTAGGAATAAATTTTTAAAAAAATTTTTTAACATTTATTTATTTTTTGAGACACAGAGACCAAGCATGAGTCGGGGAGGGGCAGAGAGTCAGGCAGTCATGGATTCCGAAGCAGGCTCCAGGCTCCGAGCTGTCAGCACAGAGCCCAACACAGGGCTTAAACTCACGAACTGCGAGATCATGACCTGAGCCAAAGTCGGATGCTCAAACAACTGAGCCACCCAGGCACCCCTCCTAGGAATAAATTTAACCAAGAGTTGCAAGACCTAGACATTCAACTCTTTGGCTAAATTTTTATAAGACAATGATGAAAGAAATTGTAGAAGGCACCAATAAATGGAAACATATTCCATGCTCATGGATTGGAATAATTAATATTGTTAAAATACCCAAAGCAAACTACAGATTCAATGCAATCCCTATCAAAATTCCAATAGCATTCTTCACAGAATGAGGACAATCCTAAAATTTATATGGAATGGAATGACAACAGACCCCAAATAGCCAAAGTCATCTTGCAAAAAAAAGAATAAAGTGAGAGGCATCACCCTTCCTGATTTCAAACTATCCTACAAAGCTATAGTAATCAAAACTGTATGGTCCTGGCATAAAAACAGACATATACATCAATGGACAGAATAGAGAGGACAGAAAAAGCCACACATATATAGTCAATTAATTTATTATAAAGGAGCCAAGAATATGCAGTGGGGAGGAAGACAGTCTCTTCAATAAATGGTGTTGGGAAAACTGGACAGCCACATTCAAAGGAATGAAATTAGACCACTATCTCACACCATACACAAAAATTAACTCAAAATGGATTAAAGACATGAATGTAAGACCTTATCCCATAAAACTGGGAGAAAACATAGGTAGGAAGCTCCTTGACTTCAGTCCTGGCCATGATTTTTTGAATCTGACACCAAAAAAAAAAACAAAAAACAAAACAAACAAAAAAAAAAAACAGCAAAAAGAAACAAGTGGGACTACACCAAACTAAAAAGCTTCTGCACAGCAAAGGAAGCCATCAACAAAATGAAAAGACAACCTGTGGAAATCACACATCCAATAAGGGGTTAATCTGCAAAATATACAAAGAATTCATATAACGCAATACGAAAACAAACAATCCATTTAAAAACTAGGCTGAAGATCTGAATAGACATTTTTCCAAGACCTACAGATGGCCAACGGGCATATGAAAAGGTGCTCGACATCACTCATCATCAAGGAAATGCAAATCAAAAGAGCAACAAGATATTACCTCACACCTGTTCAAATGACTGTTCTCAAAAAGACAAGAGATAACAAGTGTTGGCAACGATGTGGGAAAAAGGGAATCCTGTGCACTATTGGTGGGCATGTGAATTGCTGTAGCCACTATGGAAAACACTATGGAGTTTCCTCAAAAAGCTAAAAATAGAACTACCATGTGATCCAGCAGTTCCTCTCCTGGGTATTTACCCAAAGAAAATGAAAACGCTAACTTGAAAAGATTCACCCTCCTGATCATCGTGACATTATTTACAGTAGCCAAGACATGGAAATGATGTATGTGTCCATCAATGGATGAATGGATAAAGAAGACGTGGTATATAAATACAATGGAATATTATTCGGCTGTAAAAAGAGAAGGAAATCTTGCCATTTGCTACAACATGGACGGACCTTGAAGGCTAGAATCTACTTTGGCTCAAAACCGAATTTTGCCACTGATAGATATGCCTCCTTAAGCAAATTGCTTAGTCTCTGAGCTTATTTCTTTATTTGTCGAATGAGTCTATAATTCCTCTCTTAATAGTATTCTGAGAATCAAATGAAAGGCCTGGGTAAAAATCCCTAATTTTGCTCAATCAAGTTAAGTTCCTTTCTTCTCTCTTCTCCCACATGAAGATAGGTGCAGTTGTATCATTAATGTTGACTTAGCTCTACTCTACCTCTTTCCAAGAAATAGGCTACATTATGAGAGATACTCAGTAACTTTAGAAGTTAATAACACAGTTCCATATGTCTAGTTCCTCACATTCTTAGCTTCTTGAAAGAGTCAACCTACATCAGGTGAACGTCACAGGCTCTTCGATCAGAAAAACCTGAATTCGGCTCTGCTACTTACAGCTGTGTAAACTTTTGCAAGTAGCCTAACCTATCTAAGCGTCAGTTTCTTCATCTAAAAGAAAGGATTCCTGTGAGGATTCAGCAGATAATTCGTGGAAGGTATTTGGTACACTGCCTGGTACAAAGGAAACACTCAGATAGTATTCATTTTCAATAAGTACTAATGCTCAGTAAAACATTATTATTATTATTATTGCTGTTGCCTCGGGACCCACCATCAAAACGATGCAAAGCTGTTAAGAGGACCATGAAATCGCACTGACAAGCTCTGAGAAATTATACAGCAAGCAGGCCAAGTCACACGTATGGAAAAATCATCATGGCTGTTATGCAAATGCATCTAGTCTCTCCATTACCGAGAAATTGACACCTTGATTAGGATTATACATGATTTGATCATTACCGTAAAGATTTGGAGGGAGTCTTAATATATTGCACTTAATTTCATCTTTAATATTATTTTTCTGATTTGCAGTTTCTGTAACCTAACAACTATCTTTGCAATAGAGACCTTCGGAATGATTCCCAGGTAATGCCCGGGGCCTAATCAGATTTTAATGAGGGAAGTTGTAAAAGACAAGGGTGGCAGCTAAAAAAAGGAAAAACCTCTCTCCCCCATTTCCCTGGGACCCTAATACTTCTGCCCTATATGTGATACCCTAAAATTGTATGTATCAATCATCCCAGGGATGCGGTTGGAAGGAGTTTCTGAGAATTGTTACTGCAGCTGGGGGTCCCCTTTTGTTCCATCCCCCAGTGCCTGCTGTCTTCCCATCCAACGCGTCTTTCAACCCCACGTAAGGGCCAGACTGTAGGCTGCAGTGGTAGAGACTGGGAGCAGACACTGGCTGTGCCCCCAATGACCCCAGGTCCGCCCTCGACCACTGGCCATCATTCTTATGCATCCGGGAAACAGGTAGCGAAGGCATTTTCCTGGATCCAACTTGAGTTTCCCAGGAGGGCAGAGTAAGGAGTCTTCATGCTCACCCTGGGGTCACAAATGACTTTGCGTCTCTGTCCTGGGCCTGGTTTTTATAAAATGTTAAACAAAAATGGAAGACAAACAATTAAGTTACTTACGGCCCTACTTCAAACATTACTGACTCCTTGATGTTTTGTACCAACGGGAGATCAATAGTGTGAATAACCTACAAATGAGATGAGCCATGTGTTATTTTGAAGTGACTTTGGGAAACATGTATAGCGTTTGGCGGTGACTTCCCTTCCTAATGAGGATTCGATTGGTATGTTTGATTTCGATGAATATTAATAACATCCGTCCACCCAAGTATCCACCGTCAGAAGGGGGCATTGGTGAGTTGGAGAGGACAGAAGACAGTGAAGGAGGATTTCACCCAGTCGCCCCAGCTCACCTCCTAGTAGCTGGGATTTTAGCAGCCAGGGCATATGGTGCAGCCTAGGGAACAGTCTGTAGGTTAGTGACCACAGCTTAGTCTCTGTTACACCTGAGCCCTGAAGGGGGGCAGCAGAGGAGAGAAGGGGTTAGCTGGTGGTGGACATTTTCCTAGCGAGAAAGCCCTTTTCATGAGCAAACAGTGGCTGAAGACCAGCCTGTAGGAGGCAGACATTTAGTGCTGCCTTGCCTTTTGGCCCAGTGCTCAACCACTTCCCCAGATTTTCCACTGGGTCCTTTGGAGTTGCTACCATTTACCCAGCAAACTCACCTAAATCCTCAACCATCCTCTGAGCTCCCCCCTCTTATCTCCCTCTCCCCCACCCCCAGGACACTGCTTCACCTTCAGCCCTCTAAGAGTGCTGGCTGTTTATTTCCCAACGACCCCCAGGTGCCCCGCAGTGCCATTACCACTGTCGGATCATTATTTATCCCGGTTCTTCTAAAACAAAACTAAAACGTATCTTTTTCAACACCCACCCTTTGAGGCTCATGGCATCCGCTGTACCTCCGTCCTTTCTCTGTGTTGCCGCATCCTCCCCAAAGTCCTCTCCACTCATTGATGACCTTGGCCCTGCCATGCTGTTTCCACCTCCATATCAGTCCCCACCATCTGTGCCCACACGGCTAACCCTGCCAACATCAAGGCCTTTCCTCATCCTGAGTGTCCTCTTCCTCTGCTGTGTTTCCACCACCCACCACCATAGTCCCACTGCGGACACTGGCATTACTGTCAGAATGTCTCTGCTTCCCGAAGCATCCGCTCAGACATCCCATTCTCTGACCTTCCAGCTTGCTACTTCAGCTATACTCACCACAGCTCTTCATTGTTCCCATTGGGACCTCCACTTCCACTTTCAATTTCTCCTTTTTTATTTAGTATCTTCTTACACTTTATTCCTTCAGTAGCACTAGTAGCGCCCCACAGCGCTCTGTGATTACATCTGAACGGCCAAGTGTCGGTAAAGAAAGTGACACAACAGGGCAGATTAATCTCCGACTTCATGTAGGTCACCAACACTACCTGAGAATCTTCCTATCTTTCTCTGGCCAACCAACATCTCTATTCTCCATAACGACCTCGGACCTTATCTAATTAGCTTCCTCCTTGGACCATCTTTACTTAACAACCATCAGATGAGCTTGTCTCCACCATTCCAGGGAAATTAGAAGCCAGCACCCGGGAACACTCCTGATTCCTGATTCCAAACATATAAATCTGCAAACACCTATATCCATTCTCTCCTTTTTCCATCCTGTCACAGTTAAAGAAATTGTATTCCTCCTCTTTAATCCTTCCTCTTGTGCTTTGAACCCTCTTACTTTCTAAGGAAACTTCCAAATCCATTATTTCTTCTCTCTTTTATACATTAAACTTTGCCTCTCAACTAGATCCTCCTCGTAGGCTTTTAATCACCCCCAAGTTTTTAATTTAAATAAATTGATAAAACCTTGGGGTGCCTGGGTGGCTCAGCTGGTTAAGCCAGGGTCTGTTTCTTGAGTTTTCTCTTGTTCTTTTGTTTGGAACAAATTTCTTCCGTTTCTTCATTTCCTTTGACTGCGTTGACTTCTGACTTAGAGAAGACAGCCTCTTTCCAATAGTCTTGTAGGATTGGTCTCAGGGAGGAGATGAACCTTATTGTTCAGTCTGGCCCTAACTGTTGGTTGTCTCTCAAACCTTTGACTGTCCAAGATGCTTTCTTTAAACATTTTTTGTAATGTTTATTTTTGAGACAGAGACAGAACATGAGTGGGGGAAGGGACAGAGAGAGAGAGAGAGAGAGAGAGAGAGAGAGAATCCGAAGCAGGCTCCAGGCTCTGAGCTGTCAGCACAGAGCCCGATGCGGGGCCCAAACCCACCAATCGTGAGCTCATGACCTGAGCCCAAGTCAGACGCTTAACTGACTGAGCCACCCAGGTGCCCCTATCCAAGGTGCCTTCTTAATTCTAAGTGTTTTCTAATAGTTGAGGGTGTGCCAAGACCTGTCAGCCTCCCAAAGAAGAGGACCTCAGGGGCGCCTGGGTGGCGCAGTCGGTTGAGCGTCCGACTTCAGCCAGGTCACGATCTCGCGGTCCGTGAGTTCGAGCCCCGCGTCGGGCTCTGGGCTGATGGCTCGGAGCCTGGAGCCTGTTTCCGATTCTGTGTCTCCCTCTCTCTCTGCCCCTCCCCCGTTCATGCTCTGTCTCTCTCTGTCCAAAAATAAATTAAAAACGTTGAAAAAAAAAAATTTAAAAAAAAAAAAAAAAAAAAAGAAGAGGACCTCAGTCAGCACCTGGATGCAAGCTGATTGGAAGCTGGACACATAGGCAGCGGCTTTTCAAGTATGCAAATAGACCTCTTTCAGGGAAAAGACTGGGAGATGGGTGTTCCTGTCTGTTCCCTCTGTGCCAAGTCCTGGGTTAATCCCAGCTAAATGGAGTTTGTCACACTTCTATAGGACTAGTGAATGTAAGTTCTCCTGACCACCAGAGTCAGGCAATAAAGGGGGTGTCCCCTGCATGGCAGCCATAGAAGCTGGACCACCGGTCATGTGCAGAAGCTCCTTTCAGAGAGATACCAGTGGTCGAAGGAGAAGCAGAGAGAACGTTAAGATGGCACTTGCCATGCTCCCAAGTGTCTGGAAAGGATTTCAGTCAGTCCCTTGATGTGCGTTAAATCAGGAGCCTGAACCCCAGACCATAACTTGTAAGATAAGCAAATAGACCTCTTGATAGAAAGACGAGGAGATGGGCATTTCGGTCTGCTCTCTCTGGGCTGAAGGTTGAGGAGGGCTTAGCTCCTGCAAGTGCTCAGGATCCCTTTTGTGCACTGGCTCGTGGGTCTCATAGATACAAGTCCGGTTGGCTCTCAGAGCTAAGTGTTTGGGGGGCCTGTCCCTCAGGTGGAACTCTTGTAGATTGAGACTCTAGATGTTGGGTCCAAACCCTTCAGGCTTCAGGGACAAGCTCCTGGTTGTGTGTTGCTGTGCTGGGTGTGGGGTTTATGGTCAGATTGTGTTCTAGTCACTCCTACGTATTTCGATGTGGGTGGATTTTTTCTCATTCGCCCAATGTGTAGATGTTGCTCAGCTAGTTTCTGGATTTCTTTTGGAGAGAACTGTTCCTCAGATAGCTGTGGCATGGGTGTGATGGTGGAAGGAGGTGAGTTCAAGAGCCTCCTATGTCACCATCTTGAACCGGAACTGGCCTGCACTGAACCTGATATTTACCAGCCCTCATCTTATTTCCTGTTTCATCAGTGTTGACTCTTCCTTTGACTGCTGTATTGCTCTATGGGTTTTCCTAAACTTCTATAGCCAGTCTCTCTCAAGTAAAGAGAGCCTCAACCTCCTTCACCAGCCAGTAAATGTTGACTTTGCCCAGGGCTCAGCCCTGGTCTCGTGAGCTTCTCATTCTGGCAAGCTCAGCCATACTCAGGGCTTCAGTAAGCATCTATCTATATACGCATGACTCCCAAGTCACATCTCTGGCCTGTCCAGGGCCAAAGATCCTACCATCTACTTAACGTCTTGTTTTAGATGTCTCAAAGACTGGTCAAACTGGACATGTCCAAAAGTGATCTCGTGATCTTATCACCCGTTCCCTTACCCCATTATTTGTCCCACTCTAAAACCGATCTGTTGGGGTAATTGCATACATCCCTGCAGGTTGTCTCTGCACAGCTCCAAGAGAATCCATTCACATGGGCTATAATATGAATGGTGCCTTCAGGAGATGAACAGTACAGCAACCCTGTATTCCTGTGTTCCTTCTCTCAGGAAATAGCACATTGAACTGTACAAGCCAAACATCTACAAGTCAAAAAGAAAAAATAAATAAATAAGTAAATAAAATACCAAGAAAACAAAAATGAAAAACCAAAAAACCTAGGGCTCACGTTCATTTCTCTATTTCCCCCAGCTCATCCAGTCACTGATTCTCATTCATTCAATCTCCTGAACCGCCCTTTAATGAGTCGGCTTCCCACCAAGCCTATGGCCACCTCTCCAATCCAAGCTACCATGATCTCAGATGGGAACAGCTGCAGTAGACACCTAACACATCTTGCCTCATTCAGTTCTATTTTCTTCTAGTTCATTTCCTTCGCTGGGGCCAAAGTGATCTTTTCAAATGCTAATTTTATAGCCTGAAACCCTTAGGTTTTTTTTCCCTTAAAATGGTAACTCCACAACAAGGCTTACAAGACCTACCATGATCTGGCCCCCACCTACTTGGCCAATCTCATCTTGCATTGTGCTCCCGCCATCTTCTCCGCTCTAGACCCACTGGCCTTCTTTCAGTTCCCAACTTTCTCCATACTCTGTCGCGAAACAGGAACTTCACAGGTGCGATTTCTTCCATCTGGCAACTCTTCCTTACCTCTTTCCTACTTAACTTTACCAACTACGTTTCCGTTTAATTCTTCATAGTTTAGGATAATTATATTTTCCCTAAAATAGAGGCATTTCTTGACCCTATCACCAGGTTAAATCCTGCTATAGTAAGCTTTCATTGTGTTGTATCTCTCTCCTACTTAGTTCTTATCGCAAATAAAATTTTCTATTTATTTTCTCATCACTGATTAACGATTATGTCCCCACTTGAATGTAAGCTCTCTAAGGATAGGGACCATGTCTATTATTACTTATCGTTTATCCAGGTACTACCACAGGACCTGGCTCATATCAGGTAATTTATTGAGTCAGTTAATTAACTTCCTCCAAGAAGGAAACCATTCACTGGAGTCAGATTAAGCTCGTATCCATATAGCAGGAAGGTCTGAGTAAGGAGGGACCTGGGGAAACTTTAACACTGCAAATAAATAATTATGGCTTAAAAAGGAACCAAAACTGAAGTCAGATAACAGGACACCAAATAGAAAAGAGCACAGTGTTTGGCTCAAGCAATAAGTCCGCCCTGATGGGAGGCACCCATGCAGAGTCCCAGGTGAAGAGGCCTGGTACCCAGAGGAAAGTAGCAGAGAGAGAGAGAGAGAGAGAGAGAGAGAGAACGAACAAGAATGAGCAGGGGAGGGGCAGAGAGAGAGGGAGACACAGAATCCAAAGCAGGCTCCAGGCTCTGAACTGACAGCACAGAGCCTGACGCAGGGCTCGAACTCATGGACCTGAGCCAAAGTCAGATACTTAATGGACTGAGTCACCCAGGCGCCCCAATTTATTTTTATATTTTGAGAGACAGCATGAGCAGGGGAGGGGCAGAGGGAGAGAGAGAGAGAGAGAGAGAGAGAGAATCCCAAGCAGGCTCCAGGCTCCATCCCACAACCCTGAGATCATGACCCAAGCCAAAGTCAAGAGTCAGACGCCCAGGTGTTCCCCCTGCCCCCACTGCCAGGCATTTTTATCCAGGGAGCCCATTCTAACGCTCCTAATCCTATTCTCACCAGTACTCTTTTCAAAGGTCACCACCACTGGAAGGCCTTCCGGATGTCTGCCCTCCCACCCCCCCACCCCCACCACAGCGAATTTCATATTTCTTTCTCTCATTCACCACACTCTCTGTTTTCCTCCCTGGTCCACCTTGAACACTAAGAGGCAAACGTCCTGAGGGTAGACAGGCTGTCTTACTAATCTCTGTTTGCTGTCAGTGGCATAGGAGCTAGCCATTCAAACGTTGTCTGACTAAATAAATTCACAACCAAAGTGAATGATGACTTCTAATGGACTGGTTTTTCTTCTGTTCTTGTTTCAGTCCCAGTGGCTACCTGGTTGCTGCTTTCCTCTTTGTTCTGATGCTATTGTTCTTCAGTATTCTAGTTTTGAGCTATTTCCATTACATGAGGATCTATAAACAATGTATTTACGAAACACTTAACAAATATGAAAGAACACCAAAGAATAATTAGGAGGAACCAAAGCTTGTACAGTAGGGATGTATATATATTTATGTAGAGAGAGTATGTATATATACTTACATTGCAAGTGTGCGTGTGACCAAGACGTGCAAAGCACATAGTATGTATCATCAAATTCAAGCTCCGAAGAATGTTTTTGAATTGCCCCAAGACGAATATCCTCATATCCGTTGTATATTACAAAATTAACATTAAGGTGTTTGCACTTACCTTAAGGTACTCTATATGCTCTTCTATGGTGTTCTAAAAAATTAAAATGAAGCTAACTTTGGCTGTTAACATCCTTCCTAAGAATGTGAGTAAATTTTTTGAAAGTGTATAAACGTGTCAAATATTATTTTGCGTGAAACTGCTCATATGAAACCTTAGATGGCTATAGTTCACTTATGCACAAAAGGCTTAATGTGTCCTAAATGATCTGCCTTCAGCGTATTCCAGAAGTTTTTCTAGCAGTAGAGTCACACGTGAAATGTACAACTTATTTTATTGAAAACAAGGAGTGGATGCTCTAAGTTTTAATTTTAAGTTTTAAAGTGTGATTTTCATGTTCAACATAAGCTGCTTAATTTGCCCAAGGGTCACCACAGCTTTCAAACAATCAGTATTTCTAGCAGTCAGAGTTCAACTACAGAAGCAGAACTTGTGGGAAGCGCGTGTGTGTAAAGCAATTTGTTTAAAAGAATTGGCTTATGCGATTGCGGAGGCTAGCTGCACGAGAATGAAATCAACAGCACGGACATCAAGAATAGAGGATCACAGGGGCGCCTGGGTGGCTCAGTCGGTTAAGCAATTGACTTCAACCAGGTCATGATCTCATGGTTCATGGGTTCAAGCCCCGAATCGGGATCTGTGCTGACAAGCTTGGAGCCTGGAACCTGCTTCAGATTCTGTGTCTGCCGTTCTCTCTCTCTGCACCTCCCCCGCTCAAAAAATGAATAAACATTAAAAAAAATAAAAACAGAAAAAAGAATAGAGGCTCACAAAGACTAGAAGATCTTGAGATGGAACCCCAGGGGCAGATCAAAGCTGCTGTCCACAGTTGGAATTTCTTATTTTACTAAAATCAAGAACAAGACAGGGATACCTGCTATTCACCACTGTTTTTGAGAGTTCTGACATTACAAGAGGAAAATAAAATAAAATAACCATTATAAGCACTGGGGGAAAGGAGATAAAAATCCTCTCTTTCAAAAATAAGATCATATGCCTAGGAAACCCAAACTTAGTCACAAGAACTACCCTATAGTTGTCTAGACTAAGATAATTTGATGGCACAATGTAAGATAAATATTTAAAAATTAGTACTTTTTCTCTAGAATGCTATATAACAACAATAGAAATAACAAAAAGTAATCTATTCATTGTAGTGACAAATTTTTTTATGTAATTTATTGTCGAATTGGCTTCCATACAACTCCCAGTGCTCATCCCAACAAGAGCCCTCCTCAATGCCCATCCCCCACTTTCTCCTCTCCCCCACCCCCATCAACTCTCAATTACAGAAATTAAATCTTATTTAATTACAAATCTTTAAAATCTTTATTGAAGGAGGTGAGACAAAATCTGATAAAAATATTTGATAGAAAGAAAAAACACCCGATAAAAATGAGAGCAAAGAATACAGTCATTTTACAGAGGAGCATACCCAAACAGCCAATAAATGTATTTAAAACAACATTTTTTTGTGTGTGTTTACTATGCACCAGGAATTGTTATAATAATTCACCTAATTCTCTCCAACAATGCTGTGAGGTGGGAATATTATTATCCCATTGCAGAGATGAGGTAACGGGCACAAAAAATGGCAAATAATTTTTGTAAGGTCACACAGCTGCTAAGAGATGGAGGTGAAATTCACACTCAGGCACACTGACTCCAAAATCAGGTGCTGTCCACCTCTGATAGTCAACCTCACCAGCAGTCAGAAAGATACAAAGTTACAATGAGGCTGCACCCAAGGGCACAAAGTCGGAAGGGTAACTCTTGGGAAGGAATGAGGGTCAGGAAATTCTCTCGCACTTCTGAAGGAAAACCGAATTATTTCAGCCTTTTTGGAATGCGATCTGGTAAGATCTATTGAAAACATCTATGCTCTTGCAGCGCCTGGGGTGGCTCAGTCCGTTAAGCGTCTGACTTGGGCTCAGGTCGTGATCTAACAACTCAAGAGTTCAAGTTCGAGTTTGAGCCCCGTGTCCAGCTCGGAGCCTGGAGCCTGCTTCGGATTCTGTGTCTCCCTCGCTCTCTGCCCCTCCCCCACTTGCACTCTGTCTTTCAAAAATAAACATTTAAATTTTTTTTAGTAAAATAAAAAATACGTATATATACACGCTCTTAGACCCAGAAATTCCACTCTTAGGAATCTATTTATGGGATGAGATGGGATGGAAAGGAGATATATATACATATATATATATACACGTGTATATATATATATGTATATATATATATACACGTGTATATATACATGTGTATATATATATATACATATATATGTATATATATATATATATATCCTACTTGTAGGATATATAGATATATATATCCTACAAGTAGGATATATATATATATGTATATATATATATATATATATATGGATATATATAGAGAGATATATATATATATCCTACTTGTAGGATATATATATATATATATCCTACTTGTAGGATAGATATATATATATATCCTACTTGTAGGATATATATATATATATATCCTACTTGTAGGATATATATATATATATATATATATATATGGATATATATAGAGAGAGAGATATATACGGAATCTATATATATGTATATGCTGTATCATTGGTTGTCATGACAAAACTCTACAAAAAGAACTAATGCCTATCAATAGGTGAAGAGTTGAATCGATTGATTATACGTTGACCATATAGATCAATCTGTACTAGTCGATTTGAAAGATTTTCCACGAGGTTTTGTTGAATGAGAACACAGAGAAGTAGTTAGAGTATGATCTTACAAACAAAAGAAAACCTCTGTGTGTGAGAACATGAAGAAACGTTCGGAAGGATACATCACATTCCATTAACGCTTGTGTGCCTGTGTGCAGGTGTCTGTGGGAGGGGAGTGGGGATATATCAAGAGATGTGGGGATATATCAAGAGAAGTTCTAAAACCCTTAAAAGGGCGGAAGAGGAAACAATAGAGGAGTAGCACGCAAAACTCTCCTTATTGTAAAACAGCGTGTCTGTGATGTAATTCCAAGTGACATTTGCTTTCTTGCTCTCGTTCCAGCCACATTGAACTTATACCATTTTTATTCACACAAAAATAAAACTCTTTTCATCGTGAACAAAAACATGGGAGACGAGGAAGGGGAGACAGTAAGTGGAGGCAACTCTTTCAGAGAGTTCCTTTGTTCCTGTGACAGGGGGCAAAGAAATGGAGGCCAACACAAGGCAGAGGTGAGGCCGGGAAGATGTTCTGAAATACTGAGAGGTATCGTCCGGGAGCTAGGGAAAACCAGCAGAGGAGGCGGATAACTGCTGGACCAAAATCTTGAGGAGGCAAGATAGCTATGATCCAGCGCTGACCCTAAGGATGGAACATTTCACCCACTGCTACAGGGGGGGAGCCAGAGTGCTGGGGTACCCGTGTAGGTGGGGTGGCAGGAAAATGAGCAGTGTGGCGGCCTTGGGAATGCTCCTGGCAGGCCTCCAAATGAAGATGTGCGACTGAGCCAGGAAATCGGCAGCTGCCTTCAGGCGTCCACCACCACACTTGCACCAAGGCCACACGTGCACCCTCAGGCTGCTCCCCTCCGGTGACAGGGTACAGAGGGGATACTGAGGCAGACTGGATCCTAGGTAGACCAGGACCCCTGCGGCCTGCCTCAGGGACTCCTGAAGGCTTCTCAAACTTTCTTTATATCGCATGGCCCCTGGAAGGTGGTGTGGAGACCCCCACCCGATCTCTGTCTCTCGCCCTCTTTTCTCTCTCTGATGATTCTCTCTCTGATGAAATACTTCGCATTTCCTTTCAGGGAGTACTTCCTCTAATAAAATCACTGCATACTTAATCCCGTGTTGGCGACTGCTTCTCAGAGGCCTGGGCCAACGCAGCAGTGACCCGAGTGGTCTGAGCAAATGGGCAGGCAGAGGGGATTTGAGACTGGCCCAGCACCCAGCAGGCAGAGACAGCACCATCCTGGAAGGTATGAGGGGCCGCAAAAGTTTCTGGCTCAAGCTCGTGGTTCAGTTGCTAAAGTTTTCATTAGTAGTGACCTGGGAAATGTCCCAGTGGGAGTGCTAGCGGGTGTCATGGAGCAAGCATTTGAAAAGCATGGACTAACAAAGACAACAGAGTCCCCTGGTTCTTGCTAAATTACATATGTTTTTCATTGAAATATAATTGACATATAACATTGTGTAAGTTCAACGTGCGTTGATTTGATATTTACATGTCGCGAGAGGACTACCATTGTGGCATTAACTAACACCCCTGTTGTGTCACATAATCATTTCCCTTTTTGTGGTGGGACAACTCAACATCTAATCTTTCAGCAACTGTGAAGTTTATGATGATCGTTGACTAGAGTCACTGTGCCGTGCCATAGCTCTCCATTGTCTGCTAGTTCCAAGTTTGTGTCCTTAAACAGCATATGCCCGATTCCCCCACCCCTCTGCCTCTGGTAACCCCCATTCTACTCTGTTTTTATGAGGTTGGCTTTTGAGGATTCCACATATAAGTGATATCACACAGTATTTGTCTTCCTCTATCTGGCTTATTTCACTTACCATAATGCCCTCAGGATCCATCCATGTTGTTGCAAACGGCAGGATCTCCTTTCTCATGGCTGAATAATGTTCCATTGGGTATATACGTACACCACATCTTCTTTATCCATTCATCCTTTCACACTTGAGTTGTTTCCATAGCTTGGCTACTGTAAGTTATGTTTCAATAAACATGGGAAAGCATATATTTCTTCAAAATCCTGTTTTCATTTCCTTTGGATATATACCCAGAATGGAACTGTTGGATCACGGGGCGGTTTTATTTTTATTTTCAGTTCATTTATTTACTTTGGGAGAGCACATTCACACAACCTTGAGAGTAGGGGAGGGACAGAGAGAGAAGGAGAGAGAATCTTAAGCAGGCTCCAAGCATGGAGCCTGATACAGGGCTCAATCCAACTGTGCGATCATGACCTGAGCCACAATCAAGAGACGGCCGCTCAACCAACTGAGCCACCCAGGGGCCCCTTATTTTTAATTTTTTGAGAACCCTCCATACTGTTTTCCATAGTGGCTGACCAAACTGACATTCCCACCAACAGTGCGCCAGGGTTCCCTCATCTCCACACCCTTGCCAACACTAGTTATTGCTTAACAACGTGCAGAAGGTCAGTGCGAGGCAGAGCCCCAGTGGTTCCAGGCGAAGGGTGAGAACCGGAGTGCCTCGGAGGTGGCTTATAAAAAGAGATCACCACCAGTAACAGAAGGACAGACACCACTGAAGCTTTGGAATCACAGGCCTCTAGAGATGTTTGAACGCTCAATCAAGGCAGGTCTGTTATGTAGAGGTTGAGGTGCTGGTAGGGATAGAGGTTGAGGTGCCGGTAGGGAAAACCTGGGATCCTGAAAACTGGAACAAGGTCATCTGGATGGATGCCTCTGAACGCACTGTCTCTCCACACCCACTCCTTCCCACACCCACCCTCTGGACATGAAGATGTTGCCCATCCGTCTCTAGTAAGTGGTCACTTCCGCTGGGCTGGGGGATGCTGCAGAAGCCCCTCCCTCACAAGAGAACGTGTGCCCCCCCCCCCGACATCCTCTCATGGATTGGTACAAAAACTAACCTTTACGTACCCACCGAGCGAGGGGAGGACTCCTGAGACTGGATTCCAAGGGTTTTTTAAAGCCGGATAAGCAAGTTCTTGATGGCTTGGAAGCATTTTCTCAGGATACGGGATTTAACTAACACCTTAGCGAGGACCCTAAGGGAAGGGGCAAATTTACTGCTGGGGTAGCTCTCAGAAACCTGGAAAAAACAACAGCTAACTGTCAGCACATAGAAAAGCCCGAGTCCTGGCAGTTGGTAAAGGAAGGAATAAAAAGGCTCAGGGAGGTGACAGGCTGGAACGGATGCATTACATGAGGTCCCGATGGCACACCAGTTATCAAGGACATATGATCTGACAAGAGGACCACCAGCATCACTGAGAGGCCCAATGGTGGCTGCCACTGCAGCCAGGGACGAGAGGAGGTGAGGCAGTCACAGATGGGGTTCATTAACACCCACGGGGAGGACAAGGCCCCAAAGTAAGAGAGGCTTGGTGATGGCACTTTACTTCCAGAAACCAGGGGGCCACAATTACCATAAGGACAAGGAGTGGCCATGGGGATTTGACCTGCAGGGAATTATGGAGATGGTCAATAGAATATTCTGGCAAAATTGTTGGACAGCCAACAAGGCTGTTGACTGCACCTATTAAAGAAAACAAAATGGAGGAGGCGGTTAAGGGCAATCGTCTCGACAAAAAGTCATCGTCCTTGCTCCAGTCCCCAGACCTAAGTAGATTATTAGATCCAGAATCTGCCAGTTCCCTAGGGAAAAGGGCCCTGCAACACCAGGGCAAGTCTATAGCATGACAATTCCCCCAGAGACCTGTGGCCATCCAGTCAGTATTGGTCAAAGTGGTGAAAGCACCTACACTGGTCAAAGTGGAATAGCCAGACATTTGGAGGACTTATCAGACATAGGTCTGACTTGACAGCGATACTCAGAGGCCCAATGTGCCACCAACCCCCTTTAGCGTGGGGACCTTGAAGGGCCACAGTGGCTCCATGCCAGGGGTCCTTTCCCCAGTCCTCAAGTGCATAACTGGAATTGACATATGTGGCTGTTGGAGTAAAGCCCACATGGGGCTCCTGGACTGTGGGATAGGAATGATCATAGTTGGGACGGCCAAATGGAAACCTCTAAAACTGCTCCCCCCCCCACACACACACACACGTGGCCAAGTTAGAAAATCATTACCATTTCCAGGTGGGTAGCTGAGATTACTGCCACCATTAAGCCCTTAAGGATGCACGATTGGTAGTCTCTGTCACGTCTTTATTTCATAACCAGTCTGGCCCATGCCAAAAAAGGAAAGGATCCTGGAGAATGACCGTAGACCCCTGCAGATTTAACCAAGTAGTGGCTCCAACGACAGCTGGCGTGTCAGATGTGGTGTCCGCGCTAGGGCGGGCTAATTGGACCTCGGGTATCTGGTGTACAACTACTGACCTGGCAAATGTATCCTTTACGGTCCCTTAAGAAAAGAGGGTCAGAAGCAGTTCACGTTTACATGGAAAACAATATTCAATTATCTGCCCATCTTATAGAATTCCCAAGTACACATCCTCATACACAGAACCAAAATAGCAAACCAAGCCCACGTCTGGGCTGCTCGCAGAGTCTGGGACGCCATGGTGTTGTGGGACCCCGGTCCTCCTGTACCAATTAAGAATGAAACAGCCACCTAGGGCAGATGATTGCCCAACTTTCAACAAGGATGATCTCTCTTTTTTTTTTAATGTTTTTATTCATTTTTGAGACAGGGAGAGACAGAGCATGAGCAGGGGAGGGGCAGAGAGAGAGGCAGACACAGAATCCGAAGCAGGCTCCAGGCTCTGAGCCATCAGCACAGAGCCCGACGCGGGGCTCGAACTCATGGAGTGTGAGACCATGACCTGAGCTGAAGTCGGACGCTCAACCAACTGAGCCACCCAGGCGCACCAAGGATGATCTCTATCTTAGCACGAATACGGAATAATTCTGGAGACGTGGGAAGCACAGCATTGACAGGTGAGCCGTGTGGAACTCTTACCTCCGAGCCAGGAAAAACGAAGTGTCTTGCATGAAGTGATCGTCCACTCTAGGTCTACAGTGCTGGTGCCCTGCCTGGGCAGCCTCCTCAGCGGCCGCTACCCAAGACTGATCAAACACAAGTCGGTACAACTATCAATGGCTGAAAAAAACACTTTGTCAGTAGAGATACCTAAGACAAAACCCACAGTTATCCTCTGAATCTTTCCATGGGGTTTTCTTCTCAGTTGGCAACTCTGAACCGGAAAACAGTTTCAAGATGTCCTGTAGAGTGTACATTTGTGCCTTTTAACCCTGGACTACCTGTCGGGCTGCAGCAGTCAAGATGCACCCCCCCACCCCCAGCCATCCTCGCCTCCTAGTAGTCACATCTGTGTGGTTTCCTCCCACATTGCGCCAGAGTTGGTCTGTGTGATGTTAGGTCCCTTCTGAGATCAGGTGATAAGACACTGCAGTTTCCTTCTCTGTCACTTTCCCACTCTGGGTCACTGAGAGAACCAGCCACCAGGCGGTCGACCCTGGAAAGGCCCATGTGGTGCTGACGTGTAGCCTCCTGCTACAGCTACGTAAGTGAGCTTGGAAGATTCTCCAGCCCCGGTCAAGCCTTCAGATGATGGAAACTCCCTAAGAGACCCGTTCACCTAAACATAAATCAGATGGTCTCAGACTCCCGACTTAGAAACTGTAAAATGTGTGGGTTTTTTTAATGTTTATTTATTTGACAGAGAGAGAACAAGAGGGGTAGGGGAAGAGAGAGAGGGAGAATCCCAAGCAGGCTCTGTGCTAACAGCGCAGGGCCTGATATAAGGCTCCATCTCACAAATCATGACCAGAGCTCAAATAACGAGTCAGACACTTAACCGACTGAGCCACCCAGATGCCCCTAAAATGTTCTGTTTTAAGCTGCTGTTTTGAGGTGTTTGCTAGCCAAGAGGAAATAAGGCACTGTCAGGCTCAGTTCATGTCTATAACACAGCTCGTGTAGCAATAAACTTAAAATTTATGTTCCTCTGTAATGCTTTGGAAACTTAATGTCTCCCTCTGGGTTGCCTAAGAAATCATTTGTGGGAGTTTGTATCAAGGCTCCTATCACTCAGTTTCAAATCTGCTGTTCTCGTTAGAGGCTGGGACTCCACTGCCCAGTAGGTTTCTTGGGACCAGGTACCAGAGAGACATGGGCAGGCAGGAGGAAGGGCTTCCTGTCCCCACCTTTCCTGTCCGTGTGAACTTGGCTATGCTTCTTCACCCCAGAAGGGCCGCAGGCTTCAGTAGCGTGTTTGATTTCTAATTTTTTTTAACGTTTATTCAATTTTGAGAGACAGAGACAGAGCTTGAGCAGGGAAGGGGCAGAGAGAAAGGGAGACACAGAGGCTGAAGCAGGCTCCAGGCTCCGAGTTGTCGGCACAGAGCTGGACGCGGGGCTCAAACCCACAAACTGTGAGATCATGACCTGAGCCTGAGTGGGACGTTTAACCGACTGAGCCACCCAGGCACCCATGACAGTGAATTCTCTTCTGGATCTGATGAATTAGAAGTGACCACGGGACATGGGATGTCAATGAATTCTCCAGAATCTGCAAATACATTAGTGTACATAGGAAAAAAAAAAAAGACTTTGCAGATGTGATTAATGAAGGATCTTGAGATGACATACTCTGCCCAATGTAATCATGAAGGTCCTTCTAAGTGAAAGGGGGAAGCAGGAGAGTCAGAGAAGATATGAGGATAGAAAGAGGGGTCGGGGCAATGTGGCCATGAGCTGAGGAATAAGAGCAGCTTCTAGAAGCTGAGAAAGGAAGCAGATTCTCCCCCTGGAGCCTCCAGAAGGAACACAGCCCTTGATTTTAGCCCAGGGAAACCCATCTGGGACTTCTAACCTCTGGAACTGTAAGATTATAAATGTGTCTTTTATATACATTGTAGTTCCTGTTCATGTGAGACAGCAGCCATGGGAAACTAGTATCTCCGGTAGAGAAATCCAGTAGGCTGCAGGCTATACCGGCCCAGTGCTTGGGACAGATGAGGGGTTTGGAGTTGGGGGCATCAGACTTTTCAGCATGTGTGTGATTATGACAGCTGAGAGCAGATGAGATCACAAAGGTCAAGGCAAGTGTGCAGGGTCAGAGGTGAAGTGAACCAGCGGTGTGAGCCCTCGGGAGTGCAGCAAACACTCAATGAGGTGTTACCGGATAGCACCCTTCCCCCATATCTCTAGTTTGTTCACCTGGGTTGGGTGGAGAGGAAGACCACACCAGAGACGGAAGGGAAGCAAAGCAGCTGGGTACGCCAAAACTCGAGTTTAGAACTTTGTCCACACAACAGGTCTGAGGACAGTCAAATATCAATCATGCATCCAGCACTTACCACACTTGGCATTGCCTGGCCGGTGAATCTTATTTCCCTAGTATATTTGTTTCTCCCTATTCTACACCTCCCCCCCTCTCCAAATTCCCTACACCCCTCACCCTCCCTCTCCGACTCTCCGATGACCATCTTGCCTCTTAATCATTGAGAAAATCAAAGCAAAGCAGGAGGGAATATTCATTCCTCCAGCCCCCAAATTTCTAACCTGCCTTCATTTGTCTTCTGTATCTTCACCACTGTGCACCTGGACCTGCCTTATATGCTGTCATCATGGTTGAAGCATCCTTCCTACTAAAGGCCAACCCTGTACCACTGGTGCACTAGATGTCTTCCTCTTCTTACCTGGCCCTCAGAAATACCCCCCCCCCCATCTCCTACATCATCAATTTCTCTCTCTTTACAAACAACTATACCTTGGTATCGCTCATCTTAAAAATGTCCTCCACTGGCCACATAGTCCTATCCCACTATTGTCCCCAGTTGCCTGTAGGTCTGTCTCCATGCCCTCACCTTACATTCACTCCTCAAACATTCCGGATGTTCTTTGGATCCCACTCTTCCCAAGACTGCTCATGTCAAGATTACCAGTAACCTCCAATTTGATACAATCTAGTAGTCTTGTGGCTCCTGAGTTGCATGTTCTCGTGTCTCTGCAGTTCCTTTTCCTTCCCAACTTGACCTCTAAATGAAGGATCCTAGAACTTAGCCTTTGGCCCCTTCCTGTGTTTTTAGCTACACATTTTCCTAGGTCATCCAATCAGTCCCAAGGCTTAACAGTCTATTTATAATGGCTGCGTCTCCAGTTTACACCAATGCCTATTTGATATCATGGATGTCTAGAAGGCATTTCTAACTTAACACGACCAAACCAGAATTCTTGATTTCCCTCCTCCCAACCGTTCTTCCCAAGTTTCACATCTTATAAATGCCACCACCACCCACACAATCTCCTAAGTGAAAAATCTAGAAACTGTCCTTGAATGCTTTCTCCCCAACAAACGCAACTCATTAGCAAGCCCCGCGAGACTCCACTTTCAAACTATTGCAGAGAGGATGTTCTCAGTGTTCCCCACTACTCCCAATGCCCAAGCCACCTTTTGGTATGCACTGTGGAACAGCTTCCTAATTGGTTGAATGTTAGCTTTGCTGCTCCCCCTTGATGCGGTTTTTGTCCGGATGGATAGCCGTCCTTCAGATCTCAGTCTAAACCAAACCTTGTCACCAAGACGTTCCAGATGCAGCCACCCTAAGATTACTGTCAATCACTTCATCCCATTTTGATTCTCTGCAAGGCACATACCACCCATACTTATTCTTCCTCCTCTTATTACGGTATTCCCCAGGGCTCACAACACTGCCCGGCATACGGCAGGCACACAAAGATTTGTTGAATAAATGCAAAAGCAGCTACTGTGTCCTAACGTTATGCTAATCCGTGAATGCTGTACTCTCCTCCCATTGTCAGCAAGACAGTTTCATAAAACGTAAGATTTCATACTGAGCACTAGCTGGACGCGTGTTATTGCCCCCCCCCCCCCCCCCCGCCGCCAGCAACCTGCCTTCCTCTATTTCCGCACCTTCTCCACGTGCAAAAAAATAAGCAAGGAAGGAGGGTTTGGAAAACAGGGTCATCGCTACGGTCTTTTGCCACACTCCGCTGGCTTCAACGTGCTCAACGCGACGGAAACTAACAGCAGTGGCCCCGACCAAGAAGGGTTGAAGGTAGAGGACTTCACCTGCCGCCAAGGGCGGACCGCAGAGGACCGGCGCAGATCCCCAGCACTGCACGCTGGGAGCTGTAGTCTCCGGGGGAGGCCTGGTGTGGTAGGAGCGGGATGCCCCGCTGCATGCTGGGAGTTAGAGTCGACGGCTGGAAACCGTACTTGTGAGATTCGGCCTCTGCGCTGGGAGCGGCGAGCGGCGGAGTCCTCGCTGCATGCCGGGAACTGTAGTCTTTCTGGGACCACTCTCTGCTTCAGCGTGGAGAGGCGCCATCTTAGGTCCCGAGGTGCGGCCGCGCCGAGCCACAGCGCAGGCGGGCTCAGCCCCCGCGCCGGGCCGGCCCCGCCCCCGGGGCGCCTGGCGCCCGCCCCCCGCTCAGGCCCCGCCTTTCCCCACGTGTCCGCCGCCGAGGGGAGGCGCCTGAGCCGGAGCGGGCCCGCCAGAGGTCCGGCCCCGTCGGCGCTGAGGGTCCTGTCGGCGGCGCCCGGGAGCGGCCCGGCTCCCCGATGCTCCCGCGCCGGCTGCCGCGGGCCGGGCTGTGCGCTTAGTGCCCGGCTCTGGCCCCCCGAAGTGCCCGCGGGGGTGGGAGCGGCCTCGGCCCCGCGGAGACGGAGCGGCTGGAGGACGAGGCGGCGGCCGCGGGGAGGAGGATGGGGGCTAACCAGTTGGTGGTGCTCAACGTGTACGACATGGTGAGTGCGGCCCAGGCCGGCGTCCTCCGGCCGCGGGGCTCGGACCCCGGCCCCCGGCCCCTGCGCTTCCTGCCGCGCGTCCCCGCCTCCGGCTTAGTTCTCGGGGGTGGGGGAGGGGAGCAGGATTAGGTTTTAATCCCCGCGCACGTCGGCGCGCGGGGAAGCGCTGCCCGGTCCGCCCGAGGGCTCCGGCCGGGGCGCCGGGCCCGACAGCTGGGCGGGCGAGCGGTGTCCTTTCGGCGAAGCTGGGGTCGCGGGTCCGACCTCCACTCCTGTCCCCGGGGACTCCGGGGCCGCCCCGTCCCCGAGCGCCTGTCCGCCCCGCTCTGCCGCTTCTCCCAGCCGCACGGCTCCCGGTGCCCGAGTCTCCAGAAACTCCCAAGCTCACGGCTGTCGGTGCTTAGGCTAGACTCTCTCCAAAGGCGCACAGGGGCCGACAGCCCCTTGCCTCCGAGGCAGCCTCATTCGGATGAATGAGGCTCTAGTTTACCGAGAAAATAGCCCAGCTGAGTTACGTAGACAGAGATCAAGGTGGTGCTCCTTTGCTAGATTCTGAAGACCACTCTGCAGGTGATGCAACAGGTATCCGACGTGACCGCAGGAGAGGGAAGGGGAGTTTATGAGGTCATCTAACCTCGGGGTGCCGCAGGCACCCGGGATCGAGTCCGAGGACTGGTTTGCCACGGAATTGCGCCTCAAGTACCCGGCAGAGAAGGATCGGGGCAGTTAGATGCACGCCTGGGTTTGTTGCTTTCGGTTGGCTAGTTTTCGTTTTGCGAAGGGTTCCCTCCGCCTGCGTGTGTAAAATTTCTTGTAAGTGTTTTGGCAGGTGAAAAAGCCCTCCTCGTTATTTCTGTGGGCTGAAAGATGCAGAAGGAGCTGG
Organism: Neofelis nebulosa; assembly: GCF_028018385.1. Classification (NCBI taxonomy): domain Eukaryota; kingdom Metazoa; phylum Chordata; class Mammalia; order Carnivora; family Felidae; genus Neofelis; species Neofelis nebulosa. The sequence goes on along the minus strand of NC_080796.1, from coordinate 11,859,239 downwards.
AATACGAGAGGTCAGGAGTCACGGTTCGCCCTCGCAGATCTAAACTTTGTATTCCTTTGCTCTGTGTAAATTTCTACATTCACAGTGCAGCGTCTTGGGTAGAAAGGAATTCCGGCGCCCTATTCTGGGAGTTATGGCAGGATGGGGTAGAGACCGCCTGGGACTTGAGGTGACGTCTCCGTTGATTTGGTGGAGGGGTTTGGGGGTGGAAGGAGATGGATGGACGTGCGTGAAACGTGGTAGGAAAAAATTAGAGAAGCATAAAAACGCAAGGCACTAGTTAATAAGGTCTTTGGCGTGTGTCACTGGTTAGGAGTGGTTCTCTGGATTTCAACTTTTTGTGGTCAGTGGGATACCTTTACTGTTCAAGACTGTTCATTGCCCTTTTACTGTTTCATCGCCTGTCCCCCTCCCCCCACCGCCGTCATCTGCATTTGGTATCTTGTCTATTCTTGAAGACTTACAAAACATCTCACGGCATGTATTCTGCTTCTGAGAACACAACATGCCTCTTCTTCTGGATAATTAAGCCCCTTTATAAGTTAGGGTTATGCAACAATGACCAGAGCGTCATAGACTAAGAGAAATCTGAAAGTCGAGGCAGGGAGAAGTTTTGCTGCTTTCATAAAACTGAAAATACATTATTTGGCCTATGATGGGCTTCCTTGCACCTCAGGTGCTCTATGAATCACAAAAATCGTTGCTAATTGTGGTGAGTGTAGGAAAAGCTAGAGGTGATGTTTAAACCGATACATTTTAAAGGGAGGAGTGTTCTGAAAGATGTTAAAAATATTGTTAGCAAAGATCTTATTCCTCACATCACTTTTATAAAGTGGGTAGTTACAGAGGAGGTAGGTAGAGAAAAGGGTAAATTAAACCTGCCCAGATAACCAAAAATAGGATCTAGAATTTCTAGACCACAGGCTGATTCGTGATCTCCTCTGCTGAATAATTCCCGTGTTTGTTTCTTAACGTATTGCTTTTTCCTCGCGATAGGAGGAGAAGCAGCATATGAATGTTTATCAGAATGGTAAATAGTTGAACTATTAGACCTCTGACAATCTTGCCCTTGTTGTGTTCTTTTGAGGGCTTTCAGGCTGTGGCTGTTTGATGTCAGTCATCCAGCAACCTACAATTTTTTATGACCTTGTAGAAGTCACAAAAATGAATGAATGATCTTTTCCTCTTTGAGGAATTTAGAATACCATGGGGGAGGTACAACAGTAGTAATCATTCAAAACAGAATAGTGTGATTTTGTGATTTTGGTAAGAGCAGAACAGGATGTAAAGCAGACCACGTGTGGTTGTGGGCTCAGGAATTGCTGGAAGGTGCAGGGACCTGTAAGGGCGGAGAACAGTCAACAGGAATCGTTGTGGCCAGAGGAGAGCGCACGTCGGCCTGGGAAATAATCAGCCGGCCCAGGAGAACTAGAGTGTAGGATGCATGAAAGAGACACATTGGAAAGTTTGATTAGAACTTTATTAGTTTGGGGCTGGAAGGAAGGCCTAGGGGTGGGGGGTAAGGCTCTGAACCAGGGGGGCCATCTTCGCGGTAGGGAACAGCGTGATCAGAGGTATGTTTTTGAATGAAGACCAGTGTGTTGAGGAACAAGTTTGTTTCCTTTATACTCCCTTTTCCCAAGTTGTATTGGTTTTGGAAACCTTTTTGCTTGATGTCAGGGGCAAATCCTTTTATCTTTGATAGTACTGCCTGTGCGTCATAGATGCCTTTGATGGGGATTGCTGTTGTCTGTACAGGCCCCGTCTAGCAGCATTCTGTCTCGTCCAGACTTCACAAACATCAAAATCAACCTTTGGTTTGCACTTCTAATCACTGTTTATAGGGACCCCTTTACTGTATCCCTGTGTCTCCTTGTCTGTGAGGCTGTCACCAGCTCCAGCCCTGACTGGTTGGTTCCTATTCCTTAGATTGGGAATCGCTGATCATTTCTGTTTGTCCCTAACTGCCACATGTAAGAAGAAATTGTATCAGGGTCACCCGCATTAACTTCTTCCCACAGAGGGATAGTATAATCCTTAAGAGGTTACTTAATCCTACAAAGTGCTGCTAAATTATTGCTTGCTGCTTTCTCAGTGATTATGTTCCTCTTTGTACTTGGGGATAATCTACCACCAATAAAACCTGTCCTGGGTGATTTTCTGAGTCTCTGAATGAGGTGATTCGCATATTCCCAGTTTGCTAGCATCCATAGTAGAGCAGGTGATTCAGACTAGTTTCAGCTGCTGGGACAGTCTCTGCTGGAGCCACAAGGTGTTCATTTGCCACGGATCCAGATTTTGTGCTTTTTCAGGTTACCTTGACTACTAATGAATTGTTAAAAAAAAAAAAATATGCAGTAGCTTGGTAATATTTGTAGATTCATTCTATAAACAGTTTTCTTCCTGTTTTCAAATAGCATCTGTACATCTCCAGAGCCTTAATAGGAGGAAAAAATGCATTCTAAGACTCTTCAAGCAAGGAAGTTTGGTGCCATACTTTAGACGATCCCACCTCCATCCTACCTCGAAGAGAACCTGAGGGCACACACATGGGAGAGGACCTGAGTTCCCACACATCTTTAGATCTAACTCAGACTTATTTTTAATGTTTTATTTATTTTTGGGAGAGAGAGAGTGGGGGAAGGGTAGAGAGCGAGAGAGAGGATCCAAAGCGGGCTCTGCGCTGACAGTGGAGAGAGAGCCTGACACGGGGCTTGAACTCATGAATTGTGAGATCACGACTTGAAATCAAGAGTTGGATGCTTAACCTACTGAGCCACCCAGGTGCCCCCATAATATCTTTATATCAACATGTCCAGAACAAACTTTTTCCTTTCTCTTCTCTCCATAGCTCAGATTTTCCCCTTTACTTCATTTAATACCCACCCCCCCACCGCTCCCCTCACTAGCCTCCCCCCACCACTATTGTGTTGTAATTTTGTCCTGATGACCTTCTGTTTAGTTTCCCAAGCCAGAACCCTGGATGTAAAGCTGTTAATTCTTCTGTGTTACAAACCCTTCATAGTCCAGTCAACCAGGCCCTGTCTCCTTTAGTTGGGTTGATTCTGTCTAAAAGTAATTGAGAGCTTAACAGTCAGTAGCTAATACTGGAAGGATATTTGTCTTGAGTCCAGATATAAACAGTCCTGGGGTTGGTTCAGCAGCTCTGCTGGGACATCGGGGACCCAGACTCTCCATGCTTCTGCTCTACTGTCTGTCCCCATCACGTTGGCTCTTGTTCTGGTTTGTCCCGTCATAGCTGTGAAATGGCCATCGTAGCGGCAAACATAGTATCTTCAGTGGGACGTGAAGGAAGACAGGGGTAAGCAGGGCCTTCTGTGTGCACCTCTCTCCTTCTAATAGGCAGACGAGGCTTTGCCAAGGCTTCTCTCCTTTGCCGAGAAATGGTCCCAAGTTGGCTCCACCGTGACTGGGAGGAAGCTACCTGACTTTCCCGGCCTGAATGGCAGTGAGCTGCAAACCCTAGTCCCATTGTTCTTTAAGTCGGTTACCTTATCATGTTTTCTGCTGTTGCTTCTCAAGTTCAGGTCCTTGTTATCTCTGTTCGTAGAACAGTCTTCTGGCTTCAGTCTCTGGCATTACTTCGTTTTAATCCATCTTCCCTTCTGTCACCAAAGTCATCTTTCTGAAACATAGATGATTGTGCCATTCCTGTGCCTACAATTCATTTGCAGGGTTGGGTCTAATGCCCTTTATGATGTGACCCCTCCCTGACTAATAGGCCCACCACCCACCAGTCCCATGCTCTGTCCCACCCCAGCACACACACTTTGTGCTCAGTACTGACATGTTTAGTTCTGCAAGCAGGCTCTGCTACAAGAGCTTACGCCTCAGTGTCTGTGCTTGTCTTACCTGGAATGTCCTGTCCTGGCATCGGCCACCAGCCGCCTCCTGCCTGTAGCCTTGTCTTTATTCGGCAGACTTGCGCCAACTTTTGCACCCTAGTTGTACTTTGTACGTATCTTCCACTGTGTGTATCATAATTCTGTGCATCCCATTAGACCAGGTTCCTCGATGGCAGTATCTAGAACTGGGCCTGTCGTGAGAAGGTGTTCTGTAAATATTTACCAAATGAATGGGACTTCAGGCAGTTTTATTAGGAATGGTGCCAGTTCTTAAATGGCATCAAGCAGTCTTCCACTTTCCCTTCCCTTTGTGCCAAAAACCTTTCTGTATTTGTCCCCCTATTTAGTACATTACTGGATTTTAGCTTTGGTTGTTGTAAAGGGGTGATGGAGTGAAGGGGGGAGGAACACGGGAAGCGGGGAAGGAAAGCTATCAAATATTCTTCTTTGACATAGTTGTTTTGTTTGTTTGTTTGTTTGTTAAACACTGTGGGGCTAGACTGTTGATTCAGTGAAGTTGGAGCCGCAGCCGCTCCTTGAGAGGCCCTCCTCACCTTTGTCTTCCTTTACATGCTGCCGAGCGAGGATCCCGCAAGGCTCTGACGGTCCTGTTGCAGCTGTGACCCGCAGACCAAGAACAAGTAGTTGCTCCTGGGGAGATCATCTTTCTGAGAACATTGTCAGAATTTCAGCATGGATGAACCAGTTAATGGGAACTAGTCTTAATTCCCTTGCACCACGTCTGCTTCTGGGCCCAGGGCCGCTTCACCGCTTGACATAGAAACAGTGGGTCCGTGGGTCTAACCAGAAAAAAAGGACGGTCAGTCATAAATCTGACCTCCTACGTTATCTGTGGCGGTATCGTTCCTTTTTTTGTTTGTTTGTTTGTTTAGTCTGTATGAGAAAAGAATTTAATCTCTGTACGGATTTGTGTTCTGTTGCTAGAAAAACGAATTGCCAAAAATGTAGCGGTTTGAAATGGCTCGTGGGCCAGACGTCCGGGTGGGCGGGGCTGGTCTCACAAGGCTAAAGTCAGGGTGTCGGTGGGCCTAGGCGGGGACAGATTTGCCACTAGGCTCATCCAGATGGTAGCAAGATTCGGTAGCTTGTGGTTGTAGGGCTGAGGTCCCGTTCCATGCTGTTCCATGCAGTTCCGTGCTGGCTGCCAGTCGGAGCCACTCTGGGCTGCTTGGAGCCTCTCGCATTCCTCATTTGCATCCTTGGTCTTCAGACCAGCTGGAGGGCCTGGAGTTGTGCCATGTGAGAGTCTGACCTCCCTTCTCCTGTGTCTAGCCCACCTCCATCCAGAGAGGTCTCCGCTCGTTAATTAAAGGGGACCCACAAGGATATGCCAGGGTAATCTCCCTGTGTTAAGGTGTCTCTAACTTAAATTACATCTGCCAAGACCCTTTGCCATGATTCACAGAACAGATTCACAAGTTCTGGAAACTAGGGTGTAGACACCTTATAGAGTCCTTTCCCTATCACACCATCTATGAAAGGTATTTTGTAAACCCCAAAATATTCAGTGCTCCCTTTTAGCAGGCCCTTGACTTGTCATGGAATAAATATCTCCGTAACTTAAAATGGAAAATTTGAAGTATTCAAGAAGTAAAGCATGGAGAGGCGCCTGGCTGGCTCACTCAGAGGAGCATGTGACTCTTGATCTTGGGGTCGTGAGTTCGAGCCCCACGTGGGGTGTAGAGATTACTTAAATAAAGAAAACTTAAAAAGAAAATACATGGAAACCTTTTATGAGTGGCTCATACTCCGATGTGAAAGGTCCAGGCATGTTGGTGAACACAGGCCCTTCAGACCGCAGCGGGATATTGTGTAGCAGCTCCAAGGTCACATTCATGATGACGGATAAAGCTAACAAATTAGAATTTAATGAAACTAGTAAATACGACTAAATACCAACGAAAACCTATTTTAGGTGAATTCTTCCATTGGATAGAATTTTTTTTTAATGTATACTTTAATTTCCTTTTGTTGACTGATTTTCTAGAAGATTATTTAAATTCCAAAGTATTATTGTTCAAGTGTCATCCAGTCGGTTGATAGAATATACAGGGAAGTCTGCCAAAATAAATAATCCTAAACTATAACAAAGGCAGAAAAATAATAAAGGGAAATGAGATACATGAAAATAATTTTAATTTTCAATTAATCTGAAATGGATTTGGGTATATGACTGTGATTGCCCTTCCCCCAAAACAATAACGTAAAAACAAATTGACCCCACATTATTTGGAATAAAAGTCTTGGCTCACTAGGTTGTGATACTACTAAATTCTTGCCCATATGGAATTGGGGAGTCTCATTACTACACTATTTGAATTATTATAATTTCACAGCATATTTTAGGCTGGACCAGTTTCCTTTCATTATTTTTCCCAAATTTTCTTGGCTATTACTCATTTCCTCTTCTAGGCTCTCTGAAAAATTCCGTACATTTTTTTGTCTCTTTGGTTTTTTTTTTTTTGAACTGTCTTAAAATACACATAAAATGCACTGCCTTAACCGTTTATGGCTGTATAATTCAGGAGCGTATATTCACACTGTTGTGCAGCCGATGTCCAGGACTTTTTCATCTTGCAAAACTGAAACCCTGTATTCATTAAATTCCCCTTACCCCTCCCCTCGCCCCTAGTTACCACAGTTCTACTCTGTCCTGCGAATTTGACTAGATACCTCCTAGATGTGGAATCAACAGGACTTGTCTCCGTAACGAACTTATTTCACTTTACATAGTGTCCCAAAGTTGTACCCATGTTGTACCACATGTCCGAGTTTCCTTCCTTTTTAAGGCCGAATAGCGTCCCGCCGTGTGTGTATCCATTCATGTGTCCATGGACATCGGGGTCGCTCCCACCTTTTGGTGACTGTGCATGATGCTGCTTGAACACAAGCGTACAAATAACCTGTTCGGGTCCCAGCTTTCAGTTCTTTCAGAGGCGCACCCAGTCTGTAAGTTGTTGTTTTCATTGGAACCGCACTGGTTTTAGTGCAGTTTAAAGTAACTTGGGAAGAATTGGCATCTTTCCTATTAACGTATTCTTTTTTTCTCAATGGTGAAAATGGGATTTTTTTTTTTTTTTTTTTTGCTTTTTGAAATTTTTATCGAGAAAATGCAAATATTTCATACATGCACGTAGTTGATAGGTTAATTCCAAGCCCATATATCTGAGCCATCTATTAACAGAATATACTTCATAAGTAAGTAAAATAAGATTCTAGGTCATTTTGTCATAAACATCCACGCTGCATACGTTTTCACCATGTAAGTAATTGACTGTAGGGCAATTTGCTATAAAAAAAAAATCACAAAAAAATGACATTTCATTTGAAAGGACATAGTGAAACATGAAAAATGAATAACAAAATTAAAAGATCCTATTGCGAAATACAAAATATTTGAATACATTTAAAACGTGTGTAGACTTTTGACAGTATTGTGCAAATAACCAATTTGATTTTGTGGATTGTACCCAGACATTCGTCTTCGAAGTCTTTCATTTGTAGTATTATACCTTTTTTCTTTTTTCTTTTTTTTTTTTTTTTTTTTGTCTATTGATTCATCTCAGCATCACTGTTTTCCTTCTTTCACTTCCTTCCTTCGTTAAGAGAGGTATCCGTTTCCAAACACGAAGATGCGGATTCGTAACCGAGCTTTGCATTGTGCAAGCCGCCTGCACTGCTTTTTTCTCCTGGCATGTTGTCACATGTTGGTGATAGTCTGGAATTCCCTGGGAAGTGTGGACGATGTGCCGGCGCCCGGATGCGTTCGTGATGGAGCCCTGCCATCACCATCGCTGCCACGCTCCCCTGTCCCCAGTACAGCACGGGGTCTGGCCTGACCCTCCTGTTTCACACTGCCCGTAGGCGGGCTCCCTCACAGTGTTTTTGTCAGGTCGATCCATATAGTCGTTACCATCCAGTCTTTCAAGAACACTACGTCCGTGCGTCACTGAATAGATCGTCGTGAGAGCGAGCTAAGATTTATACAACATCAAAACAGGAGCTTTGTTAATGGAGAAATAAACCGACGGCCAACTTCGATACGTTAACCCAGCCAAGGGCAGTCGAGTCACCCATGGGGAGATGAAGCCAGACCATCCACCAGTTATTTTAGCTTTTATAGCAAAATGTTCTTACAGCCAACTGGTGGTGCAGCAGAAATGTTTGTGGCAAAAACGTCTGTGGCTGAGACACAGGGCGAAAATCCTGGACGTGACTAAAAGGCATTTGGTATATTAAGTGGCAGTAGGCCTCAACAGGAAAATAAAGCAGGGGGAGGGGAAGGAGAGCGTAGGCCGGGATGGGGCAGTGCGGTTTCTACTACGGTTTCAAGTCGAGTGGTCAAGAAGGGCCTCGCCAAAAAGAAGGCATTCCTGAAAGGTGAAGGGGTACACCGTGTGGATACCTAGGGAAAGAACATTCCAGGCAGAGTACGCAAGCACAGAGGATAAACCAGGCCACATGCCTCCAAAGTAAATGTACAGCAAGAAATAGAAGCTTTTAGGGGGAATTTCTGATTTATGTTCTCAGATAGGTTCATGAGGGTCATTGAAAATTGAGCAGACGGTACCAGAGAAGGAACAATCAGATCAAGAGAGATTCCGCAGAGGTGAAAAGTGCCGTTGCCTGACTGAAAACTGCAACAGGAGATTGAAAACTAAAGAGAAAGTAGCAAGATTTAGAAAACCTCTCAAGTAGAAGCATGGCCAGCCTCCAAAAGGATCAGGTGCCAGGCGGTGTTTGAAAAGTTAGGAACGTTCAAGCAAAGCCCAGTTTAACTTTTAAATGTTAAGGATGAAATAAAAAGTCCTACAGACACGCACAGGCAAAAAAAGGTACCTCAAGGGAACAAAATCAAGACTTCTCTGTCCTGACACCAAACCCCAAATACAACGGAGCGTTATCTGCGGAGTTGTGAAAGGAAGAGCATTTCCGTCTGAATGCCCTGACGTCTCTAGTGGTCACTCGCGCAAAAGGACGTGGCGAGTATCTGGGACCTCTGGGGGGGCTACTGGAGGTCTCAAGAACTTAAGAATGGGGTGGTGACTGTAGAGGAAAAGCCATGGTCTCCAACGCTAGTTGCAGTTAGCAAAGCTAGTTCCTATGATATACATGGTTATGGACGATGCCAGGGTCCTGAATTACTCTTCAAAGAGAATGAACATGATGTTGCGATTAAGTCCCAGGTTGTTGACCAAATCTGGAAGAGAGGGAGGGAGGGAAGTCAGCAGATATGGTTGGTTTTGGTCCGTATTGGAAAATTGTACGTGTAAATGCTTTTTGTCATGTAAATGTAAGTAGTGTTGGGATAAAGTTGGATCTAGAGGGGAAACCGCAGAGAAAACACAGTTCATACAGTGGAGGAGAGAAAACAGAAAGAAAGATGGAAAAGGAAGACAGATAGGCCCAAATACAAAAATTATGAGATGGTCGTAAATAAATTAAATCCCCTGTTAAGTTTGTTAAGTATGTTTATGTCCTTTCCTTACAGAAATTTTAAATTACACATGGTCAAAACTGTCATCGTTTTATGACCATTCAGGTTTATATCATCCCTAGAAAGGCTTTTCCGGGTCTGAAATTATAGAAGTAATCCCCGTATTTACTCTCCAGGGGAAAACCAGTTACCCCAACACTGTTGATTGGATGATCGATCGTTCCCCATGTTAATTGGACGTGTATGCCACCTTTATCCTCTAACAGATTGTCATGGATGTAGAAGTCCTATTTCTTGACTCTCTGGGCTTGTCCTGTATTTAGTTGCCTCTTCCCACACTCTCATCAGATGTTTAGTTGCGTATTCCAGTGTTTTGATACTGGTGATGGAGGTTTCTCTTGCTCTCTCTTGGCATTTTATGTTTCTCACACATTCGTTTTCCAAATAAAACTTAGAATCAATTCATCAAAAAAACTCACTGAAATTTTCAGTGCAATGACATTAAGTTTATGAATAATTTGGGGGGAGAATTGACAGATTTAGAATATTGAGTCTCCCCATAATATAAGAACTTTTGTATTTTAACACTCATTTTTGAGAGAGAGACAGAGTGTGAGCAGGGGAGGGGCAGAGAGGGAGGGAGACACAGAATCCGAAGCAGGCTCCAGGCTCCGAGCTGTCTAGCACAGAGCCCGACGTGGGGCTTGAACCCACAAACCGTGACATCATGACCTGCTCCGAAGTCAGACACTTAACCGGCTGAGCCCCCCGCATGCCCCAAGAACTGACCTTTTTGAGTGATTATTACAGGCCAGCCATTGCCTCATATCATCATCCCTTTTTAAGATGAGGAAGCTGAGGCATAGTTGAAGGGCCTGCTCAGAATTGTGGCCATAAGTGGTAGAGCACAGCCCTGCATCCCGAGCTCTGACGCTACAGTCTGTGCCTCTGACCACCGCATTACAGTTCTCTTCCTCCTCCCATCCCTGGAAAGTGCTGTTTCTCTATTTGTCTTGATTTCCACACCCCTGACCCCACCTAACTTCCACTCTGTGCTTTCTGGAACTCCTGAAGGGGCAGTGGCCAAAAAAAAAAAAAAAAAATCCCTGACCTCTGAATATTCTGTGATGGCTAATTGTATGTGTCAACTTCACTGGGCCAAGCTAGTACCTGGGTTTTAGTCAAACATTAGTCTAGGTGTTGCTGTGAGGGTATTTTTTGGATGCAATTTACATTTAAGTCAGTAGACTTTGAGTAAAGGATAATGGGGGTGGGCCTCATCCAGTCCATTGAAGGCTTTAAGAGCAAATACTGGGGACCCCTAAGGAGGAAGGAATTCAGCCTCCAGAGGAGCTACATCACCTCCTCCTAGGTCTCCAGCACCCCCCCCCCCCCGCCCCAGCTTGCCCTGCACATTTTACACTTGCCCCCGCCCCCCGCATCATGTGAGCCAGTACCTTACAACCACCCCTTCCTTCCTGCACCTTCATCCGAGTTAGATTCTGGCATCACCATTACTGCCGTTCCCTCTGGCGTACTTGTCTGGCAACCCTAGTGAAGTTGAACTCCCCATCTCAACAGCTGAGCGCAGCTCGAGAAAACCCCACAGCCATCCTGACTTATCTCACTTTGAAATCGTGACCACAAACCCCAAGGGGACCCTAAATGCTGTCTGGCAGTGCTTCCATATTTCTTTGGTTGACTGACTTTCCCACTCCAAGACAGCTCCGGTGCCCCTCCCCGGTCCTCACTCTCCGCTGGTGACTTCACTGCTTGCTTCACTTTAAACAAGAAAGTAGGGGCACCTGGGTGACTCAGTTAAGTGTCTGACTTCAGCTCAGGTCAGGATCTCACAGTTCATGAGTTTGAGCCCTGCATCAGGCTCTGTGCTGATGGCTGGGAGTCTGGAGCCTGCTTTGGATTCTGTGTCCCCCTCTCTCTCTGCCCCTCCTCCACTTCGTGCGCTCTCTCTCTCTCTCTCTCTCTCTCTCTCTCTCTCTCTCTCTCTCAAAAATAAACATTAAGAAAAAATTAAAAGAGGAGCAGCTGAAGAGAATATGATCTCCACCCCCCCCCCCCCCCCAACACTGCCTTGGTACAGTCCTCCTGCGCGTGGAACGGGAATCACCCGTGTCCTTACCGGAGGTCAGACCTCCCACTCTGTACTGGATCCCAGCCCCTCACTTCGGTGCAAGGACCTCTCAGAACCGTCCACGCTCTCACCTGCTGTCCTCGTAGTCGCTATGGAACGTGCTATGATAGTTTCCGGTCCTTGTCCTTCTGAACTGAGGAGTTAGTGGACTTACTCTGACATTCTGTCCGTTGACCATGCACCATATGGCACCACGCTCTCAAGCCAGAGGTTTGTGTCTTTTTAATCAACTTCTTTAGAAATGTGTTACTTTAAAAGACTAACAAGGAAGCAAGCAAGAGCTGGTCTATTTCAGGCCTGTTCATTCATTTCTGTTGCTGTTTTATCTGGGCATCAAACGGTAATTCACACACGGTCAAGTTCCTCACTCTGCAGTGAGCTTGAGGGCAGAGACAAGGTCTTACTCTTTATTCCCAGAACTTGGTGCATTGTCATTGCTTTTAAAAGGTTTGTGAGGCTCACCTGAAGTTCTCCTAGGAGCCATCATCCTGAAATTGTTCCTCTCTCCACTGTGTCCTCTCGTTCATTGCGGCTGCCTGCAGGACGATGGAAAGGATGGACGGACGGACCTCCCCACCCTGTCAGGTGGCCAGCGAGAGCCCCAAACATCTGTGCCGGTTCCGAACAGGACTATCAATGTGACACAGAGTCATGGCTAAGGCAGGGGCAGCCGGAAGCTGTCCTTGACCTCTTCCTTGATCAGGCCTGCCGTCTGCTGTTTAGAATCTGTTCTTTGTCTTTGAGGTATAGTCTGGAATCCCTCAGACCGTGTGGATTTGCATCCCACCTCCTGCTTTTTACCTGTGTGACCTGGGAAGGTTTCTTAACTTCTCTGTGCCTCTGTTCTTTGCTAAGATGGGAATCGCAATTCATAGGGTTATTGTAAGGGTCGATTTATGTCTAATGCATGGACAGGGAGCTGGCACATGATAATCACAAGAAAGCACCAGCTGTGTGTTAGTGGTGTTATTTGCAGGATTAGAAGAAGCTGAGCGAGCTCCCGGTTGTATTCCTTCTGCAGTTGCAACACCTCGTAACTTGATCTTTGGAATTTCCTCACTTTATCTTAAGGAGTGTTCCGCTGCCGAGGACAGGAAAGCAGGCTGTTGCGTGTTTGACATTAGCTCTAAAATCTCCCATCACGGTGTATGTGTAACTCTGGGGCTAATTATGTAAGCCTTTTCTCTTCCCTTGTGCGTTGAGAGCCTTTGAACCACATGAACTTAATGGAGCTGATTTTTCAGTCTTGAAACATTTGTGGAAGTTGTGAAAACAAACAGCTTGGCCGAGACTGGTTTGTACGCCATGGCAGAGTTCTCATTTCTAGCTCATTGTCCGGCAGTCAGCTAAAGCAACCACCAGGTAAGCACACTGGTTCTTCCCAGCCCTTCTCAGCATAATCTGCGTGTGTGCCCTAGTTTACTGCCCAGTAGTACGGGAAGTTGCTTGAAGGACTCTTGCAATTCTCAGGTCCAAAACGAACGTATCTTCTCGATTTCTCCTCCTGATGTCCTAGAGAGGAGTTTCAGATACGAAGGTTCGTTTCCAGAACAGGAGGTCTCTACGTTACTGAATTAGTGACCAGGTGGGCACATTATATGGCATTTAAGGCAAAGGCTAGGCAGTGACTCTTTTTACTTGCAGTGGTGCGGGAGGGGTCACCATAACTTCACACTTAAGGAAAAATGATGAATAGTCATGATCTCCATCTTACTCCGAAGTTGTTCGGGGTGCTTCCAGATCATGTAAAGAAAAGGAGGGGCCCATGAGGCTGTCTGCTGGAAGCCAGGCTGTGTGATAGGAGCAGCAATAGGTAGAGGCTATGAAGCCTGGGCTGTTTATGGTTTGGCCACTCATCATGTGACCATGGGCAAATTACTCCTAAAGAGATTTACATGGACCGTTACTACGAAAGAGAGTGAGTGAAAGTACGTTTTAGGGTAGCGTTCAAAAATGAGTTTTCGGTTTACTACATATGCACATATTTCTGTTCTAACACAGGTTTGTGATTGATTGCTTACATTCTTAATGAGTTCCTTATGGACAAGGACTGTGAGTTAATCGTCCGTGTAACCCCAGCGCCTGGCAGCCCCTGACACATAGGTGTGCCTACATTGTATTGAATCAGGGTTGTTTAACTTGCTTCATTTATGACTTTGGTGCAAGTAAACATTTTTAAATCAGATTTAAACTGAGGTATAATTTAGGAGACCCTTCTAGAACAGTAGCTCTTCTTTTAAAACAAAATTTTTTTTAATGTTTATTTATTTTTGAGACAGAGAGAGACAGAGCATGAACGGGGGAGGGTTGGAGAAAGGAAGACACAGAATCCGAAGCAGGCTCCAGGCTCTGAGCTGTCAGCACAGAGCCCAACGTGGGGCTCGAACTCACGGACCGCAAGATCATGACCCGAGCCGAAGTCGGATGCCCAACTGATTGAGCCACCCAGGCGCCCCTAGAACAGTAGCTCTTGATTGTATCCTAGACCAGCTAAGAAGTACACTTACATCACACCGTTACGCACACGTGTAAACTGATACCAAACGTTCAGGAAATACCTTACTCAGTGTCTTGTCCTCTGATAAGTCCTATTCCATCATATTTCACTCATTGGAAATAATGCCGGTGCCAACCCACCGAAATGATTTCGGGATCCTATAATGGGGTGCAACCTACAGTTTCAAAGACGCTTCTCAAGAATGCAAGCTCTATGAAAACCAGAACTTCATCATATTTGCTACCGTGTTGCTAGCGCTTGGCACATAGTAGGTGTTCAGTAAATATCACCTGCATGAGTAAAAGAATGGAGATACTCTTTTCCATAGGTCACAGTCGAAAAGATAAAGCATTACAAACTCTTTGCTGCATTTCAGTTCATCCAGTATTTGAGCAGTCTACTAGGTATAATACAGTGCCCTCAGCACCATGGAGGATCCAGGAATTTTTTTTTAAGTTTATTTATTTTGAGAGAGAGAGCAGGGGAGGCATAGAGAGGGAGGGAGAGAGCGAGAATCCCAAGCAGGCTTCACACCATCAGCATGGAGCCCAACGCAGGGCTCGAACTCACGAACCGCGAGATCATGACCTTAGCCAAAATCAAGAGTTGGATGCTTAACCATCTGAGCTACCTGGGCACCCCTGGAGGATCTAGAATTAAAGAACACTCAGCCTCAGGCCTTGCTCAGTTTAGAGCCCAATCCAGAGTGCAGGTCAAGTATAGATAGGCCATGAAAGAAGTTTCAAGATTTTACCAAAATATCTGACATCAGCTATTGGGACAACTACACCAAGTGCCTCGTAGGAAAGATTTGCCAAGAACTTAGATTTCTGGTACAGATATGCCATCAGGACCAAGAATTGACAGTACTCTGCCTCATCTATACCAGAGATAACATTCTCTGGTAATGAAAATCGAGCCAAACTGTAGGTTACACGCAGTAGGTTTAGTCTTAAAAATATTCAAGGAGCATTTGGTTCACCGTTGATTTGACTTGTAAAAATCTATTCTCCTTTAAAAAACAATTTACAGTCATCCTGGGTCTAGCTTGTGGTGGGTCCTAAAAATTAGGTTTTTTGACAAGCACAGGAATTTGTTTTTGAAAATTGGTTTGCCTAGTTGATAAAGCGGAGGAAACTGACGTTATGTGAAATGCATAGGAGCACATTTTCCTTGGTTTTAAGTTTCCTGTGAGTGCATAGTGATGTGTACTCATGCTCGTGAACTTCAGGACAGTGCTGTGGAGCTTTAAGTCTCAAAGCACAGTCCTTGGGAAGGCCAGCTTTGGACTAACCTTAAAATGGATCGTCAAAACTGGGACTTAATAAAAGAGGGTGCAGGCTGAATAGTTCTGCTGAAACAAACATACACTGGGACTCTGTGTGTGTGTGTGTGTGTGTGTGTGTGTGTGTGTGTGTGTAAGTTTGGTTACACGGTCTCAAAAAAAGCTTTACAGAACATTTACAAAACTTGAAACCCTATTAACTAAAAAATTACTAGCAAATAAAGATCGAGGCTTAATACCTAAGGTTATCAACAATTTATAGATAGCATGGTAATGAAAATGTTAATGTTATGTAAAGATTTTTTTTTTTCCCTAAGACCCAGAAAGTGAGTGATGTGCTTATTTTATTTATTGTTTTAAATTTTTTAGCGTTTATTCATTTTGAGCAAGACCGTACAAGCGGACGGCGGGGGTGGGCAGAGAGAGGGAGACACAGAATCCGACTCAGGCTCCAGGCTCTCAGCTCTCAGCACAGAGCCCCACGCGGGGCTCGAACTCACGGACCGCGAGATCATGACTTGAGTCAAAGTTGGACGCTTAACCGACTGAGCCACCCAGGCGCCCCAATGTGCTTATCTTAGATAACATTCTCTGGTAATGAAAAAATTGGACATTCTTAGAAATAATGATAATGGAATAGAATATGTAATGTGCCATCTTTCTTACGGTATAAAGCAAATTAACAGATCTGGATGCTTACGGTTTCATCTAGAAAAGATAGTAGTGTGTCTCAGTTCATTCAGTGAGTTTTTATTGACTCTGTTTTACGATTAGCCTGATGCTAAGGCTCTATAGATAGCATTTTAATATGATTTACTATTAAGTAGCATTTGCTGTAAGATTATCTAGGACTCAATCCAGTGGTACCAAAAAGACCTCTTGAGGTAGTCAAACAGTGTGAATGTCAAAGACGGCTTTATATGAGATGGCACTATGGGAATTACCCCAGTCTCCACTACTCGCGGTTTATTTTTAATTTTTAACTCAGTAAGTGAAAGGCCTTCTCTTTTCCCCTAAACACCTTTTTTATGGGAGTTAAGTAAAACACTTGCCTTAATCCACACGAACACGGGTTTTTTTTTTTAGGGGAAACCGTCATACTTTATACTTAGATCAGTTAATACTACCTTTTGAGGAAGTCAGGCCCAGCACCTAAGTGGTTATATTAAATGTTTTAAGTTCCAGACTAGGGAGATAGCATGTATCCTCACTGCTGCTTTCAAACAGGAAGCATAAAATTTTATTAAATTGATAAGTCAAATCACTGACTGAAATGAAGTTTAATGAAAGTTCTCTGTCAGAAGAATAACGTAGCATTTTAATATAGGACTGTAATACACCACAGTCAATTCACTTCTGTAAACAGTGCTTTAAAGTAATAAATGGAAATGTTTAGGTCAGTGTTTTGCATTGAGGCAAGATGGAGCTCAAAAGTAATTGCAGTTATCGATGTATTTGTTGCCTTCCCACATATTTTAAGATGATAGGTTTCCTGTGAAGTGTTTCCTTTTACCTTTTATTATATTAATACTTAAAAAGCTTCGAAAAGCCCTCTACGCTTCCGTGGCGGTTGGTGTCGGAAGAGGTAAAGCTGGAATCCGTGCTCCTTCCTTGGCCCTCTTCTGTATGCTTGGGAAGCCCCAGGCCATGACGGCCCAGTGCCGAAGTGACGTGTGGCTCTCCAGTTCCTCGCTCCTGTTCGTGACTGTAGGAGCGCCCTGTGACACCACTGGCATACTTACGGAGACCTCAAACCTGTGCTCCTCCAGAGGATAAATGATCGCATGCGGGATTCTTAAAGCAGACTCAAATTAATTCTGCCGTTGTTTGCTATTCACTGTAATGAGTCACTGCTCCTGGGAATTTGACATCGGCTCCCAAAGATTCTTGAAAATTCCGAGATCTAGCAGATAGCTGGCACTGAGCCGCTTATTTACATGAGCGTATGGCCATTTCCCGGTAGGTAAGACAAAAGCATGAGGGAAGGATCACATGGTCAGTAAACGTGTTTGCTACTCCTGACGCTTCCTGTTTCCCGGGGGTCAGGTAGCCCTCTGAGGACTTCACGTGGTGTATGCTATCTATTAATAATCCCCATTGTATAAATAAGGACAGAGAAGATAGCGTCTTTTTTAGGTTATGCACCTAGCGAACAGTGAAGCCAGAGTTTGAACCGAGGCTTTCAGGCCCCAGGATCTGAATTGGAATCCAAACGGTCTTTGAGACCAACCGGGGACCTTGAAGAAGTTCTCATATACGTGCATCAGAAGAAACCAAAGCAAAGAGCTCCGGTCTCCTGACAACCCAGTGTCTTTTCCACTGTCGTTCAGATTCTTCAGCCCGTGTGGGTTGTCGTACTTGGATCAACCTGTTTCTATCCACGCGATATATCTGTAGTCAAGTCAAGTGTAACAGAAGCCATGTCCTTGGGATCTAGCCCGGAATAAAGGAACACTGTGGGCTTTCCTGTTAGACCCAAAGGGAAGGAGCGCCCTGGATGAAGCCAGCTGACCAGGCGATACGCTCCATCCAGATGACTTAAGTAGGTGGTTGATGGGGAGACACTGTGGTAACTTGCTGGTTTCGTGGTTTGAGAGAAGACTAATTCGTGGGAGCGTCTGGCAGCTTGACTGTTTTCCTTTGTGCCAGAAACGTCTGATTTCTCATGTAATCCACTGAGGGCCTCTCTTCCTCAGCACTGGGTGAATTGGGCACATAGCCACCTCTTGTGGACGTGCCCCTGACGTTCTGTGTCCCTTCTCTCTCGCAGTGTGGCCTTTGTGTGATAAACTCTTCTGTGTCGGCCAGCCCCGGTGTCAGTCTGTAGAGCTCTGGGAGCGACAGTTCTCAAACTAGTCCCCTGAATGCTGGTTGTACTCTTACACTTGAACCAAGCTCTTAGGAGTAAAAGTGGTCTTTTCCAGTTCGGATGAACGGCTTTTGGGTGAAACTCTTCTGGGTTATCCATCTTTCCCAAGTACGTGACTGTAAACCTTGGCACCTGCTACTGTTTAGACAACAAAATCCGGGAAGATGTATCCAGCAGAAGTTAACAGAAGTCTTGCGTACATCCAGCCATATCTAACTCAGCAGCTTGTTTTGTTTGTTTGTTTTTCGTGGACGTGAGTTCTTGGCTGGGAGCTCATGTTGTGTATTTTTTGTTTCTTTTGGAAAATGTCAGTGTTTTATGGTGTTCTACAAAAGCAAGAATTTCCATAGCAGGTTTGAGAAGCTCTGTTAAAGCTCTGTGGGGAGATAAAGTAAACACAAAGGATGGAAACCATGTCAGAGAAGGACTGAAAAACCCTACTGTTAATTTCAAAAATCTTGGACTTGGGGGAGGATAGCGGTTAAATCACGGTAGGGAAGTTTTGCAACTGAAGTCATTCAGGAAAAGGCTCCGCTGTCATATAGTTTTTTGTTTTGTTTACGCTTATCTTATTAAATCCCTACTTAAAACAGGCACCATCCATATCGTCTGCAAAGCCTTGGCAGGACTTTGAGGGCAAAGGACTCGACAAGGCATGCTGACCTTGAAGGCATGTTGACCTGTCTTCCACAGGCAGCCGGCCCGGTTTTTAAAGATGGAGCCTCTCAGGCCTGTGCTCTAATAATAGAGCCAGGAAGCCCAATGAGAACAGACTCATTTGGAGGGCATCTTTCTCTATGACCGACCCCCCCCCCCCCCCCCCCACGGAAGCTTTCCCCTCTTTCCTTCTGAATTCATTCAGGGAAAAAAAAAATTTACACCAAAGAAAAACATCTAATCTCCTTCATCATGTAAATTGTAAGAATTTTGGCAGTAATATGCTGCTGTTCATATGTTCATTCTGGTCGCTGACCAGAATATATGTATTTAGAGTTGCTTTTTGTCTGTTCTTTTTTTTTTTTTTAATGTTTATTTATTTTTGAGACAGAGGGAGACAGAGCACGAGTGAGGGAGGGGCAGAGAGAGAGGGAGACACAGAATCGAAACAGGCTCCAGGCTCCAAGCTGTCAGCACAGAGCCTGATGTGGGGCTCGAACCCACGAACTGTGTGGGATCATGACCTGAGCTGAAGCGAGACACCCAACCGACTGAGCCACCCAGGCGCCCCATCTTTTTGTCTGTTCTTGATGTGTTATTTGTTTATAGCCTGGCTTCTATGTGATTTTTGAAGGCAGCTGTCCGAAATTTGAGAAGTAACCTATTTAAAGGCTTTTGATTGGGGATAAGAGTTCAAGAACTAATTGGACCACCTTTTGTGTCATTAGAAAATGTTTTACAGGGGTGCCTGGGTGGCTCCATTGGTCAAGCATCCAACTTCAGTTCAGGTCATGATCTCATGGTTTGGGGGTTCAAGCCCTATGTCAGGCTCTGTGCTGACAGCTCGGAGCCTGGAGCCTGCTTCAGATTCTGTGTCTCCCTCTCTCTCTGCCCCTCCCCCTCTTGTGCTCGCTCTGTCTCTAAAATAAATAAACATTAGGGGCGCCTGGGTGGCGCAGTCGGTTAAGCGTCCGACTTCAGCCAGGTCACGATCTCGCGGTCCGTGAGTTCGAGCCCCGCATCAGGCTCTGGGCTGATGGCTCGGAGCCTGGAGCCTGTTTCCGATTCTGTGTCTCCCTCTCTCTCTGCCCCTCCCCCGTTCATGCTCTGTCTCTCTCTGTCCCAAAAATAAATAAAAAACGTTGAAAAAAAAATTTAAAAAAAAAAAAAATAAATAAAAATAAACATTAAAACTTTTTTTTTTTTAAAGAAAATGTTTTACAGTAGCTTGTATATTTTTCATTGTTTTTGTTTTGGTCGAAAGCCCCACAGTCATGATCTGCATATTTTATTTCACTCAGATTGAAGTTTACATTGGACCATTTGTTAGAGTAAGCACAGGGAAATGGGAACTTTTTTTTTCTTCATGAATTTTTTTGGTTTTCATTTTGCTAACAGTGGGAAAACTTTCCTATAATGCCAAATTTCCTTTTTTTTTTTTTTTCCAAAGGAACTAAGTATGTATTGTATTCAAAGGAAAATTTGTCCTTGGGGGACACTTGGTATTTATAGAACAGTTTTTTTAAGTTTGCCAACTACAAAATGACAGGCTCTTCTGCCGTTCATCTGCGGTTCATAGATCCTTTATTTCTGTTCTTCACGTTTTTTGAACCGTTTTCTTGAGATATAATTCACATGCCATCCAGGTCACCCTTTGTGTGCAGTTCAGTGGATTTTAGTGTGTTCACAGAATCCTACAGTCATCATCACACTCTATGTTAAAAATTTGTCTTCACCCTGATGGGGCGCCTGGGTGGCGCAGTCGGTTAAGCGTCCGACTTCAGCCAGGTCACGATCTCGCGGTCCGTGAGTTCGAGCCCCGCGTCGGGCTCTGGGCTGATGGCTCGGAGCCTGGAGCCTGTTTCCGATTCTGTGTCTCCCTCTCTCTCTGCCCCTCCCCCGTTCATGCTCTGTCTCTCTCTGTCCCAAAAATAAATAAAAACGTTGAAAAAAAAAAAAATTAAAAAAAAAAAAAAAATTTGTCTTCACCCTGAAAAGAAACCCCATCCCATTAGCAAACACTTCCATTTCCCTGCAGACCTCCCAGCCGCAAGTAACCACTGCTATACTTTCTTTTCTTAAGTTACCTGTTCCGGGCATTTCGTGTAAATGAAATCATACGGTATGTGGTCTTTCCTGACGTGGCATAATGTTTTCACGGTCCATTCATGTTGTCCCCTGCATCAGTACTCCATTCCCTTTTGTTGAGAAGTGGTGTTGCATTGTATACATATATCACGTTTCATTCATTCATCGGTTGATGGACATTTCGATTGTTCCTGGTTTTTGGTTATCGTTAAGTAATACTGCTATGAATGTTGATTACAAGTTTTCATGTCACTGTGTATTTTCAGTTTCTCTTGGTGTAAACCCAGGAGTGAAATTGTTGGCTCATAGAGTAACTCTAGGTGTAATATTTTGAGGAAATGACAAACTTTCCCAAAACTGCCATGCCATTTTGAATTCCCGTCAGCAGGGTATGAGGATTTGTTTCCCCACATCCTTGTCAGCTTGTGTTTGTCTTTTTGATTATTGTCATTGAAGTGGGCGTGAAGTGGTATTTAATGGTTTTGACTTGTGTACCTTCTTTAGAGAAATGCCTGTTTAGATCCTTTGCCCATTTTCTAAATTGGATTATATGTCCTGTTCTTGAATTCTAAAAGCTCTTTATATATTCTGGATATACATGCCTTACCGAATACGTGATTTGCCAGTATTTTCTCCCATTCTGTAGGTTGCCCTTTTACTTCTTTATAGTGCCCTTTGAACTTTGAACATACAATGTCTTAGTTTTTGTGAATCTGATTTATTCTCCTTTTTTCTTTTGTTGCTTGTGCTTTTGGTGTCACAACTATGAAGCCATTGTCTAATATAAGATCATGAAGATACACTTTTGTTATTCTAAAAGTTTTATAGTTTGCTGCTCTTACATGTAGGTCTTTGATCTATTTTGAGTTAATTTTTGTATATGGTGTAAGGTGAGGGTCCTGCTTCATTCATTTGGATGTGGATGTCCAGTTCAAGTTTCTTTCTTTCTTTCCTTTTTTTTTTTTTTTTAATTTTTTTATGTTTATTTTTGAGGGAGAAAGAGCATGAGCGAGCATGAGCAGGGGAGAGGCAGAGAGAGAGACACAGAATCCAAAGCAGGCTCCAGGCTCTGAGCTGTCAGCACAGAGCCTGACGTGGGGCTTAAACTCCAGAACTTGGAGATCATGACCTTGAGCTGAAGTCAGACACTGAACCCCCTGGGCCACCAGGCACCCTATTTGGCTTCATTTTTTAAAAGAACTTTCTTTCCGTCATTGAACTGTCTCGGCACCCTTGTCAAGGATCAGTTAATCATACATGTAAGAGTTTATTTCTAAACTGACTTCTTCTCCATTGATCTGTATGTCTGCAGTTACTATAGCTCAATTCTAAGTTTTAAAGTCAAGAAGTGTCAGTCTTCAGACTTTTTCAAGATTGTTTTGGATATTAGACTTCAAGCATTATCTTATCAATTTCTGCAACAACAACAAAAAATTGAGATTGCAGTGATTCCACAGGTCAACTTGGGGAAGTTTGCCATCTTAACAATATTAAGTTTTATATTCTGTGAGCATGGAAAGTCTTTCCGTTTATTTAGGTATTTAATAATGTTTTATCGTTTTCAGATACAGAGTTACATTTTTTTGTTAAATTTATCCCTAAATATTTTTTGCTGTAACTGTAAATGGAATTTTCTTAGTTTCATCATTGCTAGGATGCAGAAATACAGTTGATGTTTGTATATTAATCTTGTGCCTTACAATCTTGCTGAACTTGTTTATTAGTGTTAATAGATTTTTAGTGGATTTCTTAAGATTTTTATATGCAAGAGTATGTCATCTGCAAATAGAGATAATTTTACTTCTTTTTTTCCAATCTGGGTGTCTTTTATTTCTTTTTCTTCTGCAATTGCCCTGGCTGGAATTTCCAGTACAGTCTCTTGGAAGGGGCAAGAGCAGACATTGCTGTTTTGTTCCTGATCTCAAAGGGAAAGAAAGCCTAAAGTGTTTCACCATTAAGTATGATGCCAGCTGTAGCTTTTCATAGATGCCTTTTATCAGACTGGGGAAGTTTCCTTATATTCCTAGTTTGTTGAGTGTTTTTATCCTGAAAGAGTTTTGGATTTTGTTAAGTGCTTATCTGCATCTAATGAGATGATTGTGTGGGGCTTGCCCTTTATTCTGTTGGTATGGTTTAGTACATTAATTTGTTGAATATTAAACCCACTTTACATTCCTGGAAGAGATCTCACTTGGTCACAGTGTATAGCCCTTTTTTATATGTTGCTGGAGCCAATTTGCTAGTATTTGGTTGAGGATTTTTGAGTCTGTGTTTATAAGAGATGTTGGTCTGTAGTTTTCTTGTGAGGTCTTTGTGTTTGGTGTCAAGTTTATTGTGGCCTCGTAGAATAAATTGGGAAATGTTCCCTTTTCTTTCTTCGGGAGTAGTTTGTGAAGAATTGGTACTAGATTCTTAAGTATTTGGTGGAATTCACCAAAATCATCTGGGTATAGTCTTTTTATTCATGGGTAGTTTAAATTACTATTCTCTCTCTCTCTCTCTCTCTCTCTCTCTCTCTGTCTCTCTCTCCCTCCCTCCCTCCCTCCCTCCCTCCCTCCCTCCCTCCCTCTCTTTCCCATTCTCATTTGTTATAGATCTAGTCAGATTTTTTATTTCTTCTTGAGTCAGTTTTGGTAGTTTGTGTCTTTTCAGGAATTTGTTCGTTCTGTCTCAGTTGGTATATGGTTGTTCATAGCATTCCGTATAATCCTTTTTATTTCTGTAAGGCCAGTAAAGAGATCTAGTCATAGATTTCCAACTAGTAAATAGTTACTTTAATCTCACAAAGAAATTAACTCTTAAACTTGGGGGCTTTCTAGGTATAGAAACTACAAAGAAACGTGAGAGTCAAAGTACTGTCGAGTCTCCCATTGTTATTGCTAACAGTGAATAAACAGCCTCAACTTTAATGCCAGCCCGGCACAGAATATTGAGACACAGCCTTTGAGGAAAAAAAACGATGTTAGGAGGGGGTAAGCTTCTGCTGTTTAATACTGTCCAAAGGAATGTCTCTGGGTTAAGACCTCCTCTTCCTGGCAACTTGTAGGCTTCAAAACCTTGAACAAAAACACTTGACCTGATGGTCCAACTTTCCATCTGAGAGTGGAGGTGAATGCTACCAAGTGTTCATTTGCCATTGTCGTGTGTCAGCAATTCATTAGAAACGTTATGGAGATCAGATCTCCTTAGAGTGAACTCCAAGGGACTGGCCAGATGTTTGGATAGGACATTTCTCTCTCATTTTTATGTTTCTCATATTTTACAGATCTTCCAACTCTAAAAATGCATCAAAACATACACATTTTTCTTTTGTAGAATGTAAAGTCTCAAATGCAGGGACATTTCCGACTCTAAAACAGTAGAGTACCTACCCAGCCAACTTAAAGGAGTTCTAAGCATCGGAGAGATTATTTTCAGTTGTGAAAGGGCAGAAAATAAAAGATCTGAGTTCAAGATCCCCACTCTGGCAAGTGCATTCCCCTCCTTGCCCTCCCTGTCTTAACTCCTGGCCAGAAGTCACCGTTTGTGTATGATTTTTATTTTCGTGAAAACCTTTCCGTTAATAAAGCATTTAGATTCCCATTATAGAAATTTATTATAAAAGCACTTTTGGAAAAAGCTATTTACTGCTCACCTAAAAGCTAAATTGTTAAAGTTAAGCGATACTAGGCATTAAATGGAAATAAATGTTTCGTTTCCTAAGAGTGTAAAACCTTTTGAGTTATCGCAGACAAACCATTTTGGATATATCTCTGTGGAGAATATTCTGTATTTTGAAAGAGAAGCTACTCTATAAAAAGAGAAAAGGTCACATTTAAAGCGGAGCTGTCTGCATCCAGAACAAAAGCCTGTCGGTGCTGTTGTTAAGGAAATCAGCAGTACACAGACCAAATTATTGGTTGCAAACAGCATAAACAATGGAATTTTTCAAATGGAAAAGGCAGTTTAAGTCTTAGAGAAAAGGAAACCAGCCAGTGACTGCAAAAGCCTAGCAAAAACTGTGTGCAGACTAGCTGATCCCCTTGTGGTGTTTTCTACTCTTTCTCTGAAAAGGGAGAGAAAGGAGGAGGATAGCAAGAAAAATGGAAAAAGCCTCTCTTCTCTTGTAAGGAGGCGAGAACCAGATCATTTTCTTTAGTTCCCCCTAACTTTTTATTTTGAAAATGTTTATGGCTTCAGAGAAGGAAGACTGGAAAGAAGAGTAGTCTGTATACTCTTCACCTGGAGTCACCAATTTTTAACCACGTTTGCTTTCTCATACCCTCTCTTACACATACACATACCTGCATTCACACCCACACAGAGTTAAGTCACAAACATTATAGCATTTCATCTCAAAATACTTGAACATGCATTTCCTACCTAACAGGGCATTCTCTCTGCCTAACCACAGTACTGTTACGACACCCAAGAATTTTCCCATTCATTATTATTTCCCCTAATAAAGTCTTGGGGAAGAAGACGGGGGTTTGTTGTTTTTTTTTTTTTTTTTTTTTTTTAATTTTTTTTTTCAACGTTTTTTATTTATTTTTGGGACAGAGAGAGACATAGCATGAACGGGGGAGGGGCAGAGAGAGAGGGAGACACAGAACCGGAAACAGGCTCCAGGCTCCGAGCCATCAGCCCAGAGCCTGACGCGGGGCTCGAACTCACGGACCACGAGATCGTGACCTGGCTGAAGTCGGATGCTTAACCGACTGCGCCACCCAGGCGCCCCTAGAAGACGGGGGTTTAATGTAAGATGCAGTCAGGGTCCCTTCATTGCATTTAGTTGTCATATCTTTTTCATCTTCTTTAAAGAGTAATAACTACTCTTCTTTTGACTTTTATGTCACTATTTTTGAAAAGACCAGGTTACTTCTAAAATATCCCGTAGTCCAGGCTTACTGATTTTTTTCCTTATGGAAGCATACGATAGGTTAAACATATCTTGACAAAACCAGCAAAGAAAATGTTGTGGCCTTTCTATTTTGTCACATCAGGAGGCACGTAACATCGGTGTGTCCAGCTGTTGGTGATTCTGTTTAATCACCCACATAAGATATTCACCATATTTTTTTTCATATTGTCAAAGGTGTCTTTCTTTTTCTTATAATTTAGAGAAATGTGGGGTACGATACTTTGAGACCCGGTAAGCATTGTTCTCCACCAACCTCCTCCTTTTTCTCCAAAATCAGGAAGAAGAAAAGGATGCCCACTCTCCCCACTTCTATTCAGCATATAACTGGAATTAGGCAAGAAAAATAAATAAAAGGCATACACAAATTGGAAAGAAAGAAGTAAAACGGCCGCTATTACAGATGACGTGATACCATATATAGAAATTGTTAGGACTAATAAAAAACTCAGGTTGTGGGATACAAAATTAATATGTAAAAATCAGTTGTGTTTCTGTATACTAGTAACAGACTTGTCAGAAAGCAAAATCAAGAAAACGTCCCATTTACAGTTGAATCAAAAAGAGTAAAATACCTAGGAATAAATTTAGTCAAAGAGGTGAAAGACCTATATACTGAAAACTATAATACATTCATGAAAAAAATTGGAGACAAGTAAAAAGCAAAGATATTTCGTCCTCAAGGACTGAAAAAATTAATAGTGTTAAGATGTCCATGCTATCCAAAGCAATCTACAGATTCCGTGCAGTCCCTGTTAAAATTCCAGTGGCATTGTCCACAGAACTAGAAATAATTCTAAACAGATTTTAGACCTGAGTAACCAATTTTGACAAACAAGAACAAAGCTGGGGCTATCACACTCCCTGATTTCAAATATTACAAAGCTCTAGTAATCAAAACAGTATGATATTGGCATAAAAACAGATACATCAGTAGAAAGGTAGAGAGCATGGAAATAAACCCATGCATTTTTTGGTCAGTTGATTTACCACAAAGGAGGCAAGAATAGAGTATAGGGAAAGGGCAGTGTCTTTAATAAATGGTGCTGGGAAAAGCAGACAGCTCCATGCAGAAGGATGAAGCTGCGCACTGTTTTACACCATATACAAAATCAGTTCAAAATGGATTAAAGGCTTGAATGTAAAACCTAAAATTATGAAACTCCTAGAAGACCTAGGCGGTGATAAGCTCTTTGATACTGGTCTTAGCAATGTTTTTTTTGGATCTGACTCCAAAGGCAAGGGCAACAAAAGCAAAAATAAACAAATGGAACTACATCAAACTAAAAAGCTTCTATGCAGTAAAGGAAATGATCAGCAACATGAAAAGGCAACCCGCTGAGTGGGCGAAATATATGTAAAGAACTGACACAACCCAGTAGCAAAAAACAGTCTGATTAAAAAATGGGGAGATGATTTGAATAGATGTTTCTCCAAAGACGTACAGGTACATGAAGAGATGTTCAACATCACCAATCATCAGGGAAACACAAATCAAAACTACAATGAAATCTCACCTTACACCTGTCAGAATGGCTGTTACCTGACAAGGTATTTCTTCTTACAAGAAACAACAGAATATGGAGAAAAGGGAGCCCTCCTGCATTATCGGTAGGATTGTAAATTAGTGCCACCACCATGGGAAATAGTATGTAGACTCCTCAATAAATTAAAACATGAGCAACTTTATAAGCCAGCAATTCCAGTACTCTGGGTATCTATCCAAAGAAAATGAAAACACGAATCCAAAAAGATACCGTGCATTCCTGTGTTCATTGCAGATTTATTTACGGTAACCAAGATGATGGAAGCAACCTAGTTGTCCATCTGTGAATGAACAGCTAAAGCAAATGTGGTTGATTGACTGAGAACTCAGCCATATGAGTAATATAGCATGTAAATATTACTCAGCCATAAAAAAGAATGAAGTCTTACTATTTGCAGCACGGATGAACCTTGAGTGTATTAGAAGTGAAATAACGCAGATGCACGGAAAGAGACAAATACTGCCTGCTTTCACTTATGTGTGAAATATACAAAACAAAACAGAACAAAAACCCAGACCAAGGGAGAACAGGGTGGTGGTTGCCAGAGGGGAGGGTCTTTGGGAAAGGGAGGGCAAAATGGGTGAAGAGGAGTAAGGAGTGCATACTTCAAGTTATAAAATAAATAGCTCACTAGGATGTATTGTATGTCAATAACATTGTAAGGTGAAAGAGGAGAACCAGACTTATTAGGGGGACCATGTCACAGTGTGTGTAAATATCAAATCGCTGTGTTACACAGCTGAAACTGGTGTAACATTTTCAATTACACCTCAATAACTGTCTTCAAATGTTTAGGTAAAAATGAAAGTATCCCTTTATACTGCACCCCTGCCCCTGCTGTAGCTACGCCCCTTTCCCAAACTGTGAACAGAGATTGAACTGTATCCTTCAAACTTTCTTTTGCTGTAGTTGATGGCAGTTTTGTTGTATTTTTTCCATATTTAGCGTGTAAACATGCACGAAGGGCGTATTTATTTATTTTGCAAATAATGTGACCATGCCACAGATAACATATCATGACTTGGTGTTTTACTTTATGTGTCTTTTTATGTCCCTTTGTACTGAGTTACCTCACTCTTAGGAGCTGTATGATAGTTTATACTACGGATTTACCGTAACTGATATTTATGTTGTTTCTAGGTTTTCAGTATTCTAGACAGCTGCAGTGAATATCCTGGAGTATGTCTCCGCATATGTTCAAGTATTTCTATAGAATAGATTTCCAAGAGGTAGAATGGTTAATTAACTGTCATTGATTCACACTTCTGCAGTAGCTTCCTCACACCCTTACCAACACCGGCAATATTTAGCAGTATTTTTTATATTTGCCAATCTGATGGGTTAAGAAAAGAATGGTAGCTTACTGTTTTCATCAATATTTTTTTGTTTTCTAGTGAGAATGTTCATTCATGTTTGTTAGCCACTGATTTCTACTGTGATTTCTCACTTGTCCATGGGGGTTATTTTTTTAATGGAGCTTTCGTACACTGTATCCTTTGTGGTCTGAATTTCTGCTACCTAAACTCTGGAATTACGTAGATTTGATAAAGTCTTGAGAAATCCCTTCCTATATGTACCCTCACTGCTGTATCCAAAATCAAACGGATTCAGATGACGACGTTCCTGACTTGCTGTCAGAACTCAGGAACCAAAGAGAATCTTTTAGAGAGGAAGACGCAGCTCATTCTAATCTTTGCTATGGAGTGTTTCGAATTTGTCCCCCTGTGTGTGGTTTATCTTTTGATGTCATTCATGCGGTTTTACCCAATAAAAAGTTGGAAATGTTTGTCAAACGTCTGTGGTTTTCCGGTGTAAGTTCTAAGGTTTTGCTTTTATCTAGGTCATCTTTTCTCAGTTAAGATTTTTTTCAATCTATTTTATTTTCTTCTCTATGGTTATTTTTAGGCACACTGGAATTCTTAGGTACATGAAGTATATCTTTATGCATAATGTATTTTGTCAACACATTTTTAATACTTCATCCTTTATCGTTAATCATAAACATCAACTTTATCATACACCAGATTCTTATGTACGCAAGGATCTTGTTCTAAAGCAGTTTAATGAATGTATCAATATCTAGATAAGAAAGTTCCTTATTCTTTTTCAAATATCCCTTGCTTATTACTGCTTCGTTTTTCTTCCGGGTACATTTTAGGACAAAATAAATCGATTTTGCCCATTTATGCTTCCTGCGGCAATGTATGTGAACATGCGCTCCCCTGGGTCTGGGAGAAACTGGTTAGGGATCTGGAACCAAGGGTAAAACTTGAATAAACCCAGAAAAATTAAAGACAAATTATCCTCTAAACCTGGAAGAAATCTAATGGGTTTGTAACACTGTTAAGTGCCGCCTAAGTGTTTGTTTAATGAGCTCTTGACTCATCGACTCTTCTAGGTAGACCCTTTCCAGTCCTTGTGCTTCTCCGCGGTCACCCCCAGCATTCACATCACGATGCTGGTGCACTCCCTTCACTCTTCCAGACATTTCTCCCCATCCCCTTATACCTCATCCCACCCCCCCACCCCACCCCCACTTTCTATCCGAGGAAATTTCATTGGTTCCTAAAAACCCAGTTCAGATACTGCCTTTTCTGGGAATGTTTTCTTCCTGCCAACGGTAAGAAGGTTGTGGGAGCCTTTGTGCCTCTTCTTATTTGTTCCTATATTATCATTATCCAGCTTCGGACTGAGCCAGGACAGAAATGCCATATGGGTGGTTTTCAAGTGTTTTTGAAAACTAGTAAGACATCTCCCGGTCTTCAGGGAGCTCACCAGCGAATGGAAGGAAAAGCTGAAGCTAGAAGAAAAATAGATGTGAAAGCATAAATTATATGTGATTTTTTTTTTTTTTTAAGTCACAGGAGAGCTTTTATATCCGTTTGTCCCCCCAACCTGACCAGGTTTAGGTCTTATGGTTTTCGCTCTAAGCCTTTGCAAATGGAGGCATTCATAGTACCAACAGAGGCGCAGAGATTGGACCAATCCTTTATCGTGGCGTTTGGAGGCCAGAAGGAAAAATACTGAGAAATGGACTTAGAAAGACCTAGATATTCCGTGAAGGACTTAGGGGTCATAATTGCTATCGTGTGGCGCTGTGTTTTAAACGAACAGATATTCTGAATCTCTCCTTTTTTTCCTAGTACTGGATGAATGAATACACCTCGTCCATCGGAATTGGAGTTTTTCATTCAGGAATTGAAGTATACGGCAGAGGTACGTGTACCCACCATGTGAACAGGCTTTCCGAAGACTGTTTTCTCTTAAAGCACTCGCAAAATCATCACTATAGGTCTTCCTCTTTTTTTGCAACTGCTTCCATACATTACTGCAGAAAGTTGAAGAAAATCTCCCCACATTTTGTACTGCAGTCTGGGAAAATGCCCAAAGTTGAATGCATTTGAGGAGAAAGTACTCAAGTTCATGAACATAACGTTCGTTGAGTTATCTTTTCTCCCGGATACAGCGGCTTAAAAAGCAGTTGCTTCTTGGATTATTTCACCGCCACAGTTTTGCTCTGACAAATACCGGAGTTCCTAAGAAGGCTTGTGCTTTGAAAAACCGTCATTCTGGTTGGAAGAGTATTGGTGCTAGAGTGTCATACTTGAAATACCAATTTCCTGAGGGAATTTCAGTATTAAATTTTGTTTTTGGAGACTTGCAAGTGTGTAGTTATAAGGTTGGAAAATATCACTGAGCAAATCCTGCCCTTGGTTCCATCTAGCTTTTTGCTCAAGAACGATGGCCTTTGTCATTAGCCCAAGCCCTTTTATTCTTCATTGCCCTTAATTATGATAAATATGACAGGAGCCACTCAAACCAAGCAGCTTTGTTTTTAACAGCTTTTTCCTTTGTTCTAATTCCCGCTGCTCGTGCAGGATAATTTCCTGCAGGTCAAGCTGTAAGCGGTAATGATCTGCATAAGACGGACCACATTTCCAGTTTCGTCGGGGTTGTAAAAATACATTATTTTGAATCCTAAATTCACCCCGTAGCAGAAATGTCTGTCACATGCTTCAGTCAGGCGGCCTTTGTGCGGGCCCTGAGAATATGCGTTGCAGTCCACCCAGAGTTCCCCGTGAAGACCGCATCCCTGCTGTAGCTGGTGCAAGGGAGAGGCTCCATTACCTACCTGGGTCGGTGTGGTGCTTCTCCTGTCCGTTTCTTACATTCCACACCAGCCGCTTCTGGGTGCAGCGTAGCGTATCACACGTTCGCTATAAAGATGTGCCATTTAAGCTCCATGTGAGTTGGAAGCCTGCACTGTCTGTCTGTCTCCCAGATAATCCCCAAAAGCAAGGAGGCTCTTGCCCAAAGAGTCAGCGGTCACTACGTGTTGTTGCGGGTGGCCTCGTCATCTGTGGGTTTGCGCCCTTGTTTGACTTGGCTTTTGCCAGAGTTGCGTGTTTCCCCTTTAACTGAATCTCTGGTGTTATAGTTTTCTAAGTGCTACCAAGTTGTGAACCGCTTGATCCCGTTGCTGTGAAGTAGAGAAAGACGTGTGGGCCTGTGGCACTTTCTCCATTTTCCAAGCAAGGAAACCAAAGCTCAGATCAGCTGGAAGTCAGATCAGATCAGCTGCTAATAGTTCTTAGAACTAGGACTTGAACCCAGGTGTTCTTACGTGCCAGTCATTATTCTGTTACCTGTCTAATCATTGCGCCCCTCCACCAAATGATTCAGGAGTCTTCAGAAACATGGTTCGGAACATGTTCGTATAAGTTTAGC
Source organism: Neofelis nebulosa (assembly GCF_028018385.1). Classification (NCBI taxonomy): domain Eukaryota; kingdom Metazoa; phylum Chordata; class Mammalia; order Carnivora; family Felidae; genus Neofelis; species Neofelis nebulosa. Next base: position 11,827,195 of record NC_080796.1, on the reverse strand, counting down.
AAAGCTAAGGTCAGATGTCTTCCTGAAAGTAAATGACGCTTCTTGAACAGATGAATAAATGGCTCTGTGACTTTCCTTAATGGACTTGAAGAAGTTAAAAATCTAAACATAATCTTTCCATATCCAACCTGATTATCGACAAGGTTTATTATAAAGTACTATCGTTAAGATAAGTTTTAATGTGTATTTCAGAACTGAATGCCAAACACTTTCTTATCCAGACCTTTGCTTTTTTTCTGGAAGGTCTGAATCAAAAGTAAACTTGGTATGTGCCTTGTTCTCACCCATGCTTTCTTCTAAGACCTTTCACGATTAGATTTAATAAATTCTAAGAGATGAGATTAATTTAAACATTTGTTTGTAATTTTTTAAGTAAGTCCACTAAGATTTGCCACTTAAATATCTAAATATCTCATAACAGAAATTTGAATTCCTTCCTTCTCCACTTCTGTTCTGGATGAGAGTTTATATCCCATGATCCTTCAGTACAAGTAGTTCCCGCAGAGCTGAAAGATCTTCCGCGAGAGTATGTGTGGAGAGGTGTATACATTAACTCGGCAGCTTGCTTGTTTTCTTGAATGAGGGGGATTGAATTCAGTTTTCCAGGTTTGGTAATGTTTCATTATTCAAAGATAAACCAAGAGCCTTCAACCCATGAGCCATGAAAGCTCATTACTGTTAGTCAGTTTCTCCAGTAAAGTGTTGAGTTTGAAATTTGATGCCTTCAATTTGGAAAGTGGCAAAGTGCAGAACTGACCGCCCATGTCTTTTGGCACGACACATGGGCAGAGAGACCATGGTCACCTGCGATAGTCACCCTCCTCCTGCCAACGAGAGGGGACGAGTCAGGGTCACCTCTGAGTGTCTTTTGTTATCAGAATCAGGCCTTTTGTATCTACAGACTGTTGTTACACGTAACAGCTAAACGAGACTGAGATATTTGTGAAAGCATTGATAAATTGGAAAATATTTAGATGGTGTCGTTATTATCCTCATCATTTATTAAAGCTAATTCAGCATTCTGGTTAAGTTTTGTGTGATAAATACTAAAAATCATGAGTTTTCTCTTTTCAGAATTTGCTTATGGTGGCCATCCTTACCCCTTTTCTGGAATATTTGAAATTTCCCCAGGAAATGCTTCTGAACTAGGAGAAACATTTAAATTTAAGTAAGTAGGGAGGATAATTTTTATTACACTGTCTTAGGTGCCAAAGCTTGTTTTCAGGCCTATGGAAGTCACTCTGTAGACTAAAATCTAGGAAGTTAAAATGTTTCTTTAACGCTGTTTTAGTTGCTGACATTTATTTTAAAGTCGAACCTATCGGAGTTTGTGTAAAGATGAGAATCGGCCAGATGAAGTGCCTGAAATAACCTAGTCTTTTGCTTTTTTTCAGGACCCACGTGAGTTATTTTGTGTACTTTAGAAATGTTCTTACTTTAGTATGTAACTTGGATTCTGCCTTAGAAAACGTGTGTATGTGAGTGATAGCTTCCCCCTCAGACTCCCGTGCAGAGAGATGGAAGAAAGGGTCGCTGTGACCTACCTGACACTATTAGAAACCTCTTTACTCTCCTGGCGAGTGCAAGCACAGCATACAAAGATGTAGAATCGCTGTGTTGTACATCTGAAACTAATGTAACGTTGCGTGTCAACTGTACTCAAAACAAATCAAAATTTTTTTCATAAAATGCATGAAGAGAAAAAGAAATGGTAGGATTTTTTTTTTTTTTGTAATCTTTTCATTTTTCCCAATGAAAGCGATACTGTTGATACATTTGAAATACCCGAACAGTTGATTAGCTGAGAAGCTGTTGTTAAGGTGCATGCAGTACGCCTATCGAGAAACCAAAATACTCTGGACCTTACTGAGAATTTGAATGCTTAATGATCCAAATTTCCATTTCTTAGTTAAGGTTTGTATGTGAAGAGATACTTAGAACCGTAGTTTCAAGGAGCTCTACAGAACCTTCTGGGCCTATAATCATTAACTTGCCAAGTGGAAAATAGTGAAATGAGGTTGTTAACATTGAAATTCAGGGTAGGGCTACTACCCATGTCGATCACTACCAAGTTCATGGTTCTCCCAGCCTGTCACTGATTTGCTCCAGTGCCGTCCTGAGTCTGTTCCTCAGGTGTCCCTTTTGGCAGGACTGCTAGATGAAAGGGTTTTCTAGGTATTTGTAGTTTTCTTGGATGCCTAATTTGTATCTGACTTAACTTCTGCTTTCTGTTGGATATCATGTCTGTCGCATTTCCAGGGTGGGGGTTAGGTGGAGGGTGTTTGGTTTTTAATTTGGGGGTTGGTTGGTTGGTTGGTTTTTACAATGCTGTAAAAAAAAAAAAAAAATGTAGTTGTTTGGTAGTTTGTGTCCCTGTGGCACAGAAGCCAATAACGTAAAAGACTATTTCTGAATGAGATTATGGCCAGCTCTTCACTGGCCAGTATAATTGAGCAGGAATATTTGCAGCATGATTTGGGTCTGCAGTAACCTGGCTGCTTCCACGGTGCTTGTAAAAATAACGGGACCGTGCGTTTTCAGTATATGACGCGCTGCTTCCTAAAGAAAATGACCAAGTTTGCATTGGTATGATTTAGAAGTAACAGACTTAAGTGTTTATGGTAGAAATGCAAAAGCTCAAGTAACACAAAATGTAAAAGTATCTCATTTACCTTTTAGTCGTAGTGCATTAACTCTGCTCTGTTAACCAGTCAGAATATCCCTGGAAATGAACAAGTCTTGAAACACGCTCTTTCTCCATACCTGAAACTTACACAGCTGTGGTTTCTCTTTCTTTCTTTCTTTTCCTTTTTGTTCTTTAAGAGAAGCTGTAGTTTTAGGGAGCACGGACTTCCTGGAGGACGACATAGAGAAGATTGTGGAGGAGCTAGGCAAGGAGTACAAGGGCAACGCCTACCACCTGATGCACAAGAACTGCAACCACTTCTCCTCGGCGCTGTCGGAGGCAAGTGTCACCCTGCGGTCCTTCAGGCACACGCCCTCCGCTGTCACCCTGCCTCCTTCAGGCACAGAACCTCCGCTGGTGTGCCCACTGCACTGCTCTTTCCTTTGCTCGTTTCCTCCTTGTCTTCCCGAGTCTTCGTGTTGTGTAAAGTGTGGCATTCTGGTTCTTTGCCTCATCTGAGTGGGCTTTCTGAGGTCGGTGGCTTGCGAGTGGGCACCGCGTTAAACTGTGACCCCATTCACGACCGCCACGGGGAGGGTAAGCGCTGATAATCGTCCCTTCTTATCCTAATCTGTTCCCTTCCAACCTGAACTTCCTCTTTAAAGAAATTAATGCTGGGGCACCAGGGTAGCTCAGTTGGTTAAGCATCCAACTCTCTCTCTTTTTTTTTTTTTTTTTTTTTTAAGTTTATTTATTTTTGAGAGAGACAGCATGAGCGGGGAAGGAGCAGAGACAGAGAGGGAGACACAGAGTCTGAAGCAGGCTCCAGGCTCCGAGCTGTCAGCACAGAGCCCAGCATCGGGCTCGAACTCAGGAACGTTGAGATCATGACCTGAGCCGAAGTCGGACACTCAAACGACTGGGCCACCCAGGCGTCCCAAGCGTCCAACTCTTGATCTCAGCTCAGGTCACAGTCTCACGTTTGGTGAGTTCGAGCCCTGCTTTGAGCTCCGCGTTGGGCTCTGCATTGACAGTGTGGAGCCTGCTTGGGATTCTCTCTCTGCCCTTTCTCCCCACCACCTCACCCCCCTTCACATGTGCCCTTGCTCTCTCTCACTCCCTCTCAAAATAAACTTAAAAAAAAAAAAAAAAAAGTCTCCACTGCTAAAAAAAATTAAAAAAGAAAGAAAGAAATTAAAGCCTGAACCACTTCTGCTACTTAGCCACAAGATTCTTCTTTTTCTATATTAGTTGCCAGTATGATTTTTCTCCCTGGCACTTAAAATTATTAACAAGTCATCCATCTCTGCAGTCTTGAAATTTCGTTCTGCCAACAGAACACCCCACAGGCACTTACTTGCCTTCCCTGTTCTGGACTCCCAAGCCAGGAGACCTGAGAATTGTAGGACCTGAAAACAGAAACCAAAGGGAAGACATGAGACTATGAGATAAGGGCTGGAGAATCCGCTAGCCCTGAGACAGCTTCTCCGCTTGTTGACCTGTGGCGGCTGGTGGCAGGGCAGTGTCCCATCCTGCAGAAGCCAGAGGGTGTGAGGGACAGAACAAGCTGCCATCCCGGTGGTCCTCATCCCTTCCCGCGTGGCTCTGGACAGGCCCGGGCTTGCGTGCGGCCTGGAATGGGTCCCTGGGACCTGCAGCAGGTAGGACGCAAGATTCACGTCGCTTCCACCCCTGCACGGCCGGCTGAGTCAGAATCTTCTCGCTAGTGATTGTGCCGGCATGGGAGTTACAGAAGCACCCCCAGGCTCGTGCATACGCCAGTTCCATGGAGGCGACCCGGTTGCTCCCCAGGAATGAGAGAAGGTCAGGCCTCCTTGACCCCATCTGCCAGAGACGCGTTCAGGGATCCATCGAATGGGAGAATCGGCAGAGATCCTCGATGGCACCCAGTCCCGTGTCCTCGGTGTGCAGATGGGGCAGCTGCCGTCTGTTGTGAGTGGGAAAGTGGCCTGTGGAACTGGGAATGACAGATGCAGCCCCAGGACACCTGGCCGTTTTAGCCAGGCCGCTGACGTGAGGCAGGGACGTGTAGCCCGGGTGATGCCTGAGCTTCATTCCCTCTCCGGGCAGGAAGAGAAAAGGGAAGCTCCCCAATTCCCCAAGTGGAGTTGTGGGTGAGCCCGAAATGCTGACCATTGGTTGCTGCCTCCGAGTGGGAGGGGGCATGATGAAATCGTTCCTGGGGCCAGAGCAAGGTCAGAAGGGGGACAGGGGGGCCCTGCTACTGAGCCCCCACCCCCTCCCAGCTCGGCCCTCCCCCCACGGCTGGAACAACAAACTGTCTTCGCTAAATTTACTGCTGGGGGTTTGAAGAAATTCCCAGTCAGGAAAGAAAAGGGGAATTTTTTAATGGCTTTGTATTTTGTGATTATACGATAGGAGTTGATGTAAAACGATTTGTGCTTATAATTGTATAGGGGATGCAGGGACCGTCTCGGGAATACTGGGAGAAAACACCTTAGTGGACACAGCTCTCTCACTTCTTGCAGCCGCAGAGTGGGTGGATTTAAGTCTCAATTATTAAACGAACGCCTGTCTCCACAACTGGGATTTTTTATAGGGTTTTTGCCTCTCGCAGCCTCTAAAGGCAGACGACATACAGAGAGAGACACTTTCCAGATGAACTTCGGGGTTTTAAAACGCGGTTTTTCGATACTGATTAGCCCTTATACTGTCAGTTATCTGAGGCAGGGAGGGGAGGATTTTCCAGCCGGACGTGTATATTTGTCAGCTGGTCTTGAAAGGGGCCTCGGAAAACCTCAGTTGCTTAACCTTAGAAATGTGGCTCCCTAGCTGTGCACCGTGTTCACTCACTCATTACTGTCCTGGCCTTTTCTCGAAATCCTGAAATCACGATCCCGATTGCCTGCACCGGACTGTCGGCCGAAACCCGCCCTTGTCTGCTCCACGCCGGGCCAGACTGAAAGCAGGTGCGGGCCCGGGAACCAGCCTCCTCCTTGGGGACCCTTGCGGGTCGGGACCCCCGTCCGCGGAGCCCTCCGCCACAAGTGTCGTGGACGTTGACCGCTCCGTCCAGGTGGCATGCAGGTGTGCCCCGGGAGGGGCTCGTTCCCCAGCAGGGCCCCCTGCGCCCAGCCGCTCGGCCCCGTGTCGCTAACCAGGGATTCTTGCCAAAACCCGCAAGTGGGGGAGAGCGGGGCCCCTCGGCTGCTGCAGTGGTGGCGGCAGGGGGGCAGCCAGACCACCTTCCCCCCACTCCCCCTGCGCTCCTTAGTGAGGCAGAGCTGTCACCAAATGCAGCAGCCACAGAATTGGGGTGTTCCTCCCTAGGCCATTCACAGGCTAAACGGTCAGGGAGAAGAGGGGTGACCTGTAAACCCCTTGTGAAATCTTCTGCAAACTCAGGATTTCATCCTGACCAGTGCCTGATAACGATGTGTCCATCTAGCTTAAGTCACATAAAAATATTTTCCAGTGACAGCTTCTGTTCTCGTATGTGTCCTTTCCAGACCAAAAAAAAAAAAGTCCAGATGAAATTAAAGGATAATTTTTAAAGCGTAAAGTTAGGATTGCCAAACGGCGCGCACTGATTTCGTGACCGCGGAAACCACAATCCTGGCACCTGGGGAGGCGTGCGGGCAGGGAGGCGGCCTTCATGACCTGTTTCTCGATGCTGCTCCTCCCCTCGTCCTAAAGACCAGCCATTGCGTCTTGCCTTTCTGAGCTGCTGCGAGCACCTTGGACTCCGCCAGGCTGCTCACCTGCGAGCCAGCGACAGTGCTGACACAGCAGAGAGGCTGTTCCCGCACCTGCCACACAGAGTGGAGGCCGATAACCTGGTCTCGAGGATGGACAACTGTTTGGGTCTGTCTGTGGGCAGAGCCTCCAAGATGCGACTGATCTTTCAGGCCAGATCGGAAGCCCTGTCAGTGCGTTTGGGCAGCGGTAACAGGGCAGCACAGGCCCGGTGGCTAAGAGACAACAGACCGTTCTTTCTCATGTCCAGGATCCAGGCGCTGGCAGATGCAGCCTTCTAGTGAGGTCCTAGGCCGCTTCTTGCCTTGGCCTCAGGTTGCAGGAGGAGTGAGGGGCTCTCAGATCCCTGGTAAGGGCACCAATCCTATTTGTGAGGCCTGGGCCCTCATGACCCGCCCACCTCCCAGGCTCCCCACTTCCACCAGCAGTCAAGTTCGAGGTTAGGATTTCAGCTTACCGGCTTTGGGGGGACAAAAATCCTCATCCTCGAGCGAGTCCCACGGTGTTCACTGCCAGTGAGGAAGCACGCTGGGGGCCTTGTAACCGGTGCTGCGTGACCCATGCGTGCCCTGCTTGGGGGCCCTCACGCTGTAAACCTCCCGTTCTGGGGGTGTCACGTGTGCCCTCTGGGATCGGTTCTTGTGTGGGTGCCCTCTCGTGACCCCACCTCGGGCCAGGTGAAGAGGGTTCCCACCAAAACTCAGGTGGAAGCCACTCGGCTTTCTAAAGTCAGCCTTTACGGGTTTGCTTTAGTGGGGTTTGCTCTGACTGGCTAGGTCCAGGAGCCCTAAAAGGTGTGACTGAAATCAAAACTCCAGGTTGGCCTCACCCTGCTGTGTAGGGTCCTTTGGTGATATTTGCTGCAACAGCTTGGCTAAGTTTGGGGAGGGGGCGGTGTAGAAAAAGAGTTAAAACGGGTCAGAGGCTGCTGTCCCTATAAAAGACTGGGGCCTTGGATGGCATCTGAGAACTTGACTTTCGGAAGGGCCGCCAACAGTCGCAAGATGGAAGGGCAGCTCACCAGGCCTGACCTTGTGTGCATAGCGTGATTTCTGCAAGACACCTGCTCCCATTCCAGGGAACCCCAAATCTTGGCACATGCTGAGAAGCAGGTGCCTACACGAACAGGCACAAATAAAACCTTGGATGCTGGGTGTCAGTGAGTTTCCCTGATGGACATTTCACATGTGTTGTCCCCCCTCCTTGCGGGGGGGACCTGAGTGTATCCTGTGTGACTCCATGGGGAAAGGCCCTTTGACAGCTTGTGCGTGGTTTCCTCTGCACTTTTCGTCCATTTCCCTGTAGTAAATGAGAGCTGCGACTGCAGCTGTATACCCAGTCCCATGGGTTTCTTGGCAAGTCACAGTCTAACCAGGAGCTGGTCTGGGGGACCGCTGACACAGCTCACTTCTCCAAAAGTAATCAAGAGGTTTTTGTTGTGTTGTTTTTTTAAGTGTCATGAATTTCGCCTCCTCCCAGATTTAAAAATACTTGACTTCATGAGAAAAATCTCAAACAGCCTAACCTTCCACCAAAAGAATTAGAAAAGAACAAACAGAGCCCAAAGTTAGTAGAAGGAAGGAAGTACTCAAGATCAGAGGAGAAATGAATAGAGACTAAAAAGACAGTGGTAAAGATCAGTGAAACTAAGAGCTGGTTCTTTGAAAAAGATCAGCAAAATTGACAAGCCTTCAGCCAAACTCACCAAGGAAAAAAGAGACAGGGTTCAAATAAATCAAAAGTGAAAGAGAAATCGCAGCTGACACCACAGAAATACGAAGGAGCATTAGAGACTATGGCAAACATTCTGTCCATAGATTGGACAACCAAGGAGAAGCAGACGTTCCTAGAAACATACAGTCTCCCGAGACTGTATTGTAAGTAGAAAATCTGACCAATTTACTAGGGAGGTTAAATCCAGCAAACAGTAGTCCACGACCAGACGGCTTGACTGGTGACTAATACGCAAAGGTGTAATACCTAACCTCAAACTTTCCCAAAAATGAAGGAGATGAGTACACTTCCAAACAAATTCTGCGAGGCCAACTTCACCCCGATACCAAAACCAGACCAGGACACTACAAAAAAAAAATCACAGGCCGGTATCCCTGATGAACAAAGATGGAAAAATCCTCTACAAAACATTAGCAAACCAAATTCAGCAATACATCGAAAGGATTCTATACCGTGATCGAGTGGGATTTATCCCAGGGGTGCAGGGTGTTTCCATAGTCGCGAACCAATCAGTGCGATATACCACATGAAGAAAATGAGAAAAAAGAATCATACGGTCATCTCAGTAGCTGCAGAAAGGCATTTGACAGTATTCAGCGTCCACTGATAAAACTCTCAACGAAGTGGGTATAGAGGGGACGTACGTCAGCGTAATGAAGGTCGTACAGGACAAGCCCACAGCTCGCATCATACTCAGTGGGGAAAAGATGAGGAACAAGACCGGGATGGCCACTCGTGCCATTACCGACAGTGCTGTGATGAATATCCCCTTACGTACATCTCTCCGTATTTTGCCAGTGTGTCTCTGGGGTAGATCTCTAGCAGGGGACTCACTGCTTGAAGCTTAAATGCAAAAGTAATTTTGCTACATAAACCACTACCCACAGTAAGAAATATGTTTTACACCATGACCCAGTCTAAACACACATGTACACGTAACACGTTAAAACAAGCGTCACAATTACCCCACCTCTCTACAGTCTGATGCTGAATGACTCACTGGTGGGTCTGGACTCAAAGTTTACAGACGCTGGCTCGGTAGAGGACCAGCACACTTCTGAGAGGGCCGGGCGGGAGATCTTTTAGGCTGTAGGACTGGTCACGGACGGCACTCTGCCGTGGAGAACTCAGCTCCCGGGCACGGCTGCTACAACTTCACCTACGAAATCAGGAGGCTGTAGTTTGCTGTCCTCTTTTAGCCTGATCAGGGCGCGCGCGTGCGCACGCACACACACACACACACAGGTTGGGATGAAGTCAGCCTCCTGGGAAGCACATGGACGTGGGAAGAAGGGAGGGTGCCTGCTGAGTAAAACCAGGACTTCGGAAGCAGGATGAAGGAAGTGGCTGTTGACGAGTCAGCGGTGGCTGTACGTTAACCTAAATATCCCTCGTCGCCTCTTCTGTGGTCAGCCTTCAGGTATGCAGATACCTGAACGTGCTGTGGGTATAAAATACATGAAATGTTCCCCTGTGTTTCTTAGCACAGAGGGACGGGCACGGCGTTGTGTAAGGTCCATTGCTCGGCTTTCCTCCAGGTGTAGTTCATGGACATATTCAAGTATTCTTAAGTACTCTCTACCTCTCTGCTGCCCCGCCAGCTGATCGGATTTGGTCAAAACATGTCATCTTCCCTCGAGTGAGGCCATCTCACTTGTTAAGACAGAGACTTCGTATTAAAGGAAATGTAACTTGTCTTGTAAGGCTAATCCCTTTAGGAAGGAAAGCTACATGGTTGCTTAATTGCAAGTACCAGTTTACTTACATTTTAGCCAATTTGGGAGCATAAGATATTTTGAAACCTTTTTTCAAGGTCATCAATTCAGACATGACGTCAGGATCATGATTTTTGACATGACTGGAGGCAGGACTGCTAAGGGGACAATGAAGCAGGGACACAGTAAGCCAGCCCCGTGTTGTCTGCAGACGGGAAGGAGTGTGATAAAGAGTGAGGTCCGCGGTGTCCGGGTGGCTCAGTTGGTTAAGTGTCGTACTCTTGGTTTTGGCTCAAGTCATGGTCTCGTGGTTCGTGAGTTCGAGCCCTGCATCGGGCTCCATGCTAACTGTGGAGCCCGCCTGTGATTCTCTCTCTCTGTCTCTGTCTCTCTCTCTGCCCCTCCCCTGCTTGTGCTCTCTGTCTCTCTCTCTCTCTCTCTGTCTCTCTCTCTCTCAAAAATAAATAAACTTTAAAAAAAAAACAAAATGAAGTTAGTTGTGGAAGACCCGATTCTTACTGTTTGAGATTGGCGAGGGTGTGGGTTATGGCCCAGAGTCCTCTAAGGACAGGGTAGGGATGGGGAGTGGGCAGAGAGCCGCCACAGACCCTCAGCTGGGAGGGAATCCCCCCGGCCCCATGCCTGCACCCCACACCCCTAGCAGAATCTGCGGACGAAAGCTCAGCCGGGCCTTCCAGCCTGGTTCTGACCGCAGAGTCGCAAAGCCGGGTCTGCATCCGTGGAGACGTTTCTTTCTCGACCAACACGAGAAGTAACAGGGTAGAACGCGGGCCCGGACAAATGGGGTGGCGGAGACTGGACGGAAGTAGGAAGGAATCTGTGAAAGGGGACAACTGACGGCGGGGAGGATACCCAAGACCGGCCGCTCTGACCGTCTGGAGCGTGTTACTCTGGTCCCTGTGTCAGCAAGGCTTCCCTGCTGTGTTGTTTGGAGCACTTGACATGGAGTCTCAAAGCAGTTGCAGGGAGCCAGACGGAATTAGCTTGATGCTGTAGGTGTAGAAAGTGAGCCACTTGACAAGCCTCCGGAGGTGGCAGCTGCCTGTCATCCCAGCCTATGTGCTTCCCCGCACCCCGCCTGCCCGTCCCCCGGCACCGGACCGGGGACCCTCAGCCCGCACCCCGCCTGCCCGTCCCCTGCCCCCACCCCGGCACCGGACCGGGGACCCTCACCTCGCTCACCTGACACCGCCCCCTCTCTCCTCCGTAGATTCTTTGCGGGAAGGAGATTCCTCGCTGGATCAATCGTCTGGCCTACTTCAGCTCCTGCATCCCCTTCCTCCAGAGCTGCCTCCCCAAGGAGTGGCTCACCCCCGCGGCCCTGCAGTCCAGCGTCAGCCAGGAGCTGCAGGAGGAACTGGAGGAGGCCGAGGATGCGGCCGCGGCCGCCTCCGTGGCCGGCCCCTCGGCGGGCTCCAGACCCGGGCGCCACACCAAACTATAAAAGGTCTCCCAAGTCTCACCCTCAGAACTGTCTCCGACCGGTGACTGTCCCCAGAGAAAAGTAAGAGAGTAAGAAGCGTCCTTTGGGTATTTTGTATGCAAAGATGGCTCTCCCCCAAGTCCCAGTTTTTCAGCTCAGGATTATATTTGTAATCAAAAGAATCACTTGGCGCAGGAGGGAGAACTTTGTACGAAGCCACCCTCGGTTTTTTTTACCCACTTGTAAATTGAGGTTTACTTCTGTTTTCTACAAGCTCTGTTAAGTTATGTTTACAGTATTTTGTATCGCTGTTTACAAACCTTGCATGGACTCCTGCCACCGTGAAAGAAGACAGCCTTCATGTCTCGGGAACTTCGGTGGATCACCTTCCTACACTTGCGACAATTTCCAGAGCTACGGCGTCCACAGTCGGCACACGAAGGGCGCTTGAGGGGCTCTGGCCACCACTACCTGCTCCAGAAGGGTCATTTAGGTTCACGTGTGGTTCTGTTCGCGTTCGGGCACCGGGACGCTGAGGCCAAGGAGCTCCCGCAGCCCAAGGGCTCGGGGCCCGGGTCTTCGGGAAAGGCTCTGCCAGGCGGGGGCCTGCACCCCTGACACCTGTCCCCCCAGGCGGGCCGGCCCGTCCCATGACGCCTCTGATTCTGCCGTTAGGATGGTTTTCGTTCGAGATAGTCTTGCTAGGAACCGAGGGGTATTTTTGCACACGTGTTGGGGGCTTCATCAATATTTTAATACGGACTGACCTCCCTACACACGATTTCGCCGACGGGGCGGGAGTAGCAGCAGGAGTTGACATTCAACTGCTTTTGAACTATTCAGGCTGCCTTTTATACTAGACCTTGAAAACTGGAGCCTGAAGTAACGCCCTCCACAAAGTTCACGATTTGATATCCCGACACTTCGTGTACCAGACGGAGCGCGTCGGAGTTCTGTTGCTTCGTTCCGGGGGTAGTTTGACCTCAGAGTAGAAAAACCTAGTCTCATTGACCTCTCGTTGAAGGATGTTTGTGTGTCTTAAAACTCATCTTTTTCTGTTCTCCCAAGTGTGTGTCTCTTACGTGATCTCCTCCCACAAGGAAATTGTCACCACCGATAGATAAGTCCTTGTTAGCAAGGACTCTGTCTGCTCACATCTACTCCCAGTTTGACCCTTGGATGTAAGAGCCAAGTCACTACATGTCAGATTCAATTTTTCTGCCTTAAGAATGAATGTCCTACATAGAATATTGGGTGAGCGCATAAATTATCCAAGGCAGTGACTTCAGCTTTATATATATTGTTAGTTTTAAAGTCACCTCCTTTTATTTAAACTCCTAGATCGGATTGTTTGCTATTTCTCTTTGTAAAGATACATATCTTTCAGTAAAGGACATTTTTAACTTTTCCATCAGCTGACTCATTCATTGTATCAACCTAAGCACACCCTGTTGGAGGGGAAAACGGAACCTTGGGTTATAAGCTGTGACCTGAGGCAGATGAAGCCACTTAACCTAATTTATGCTTTTGACTGTTCTGTTTCTGGAGAGGAAAGCCTTTACGGTTGTATTCTCAGTTCTTCAGGGGGTGCAGAGCACCTGTTTAAGAGATGTGACAGCAAGAAGAGACGAGCATCTGATCTTTGTGAGAAGTAGGCTTGGTCCGGGCCCGAGAACGAGATTCAGAACACGACACTGAGACTCGGGCAGGTGTCCTTGCTCTGAGGACAGTCCTGTCGCCGAAACCCGGGTTAGTGAAAAGCGTTGGATGCAGTTTGCTGGGGAGTGTTTTTAAAACACGTGGTGGAGGACCGTTTTCTCTAACCCATTCTGGCATACGTGAGCGAAGTCTGTGCTGCTCATGGCGGCAGTCAGTGAGACCCTGATGCGTAGCCCAGAACCCCCATCTGTGGTCCCCAGAACCCAGCGCCTCAGCACACGTGATTTCATTGTCGTCATACTTCCTCTCCTCAGCATCCGGAGTTAGAAATAGCGTAAAGGGTCCTCAGAGAAATCCACGGCGGCCTGAGGCCCGTTGTCACGCTGGCAGCCAGCAGATACGGTTCTGGGCGTGAGATTGCCCACAGCCTAAATTGTACTCAAGGTTGAAAAATACAGAAATGTCTTCACTGTAGAAAATCTCATTTAAGTCCGTTCCAGGCTGCAGTTCAAAATTGAGACTGGACTTAATTAACTAGCATTTAACCAGCGTCTCCCTGCCCTTGGAGGAAAAGAATTGTGTTCTCGCAATTGTGATCTCTGCTCAGAAAGACCCAGTCGTGAAGATACACGTGACAGGATGGAGTCAGAGACTCTGTCATCGTCACCGAGCGAAACGCGTTTCTCACAGTGGGTTGGACAGAAATAGAGTGTTGGAGGGTCAGGAACGGTGTTTTCAATGCCCTTGGGTGGGTTGGGGGGGGGGGTCTGTCCACCCTGAGAAAGGGGCATCAGCTCTGGAACGTGGCCTCTGGCCTTGTAGGAGGCGGTGATGCCACAGTGATGCCTGAAGCCCAGCCGGGGTTGCTCTGACCCACGGCTCTGGCACAGGCTCCCTTCACCAGCATTTATTTGCACAGAGCAGGGAACTCTGGTGTTAGCCGATCGATGGCACCGTGTGCACGAGGAGACAACACTACAGGCAGCTCGGGCCTCTGTTTCCACGGCTTCCCTCCATCACAAAACGGGTAGAAACACATTCACTGCTTCAGGGCTCTAACGTGTGCGTCTTGTGGCTCAGTTTCTGCAAGATACCCCATACCTGTGACACCTGCTGTGTTTTCTTCGGGTTCTGTTCGGCAAGCTGGCCATACTGCCATCGCGTCCCGTTTTCCCTTCAGTGTGGTTTTAGGGCTCAGCTCAGTTGTTAGACTCGCATTGTCTCAGCAGTCGATACACATCTTCGCTGTTTGAAAGGTGTTACAGCTGTTAAAGAATCTTCATGAACCTGAAGATAATCTCTTGTGAAGTTGAATGCAAATGTACTGTCATTCATAGTGTTTATATAAAAAAAATACCAGGAATTTCACTTTTGCTACCTTGATATATAGCATTGGGCTATCATGTTAACAACATTGAAATACATCGATTTATTAAAAAAAATACTTTTATAAGAAACGTTTTATAGTGCTTTCTGACCTCCAGACCATGAACTCTTATGTGTTTGTGTTGGGGGGGTGGAAGCTAAACTTTTAAAATCCAGGGATCCTGGGGCACCTGGGTGGCTCAGTCAGTTCAGCATCTGACTTCGGCTCGGGTCATGTTCTAATGGTCCGTGAGCTCAAGCCCCACATCGGGTGGGCTCAAGCCCCGCGTTGACAGTGCGAAGCCTGCATGGGATTCTCTCTCTCTCCCCCTCTCCCCCTCGCTCATTTGCACGCTCTCAAAAAAAAATAAAACCAAGGATCCCATTTGCTATGCAGACATGGTCAGCCATCTCGTGAGCCCCAGTGTATCTACTCACATGATTGCTCTTGGCCCAAGTCTAGGGCCCGGTTCCTTCACTGCCAGAGAGAACAGCCACATCCCTCACAGGCAGTGTGTCAGCCCCTGCTCCTGGGCAATGAAAGCAAGCTGACAAGGGAGACGTGTCCTCTGCTGTCCACCCAGAGTGTGGAGGGGAGACCCACAGAGGAATAGCCCCCGCTGTGTGCACACATACACGTGCGCGTGTGCACGCACATGAGGCGTCAAGCAAGCAGAAGCCAGGGTGCTGGGACTCCCTGTTTCCTACGAACCTGTTCTGCTTCTGTTCACCTCTGGCCCGACCCTTCCCCCTTCCCCACTGGCCTTTTTGTACCTAGCCAAGTAGTATTCCCTTCCACTAGCTCAAAAACTTCTCTTGAATTAAGTGTCGTTAAATAAACTGGCAGTCTTGTGGTCAGTGCCTGTCCATGATCTGCTAAGAAGGAACAATCTAGAACATATCTGTTCTCCCCTCAAACACAGCCACAGGAATGGAAGAGAACCCCTACCCCGATCTAAATAGGTTCTCACAGGATTATAACAATTCGCAGGGCACGTGGGGGGCTCAGTTGGTTAAGCATCCAACTCTGGATTTTGGCTCAGGTCACGATCTCCCAGTTCGTGAGATCGGGCCCCACATCGGGCTCTGTGCTGACAGTGGGGAGCCTGCGTGGGATTCTCTCCCCCCTCTCTGCCTCTCCCCCTCTGGTGCTCCTTCTCTCTGAAAATAAACTTGAAAAGATTATAACAAGTTGGCCACAAGCTCAGATCTGGTAAAGCAGCTGGTCTTGGCTGCAGAAGAGATGCCACATACACTGAGAAACTGTCCTTACTATCTGCTCCTGAAGCTCTCATCACCCAGACGTTGACCTTGTTCTAAGTTTGCAGAAGCATACGTTGATAAAGATAAATGGCTTCGTGCTATACTTTCCAAGAGTCACATGAGACGCGGGCAGTTTCTTTCCTTACAGATTCTGAGCCCAGACAACTGCCGAGCCCTCTCAGACTAGTGCCTTTGATCCTTCCCCCCAAAAGAAAATCCTCCCAAAGACCCTACACTGGGAAGTGTGGATAGTTCCCTTCTTGTCAAGGCCACGGGGGAAAGCTAATGAGAAGAAGGGTCTTCTCAAGTTCATCATAGAGACATTCATTTCCAGAGGCCAGACGGGCATGCCTCCTGATGAGGAGGGCTCTGTGACCCCAATCAGGAATGTTCTGGTCCCAGGCTGTTGAGCGGAGTAGAGCCCTTTATGTACCTTGAGCTCCTCCCTGACCCCCTCATTCAGAAGCAGTTGCCTGGTTCTACAAAACACTCCTGGCCACTTCACAGGCCCAGTTAGGGGAGCCTGGCTGCCAGGCTGTTTTCCTCACACCCCTAACTCCCAGAGAGCGGTGGGAGCTGGTGCCTGGGCAACCTCCAGGTGCTTCTGGGGCTGCATCTGTACAGAGGGAGCCACCAGCCTTGACAGGCTGTCGTTAGAGCTTTGCAGGCAGGTGGACTCGGGAATAGAGTTGGCAAACTCGCGAAGCCAGACCCCTCGGAGGGAGGGAGAAATGACCTGTTGTGCTTGCTCTGCACTGGGAAAGGCATATGGGCAGAGCGGCGAAAACTTAGACAAGGAAAAGTTATTCCATCTACCTAGGACCCTCTGTCCATGTGGCCAGTGATCATGCATCCAAATGGGGACGGATTTTCAGATCACCAAACTGGAATAGGAGAGACGAAGGCATTCAGGGCTGCCAGACTCGGCCCTAATCAAAGACAGAAGGACACCCTTGCCTCCCTCTTCCCCAGGATCAGCCACCATGCATCACGGGAAGGCCATGGCCATGGACCCTGGCAGGTAGTTGACCATCCTCAGAAGACCAGCATCCCCACAAATACAAAAAGTTGTCATCTTGAGTCTGAAAAGGCAGTGGATTTTGTGGCCAAGGCAATGTAGTAAAGGGACTCTTGTGCCCCTGCTGTGGACTCCCCGGGGCAGCACTGGGCACTGTACCCACATTACTTCAACCATCGCAACAGCCTAGGCCATGCATGATTCCTGCTTTGCACAAAAACCATCGAGGGGCGATTAGCCCAAGACCACACGGGCGGCGTAGGAAACGCCCACGTTTCAACCCAGCCCATCACAAAGCTTCTCCTTGCATTCAAACACGCTGCTTTGCTGACGGGGGGATCCCTGGCCCACCCAGGACCTGCTGAATCAGATCCAGCATTTGACAAGACCCTGGGGTGATTCCCGTGCACTAAAGTCTGAGAAGCCCTGCCCTGTACCTCAGGACTCTGTTCCGTGCGGTTCCAGCCCCTCTGCCCACCGAGGTGAGAACTGCTTAGAGGTAACTGTCCGGCAGGTGTTGTCAGTCAGACGCACGAATGTCTGCAACACCTGGTGACTGAATCTCCAAAATTCAAGAGGTGTGGTATAGTTTTCTGAATGTCTCCTGGGTTTGACGGAATCCATCTAAGTTACTCAAGGAGCAATCCAAAAATGCGGAGCATAAACTTGACCCCGTCCAAGCTGCCAACAGGAAGCCCCGGATCCACACACTAGGATTCTGGACTGTGCTTTGAGCTGTTGTCCACCCCCCTGTGAGAGGCCACCAGGGTGGCACCCAGCACGCGGCCAGCCCAGCCAGTGTGTCACCCAAGTCCCAGCTCGCGGGCCGCCCTGCCCCAGTCTGCACCCCCCACGACCCTGAGTGTAGCCTGCTGTTCATCCTCCTTGGGCCCCCCCCGTTGGCCACAGGCAAGTGCCCCAGTAGCCTTCACGTCGTCAAACGTCTCCTGGCCTCTCCACCTCACGTGAACCCCACTGTCCCCTGCAGGCGTGCCCCCCCCCAGAGCGTGCATCCCCACCCCTCGTGGCTGCTTCCACAGACCTCCTCCTCCCTCCCAGCTCCCCAGTGCTCCGCCTCCTCCTGCCTGTCTTCCCCTCCACCCCAGTCCTGTCCTCATCCATTCCCAGGGATGTCACCCACACGGGTGACGCATCCCACACCCTTTCCCCGCATTTCTCCCCAGGGCTCTGTTGCCACTGGGTAAGACAGTCCCTTGTGCTAGACCATCCTTCCTGTCACACATGTGGCATCTGTAGACTATGGACTAATCAGAGCACTCCCCACCCCCAGTCCCTGCCATGTCTAACGTCCCCAGGGGGTGGGTGGTCAGTCCCTGGTTGAGAACCACTGTCCGTGTCCCAGTCCCTCTTTCGCCACAAGCCTGTCACCACCTCCTGACGTCCGGGCCCAGCGAGCACGAGACCCTGCGGGAGGCTCGGCCCTACAGTCCGCGGCCAGCAGTGAAATCAGCTCCGGGTTGGGACACTCCACGCCTGGGCCCCTCTCTCTGGCATCGTCATGGCCTGGCAGGTCCAGCCCCAGCGGCCAATCCACCACGTGGTCCCCTCCACGCAGCTCCTGTGGGAGCCCGCCGCTACCCCGGGTGACACCTTACGTCCCATCACGGCTGATCCCTCGCCCACATCAGCCCAGAACCTCACCGCGTGCATCTTTGAGTCCGAAGGCAACCTGGGCAGTTGGGTCTGTTAGGAAGACCCGGGCTCCAGCATCCCCTGTGCGCCTCTACTGTCACAGAACATCTCACTTCTGACACGTCTGGTCCCCACACCAAGCAATTCTGTGCCACACCGGCAGGGTGTCCTGCGATGGACGTCAGTGCTGACGCCAGGTGCCCGGAGAGGATGCCAGACCCCCCCCCCCCAGTTCAGGGCTCCACTCACTGCAGGTGTCCCCAGTGACCACAACTTCTGGTTGCCGTGGTTACAAATCAGAGGTTCCCACGACCTCTTCCTTGAGTCCAGCACCTGCTAGAGTGGCTCACGGACCTCAGGGTATTAAAGGACATGATGAAGGACACGATGAACAGCCACACGAAGAGATACATAAGGTGAGGTCTGGGAAGGTCATGAGCGCAGGAAATCTGTCCCCGTGGGGCTGGGGTGCATCACCCTCTCTCATGTGGAAGTGTCCACCCCATGAAGTTCTCCAAACCCTGTACCATTGGGATTTCTATGGAGGATTCTTCAGGAAGGTGTGATGGATCATTACCTCCATTTCAGCCCCTCCCCCTTCTCTGGATAAGTGGGGGTGGAGGGGGAGGTGAAAATTCCAAGCTTCTAGTCATGGCTTGGCCTTTCAGATGACCGGCCCGCATCCAGGAGCCATCCAGGACTCCCCCCGACCCCCGAGTGGCCTCGGTAGAACTAAAGGTGCCCCTAGTTCTCTTACCATGTAGGAACTTACCAGAGTTTCAGGAGTCCTGTGTCCAGAACAGGGGCAGAGACCAGCGTATGTGTTTCCTATTAACTCCCAACCTCCAATGTCCCAATCTGAAAACATGTGAATTTGTTCCCAGAATCACCATCCCTGTCACCATGGGAGGCGGTCTCTACTGTTCCCAAAGGCCAGCTTCTCCCTTGTCACACGACACCTAGTTCCCTTTCTCCACTGGGCTCTCTGTGGTTTCTCTGCTAAAAGCAGAACCGAAAACACCCCGACCCTGCCTGGACCCCCTCCCTATAACAGCGCCACGTTTCCGTTTCTCTGTGCAACAGAACGCCCTTCACCTTCACGTCCCAGTCATTCTTTTAAACAGCATCTTTGTGGCAAGATATATATGCAAAAGGATGTGTAAGATGCATGTGTACAGTTTAAAAATAGTAAAATGCGGGCGTCTGGGTGGCACAGTCGGTTAAGCGTGCAACTCTTGGTCTCAGCTCCAAGAGTTCGAGCCCCACGTCGGGCTCTGTGCTGACAGCGCGGAGCCTGCTCGGGATTCTCTCTCTCCCTCTCTCTCCGCTCCTCCCCCACTTGTCCTCTTTCTCTCTCGTGCACACGTGAAAATAAATAAACTTTAAAAAATAATAAAAAATAGTAAAATGAACACCTCCCTGTACCCACCACCCAGCTTAAAAAGCAGAACACACGCAGGACCTCAGAAGAGTCATCCCGTTCTCCGGTGGCTTCCTCCTCCCTCCACAGAGATGCCGCCATCCTGAGCTCTGTGTTCATTATTTCTTTGCTTTTCTTTATGGTTTTAACACCCACATAGGCATCCCCTTGCCAATATGTTATTTGGTTTTACTTACTTTAAAACGTTATAGGGGCTCTTGGGTGGCTCAGTTAAATGTCTGACTCTTGATTTAGGCTCAGGTCATGATTTCACAGTTTGTGGGATCGAGCCCCACGATGGGCTGTGGGCTGGCAGCGAGGAGCCTGCTTGAGATTCTCTCTCTCTCTCTCTGCCCCTCCCCCCCCTCAAAATCAATGAATAAACTTTAAAAATGTTTAAATGTTATATACATGAAATCACACTGTATATGTTCACCTGTGACTTTTCAGATTCCATATTCTATTTTTTTTAATTTCTTTAATGTTTATTTATTTTTGAGAGAGAGAAAGAGACTGTGTGATCAGGCAAGGAGCAGAGAGAGAGAGAGAGAGAGAGAGGGAGATACAGAATCTGAAGCAGGCTCCAGGCTCCAAGCTGTCAGCACGAGCCTGACACGGGGCCCGAACCACAAACCGTGAGATCATGACCTGAGCTGAAGTGGGACGCCTAACCCACTGAGCCACCCGAGCCCCCTCCATATTCTATCTTTTAATTCAGGCATATGAATGTGTGTAGCTACAGTTCATTTTTCACTGCTGTGTAGTATTCTGCCACAGAAATAAACCACAATTTTATTTATAGATTCTACTTTTATGGGCATTTTGTGCCATTTCTGGTTTATTGTATTATGAGCAATGCTTCTATGAATATTATAATGCATATCTCCCACTGCACATGTAAAAATTTCTCTCGGAACGGAATCGCAAGGAATGTACCTGTTCAACTTTATTAATGTAGGAAAAACAAGGCACTCTTCTTATTACACTTTTATTACATAAAATCAAAAAAAAAATCCTATCCAGCCCTCTCTCCACCTGCTAATGAGAGCCCCACAGGCTAGCTATATTCTTATAATGTCATACGATGAAATTTCAGAGCCTGGCCTTCAAAAAGGTTTTCTCGATGCTAACTACAGGAGTCACAGAGGTGAGAACCGTGCCCCGCTCCCACAGCTCTGCCGCCGGGACGGAGGACGTTCAACAGCACAAAAGTAGTGCCGAGAATCCGGTTGGCTTGGTTTTAGAACTCAGAACAGAACGCCTTGTTCTAAGCCAGTCAAGTGGATGCGTGCGAGCATTCACCACCATTTGCGACTCCGGTTGGAGCAACAGGGGTTGGTTAGACACCCGCCCGTTAGAAATGGTTGCCGTGTCCCGTGAACATAACCACCAGGGGAAAGCAACCTTTAAGGGACACCTGCTGTCCATCTTACCCCATAATTCACGGGCTTAATTATAGCGCTGTAGACGACATCTCAGTATTCCGAAAGGTTATAGATACTTGAAAAAAATGTCCCCCCGCAGATCAAGAGAGGATTGTGACCCTTCTCTCCCAAGTGCATTTTTGAGACACCAGAGCCCCCGCGAGATTTGTTATTTGACACATCCTCTGAAAGTAACATTCTTGTGTCATCTCGTCAGCACATGGTGATGGAAACCGTTTTGCCAGTGTGGCTGCAGCGCTGTCCGCGCCCCAGAGAAGATTCCCTTTCCCACTGCTGCGCACCCCTGCCGGTCCCTGATACTGACTGACTCTCCAGCGTTTGGCAATCTGCCAGCGTAAACTGGCACCGAGCTGTGCTTTCGATCTGCGTTTTCCTGCTCAGCTAACAGGATTGAGAATCTTCAGTGTTTCCGGGCTACTTACGTTTCCTTTCCTGTGACATGTCTGTCCTACCCCTTGTCTGTTTCGCTATGAGGTTATGTGTCTTTTTCTTACTGATTTGTAGGAAATCCTGACATGTTCTGGCTACTCTTCTTTGACAGTTCTGTGTACTGCAAATCGTTCCTCCCAGCTTGAGACTTCTCTTTTCGCTTTCAGGCGTGTGTGGATAAACAGAAGTTCATTTTAAAGTAGTCAAAAGTATCAGTATGTTTCTCTATGGTAAATGTTTTTTTATCCTAGCAAGTTTATCTCTCCCCCTAAACCATAAAGATATTCTTCTACATGTTTTTTTTTAATTTTTTTTAACGTTTATTTATTTTTGAAACAGAGAGAGAGACAGCATGAACGGGGGAGGGGCAGAGAGAGAGGGAAACACAGAATCGGAAGCAGGATCCAGGCTCTGAGCCATCAGCCCAGAGCCCGACATGGGGCTCGAACTCGCAGACCGCGAGATTGTGACCTGAGCTGAAGTCGGACGCTTAACCGAGCCACCCAGGCGCCCCTTCTACATGTTTTTCTAAATATTTTAGTGTTTGTGCAAGTCTTCAATCCATCCAGAAACGATTGTATGTGTATGTGAGGCAGAGAGAGAGCCAGTCTAGTTGTTTTTCTTACGGGTAACAAGGCGCCCTAACACACTACACCAAGTAGCCTGTCCATTACCCGCTGATTTACAACTCCTATTTTCTGTTAACCAAGTTTCCGTGCATATGTGAGTCTCTTTCTCATCTCTCTCTACTTCCACTGGTCTATTTACTATCTCCAGACTAATGATACATTGTCTTAATTGCTAAGACTTTAAAATAAGTCTCAGTGTATGTTAAAGCAAGTCTCCCTAACTTCTTTTTTTTTCCAATTTTTTTAATGTTTATTTTTGAGAGAGAGACATAGTGTGAGTGGGGGAGGGGCAGAGAGAGAGGGAGACACAGAATCCAAGGCAGGCTCCAGACTCCCAGCTGTCAGCACAGAGCCCGACACGGGGCTCGAACTCACGAACCGTGAGATCATGACCTGAGCCGAAGTGGGACGCTTAACCCTCTGAGCCACCCAAGCACCCCAAAGCAAGCTCACAGGTTAAGCAGCCTGTGGAATACAGACAAGACTCCTAGGAGGGGTTAAATAGAGCACAGAAGTTTCCTCACCTGTGAGGCGCGTTAGACACGGGTGAAATAGAGCACCTGTGCACTGACACAGATGAGATGCGTGGAAAGCCCACGGAGGCGCCAAATCCTCACGAGGAACACGAAGCTCCAAATATTTATTATATGCCACGTCATGCACTTGGACTCCAAAATCCCACGATGCGGCAAATCTACCTGAGGCAGCCGCGGCACCAAAATGCCTAACCAAATATGCATAATATACATGAGGCACTCGACATTCACGAGTTAAACTGGCCACTGTTTTAAAATGTACCCAGATTGGGATGCCTGGGTGGCTCAGTCGGTTGGGTGTCTTGCTTCAGCTCAGGTCATGATCCCACACAGTTCGTGGGTTTGAGCCCCACATCAGGCTCTGGGCTGACAGCTCGGAGCCTGGAGCCTGCTTTGGATTCTGGGTCTCCCTCTCTCTCTGCCCCTCCCCCACTCGTGCTTGGTCTCTCTCTCTCTCTCTCTCTCTCAAAAGTAAGTAAACGTTAGGGGCGCCTGGGTGGCTCAGTCGGTTGAGCGGCCGACTTCGCTCAAGTCATGATCTCGCGGTCCGTAAGTTCAAGCCCCAGGTCGGGCTCTGTGCTGACAAGCTCAGAGCCTGGAGCCTGTTTCAGATTCTGTGTCTCCCTCTCTCTGACCCTCCCCTGTTCATGCTCTGTCTCTCCCTGTCTCAAAAAAAAACCAAACAAACAAACAAAAAAAAGAAACGAAAAAAAAAAAGTAAACGTTAAAAAAAATTAAAGAAAAATGTACCCAGATTGATTTTAACCAGGTACAGTAGGACACGCAGACACAGAAACGAGGGCCGTGCAGGAAGACGTTACACTCACCGATCCCCGGAAGCAGGCACGCCGGCCCCGTGGGGGAGAACCAAGGGCCGTGGGGAAGCCGAATAAGCAAGAGAAAGCAGGGACCTTTGTTGTGGTTTTCCCAGAAGGAGACAGGCAAGGCGGGGTCGGCAAGCTGAGCGGGCAGAAGACTGGAGAGTTTGGATAGCTGAGCAGGCCCCGGGCTACAGAGAGGTCCTAGTTTTCCAGAACCTTCCTTGGGCTGATGTGGAACAGGAGGAGAGTGCCCCAGACCGCAGGATCCTGACGGAAGGATAGCTCACCCTGACGTGGGCAGCCCCGGCCGGGTCTGCAAGACCCAAAGGCGTCAGAGCATCAGAAAATACAGAAAATAGGGGTGCCCAGGGGACTCAGTCGGTTAAGCATCCAGCTTCAGCTCAGGTTACCATCTCCGGGTTCGTGAGCTTGAGCCCCACATCGGGCCCTGTGTGGACAACTCGGAGCCTGGAGCCTGCTTCGGATTCTGGGTCTCCCTCTCTCTCCCTCTCTCTCTGCCCCTCCCCTGCTCACACTGTTGTCTTTCTCTCAAAAGTAAACGTGAAAAAATTAGAAAAAAGAAAATACGGAAAATGAACAACAGGGTTAGCAGGGTCACCCCCTCCTGGGACCATGCGGGCTCTAGCGTCCCAGGCACCCTCGCCAGGTGTTCTGTGGGCCACCTGGTGGCTGTGGCCAAACGTCCTGCCTCTCCTGGACACCGTGAACGTCCATCTCAAACATCTTCGGTCTCCTTCGCCGCCCTGGGTGTCCTGAGCTCTGGTCCCCACAGACCCCTCTGAGAGCTGATGTGACAGAGGGAGAGACTGTGGGATTCTCTGTGAACCTCATGGAGCACAAGCCTCAAGGCCCCTCAGCTCCAGGGGGGGATCGGAAGCCAGGTTGCGTCCCCGATGAACGCTGCGGAACCCCGGGTTCAGGCGGCTGGTCCTTCCTCCCACCTGGGCCCTCCTTGTGTGTGTGTGTTACTCCACTCCTCCTCCTTGCTTGAGGCTGTGTGTTTACACCGTGGCATTTGGGCATCTCCCTGTGGGCCGTGAGCTCTGCCCCACGGCCCGGATGGCCAGCTTGGGGGGCGGGGGGTGCTTGGAGGCCACCAGCGCGTCGAGGCCTCTCTTCCTCTCCCGCTGCTGATTTGCCAAAGGGCGCTTTGGAGCAAGACGCAGCCTCGGGTTCGTAGTTGTCCGTGACCGCTGGTGCGTGGGTTGTGGGATCTGAGGTTTACACAGTATGAAAGCCAGTATGGATCTTGAATGAGAACAGGAATTAGCACAAACGACCGGAGTCTCACAGATTCTAGTTCTTTCATTTTTTGTTTTTATTTATTTATTTTGAGAGAGAGAGAGAGACAGTGTGACTTGGGAGGGGCAGAGAGAGAGAGAGAGAGAATCCCCAGCAGGGTCTGCACTGCCAACGCAGAGCCCAATGGGGGGCTCGAACTCACGAGCTGTGACACCAGGACCTGAGTGGAAATCAAGAGTCAGATGCTTAACCCCCTGAGCCACTCAGGCGCCCCAGTTGCTTTGTTTTTTAAGGTCTCTTTAAGCAGTTTACCAGGAGTCCTAGGTGGGAAAGCTTCCATCCAGATGGGCAGGTTCTAGGGGCCAAGGCCAGTGAAGGGCCTGAAGCTCACGCCCCGTGAGCTTCGTGGGGAACCCCATTTGCTGGTGCTCCCGGAGAAGACAGCCCTCCCCGTTGGACACCTTCCCTTCCCCTCCCTGCTCCTCAGAGTCCGGTCTCAGGGCAGACCCGCACGGGTCCCTGCAGACTGGCACAGCCGTGGGCAGGGCAGACTGGCGGGAGCTGGGGCTGGGAGAGAGCCCCGGTGGCTTGTGGTGATGCCCTGAGTCTCCCCCCTCCAAAGGGCTCCCCAGCTTGTGGGCCTAAGAAGCATCTGGGAGCTGCAAACACAGATCCGCCCAGGCATCACCTCTGAACAGTCTGAGTCAATGGACCCCGAGGGAGCCCAGGAATGTGCATTTGTAGCCAGCACTCCAGGGGGTTCAGACTCAGGTCTGCCGACCCCACTTGAAAGCAGGTGGGCTTAAGGAGGGCTGGAGAGGCCTGGACAGGGAGGCTTTCGTGAGCGGACAGGCAGCGTCCTCCCCTCAACCTGTTTCCATCTCTCTAGTTGGACTGTTTGACCCCAGGCTCTCAGGTCCAGCGGTGCGGATCCAGAAGGAAGGACGAAAGATTCGCGGAGCACCTCTCTGCACCTTCGCATCATCCCCTGTAATCTTTCCAGCCGAGGGGGAAGGGATGTTCTGAGAAGCGAAAATAAGTGGCTTGGGACAAGCCCCAGTCCCGCGCTGCGACCTGGGCTCTGTCGTGCCTCTCGGGTGCCTTGAGGGAAGCAGTGGAGAACATGTTTATGGAGCCCCTACGTGTTCCAGGCCCTGTCATGTCCGTTTCTGCACGCGGTCCTCACGCTGGCCTGTAGAGACGTCGCTGTCCACATCGTAGGCACGGGGACTGAAACTCGGGGAAGTTGAATAACCTTCTCGTGGCCAGACAGCCTGTCGGGGGCAAGCCGGTGTCGGCCCACGTCTGTGTGACCGCAATCGGCCGCCTCCCATGGGCTGCCCACCCCCGGCTCAGTAAACTTGGTGCCCCCAGGACTCATCTGCAATGTCACCGGTGCTGAGCGCCTCCCCGAGGCCGCAGGGAACAGCCCGGCGAAGAGCAAACTCCAGGCTCGCACGCCGGCTGCCATCACTGCCCTGCCACCAGGTGGACAGGGTCCGATCTCCCCACCACCGGGAACCGAGCCTCGGCTAACGATCAGACGAGTGGCAAGGGGCCTAGTGCTAAAGGGGCCCTGCTGGACCTCAAGGCCGAGTGGCGCCATTCTGACTTTCGGGAACCATGGTCACCTGTCTCTGCGCAGTGCCTCCTGGGTCAACCCCCAACCCCTCTGTCAGGTGATCTAAGAAAATGTTTGGCCTGAATGGCGATAAAGCAATAGAGACCACTCTTCACCTGTCTCTCTTCCATCTTCCCCCTCCTCTAAAATTCCCCCTTTAGGGAGCTGGCCACCCCGAAAGCCCCAACTTGGTTCAGACATCCGGAGAGCGGACCTTATTCCTCAGGCTGGGGGTAAACCCTGGTAGTGTCAGCCGTTGATGGCAATACGTTTCCCCTCTGGCCCTTGAGACATGAGGACACTCTGCTGGAGGGATTCTGAGGGATTCCTCCCTCTTTTAAAGGTCCGAAGACGCAACCCTGTTCTTGTGGGTGCTGTTATACCCAGAAGGTGCGTGTGAACTGCCGCAGCCTAAAGATGGAGCCAGTGCACCAGGGATAGAAATGGAGAGACTTGGGGCTTTGATGCTTCGCCGAACTGTCACCCAAACCCGGAACTGGTCTCCCTAGGGATTTCTTATGATGTGAGATGATCTCCCTATTCGTATGCGACTTTGAGTTTCTTTTCTCGCAGCCAGAAGCACCCTAACTCATGCACCTGAACCGGCCCAGGACTAGATCTGGCTTTGTGCACAGCTGTATCCTGCCTAGGCTCATATGATGTGTCGCACCGATTTCTCTCCATTTCTTATCTCCACCTCCTCACGACTGGCTCCTGCCTCAGGCACACCCTCTCCTCGAGGGCCAGGCACTAGGTGTCCTCGTGTGGGGCCAGCAGGAAAGAGCCTTTGTTCCGAGGTCCTAAAGTCTTTTCTTGACTTTCCCCACTGGGAAAACGCTCCCATCCCTGACCTACACAGTAACCGCGAAATGGAACATGCTGGTTGGCTTAAGACAGGCTCTCAAATAGGGCTGCGTATTAGAATTAACCAGAGCATTTAAGAAGTGCATATCATTAAGTGAAAGAAGCTGATCTCAAAAGGCTGGATACTGTCTGATTCCAATTATAGGACACTGTAGAAAAGGCAGTGGAAAAGAAAAAAAGAAAAGTATTCCTATACTGATTCCAAGTATAGGACACTGTAGAAAAGGCAGTAGAAAAGAAGAAAGAAAGAAAGAAAGAAAGAAAGAAAGAAAGAAAGAAAGAATCAATGGTTGTCAGGAATCTATGGAAAGGGATGAACCGTAATGTAAACTATGGACTGTGGGTGATAAAACGATGTGTCAGCGACTATCACAAATAATCCACGCTGGTGGAGGATGCTGACGATGGGGGGAAGCTATGCAGGAGTGGAGGCAGAGAACGGGTATGTGGGCACCTGTACTTTCCACTCACTCTTGCCGTGAACCTCAAACTGCTCTTAAAAAAAAAAAAAAAAGTCTATTACAAACAAAAACAAAGCCAGTGCCCAGGCTCCTGCCCAGAACCAACAAACCAGAGTCTGTGAGGGTGGAACCCAGGGCTTCTGAAGGACTCGGGTGGATCCGTGTGCAGCCAGGATTGAGGACTGCTGGCAGAGCCCGGGGAACCCATCCCTGGACCTTGGCATAGATAGTGTCAACCTTTTGCACACCTAATGGCGGAGACTGTTCCAGAAGAGAATCTGGGATACTTTTATTACCAAGCAGCATGAGAGATGAATGCCACTGTCAGGGACAACGTACCCAGCTGGATTCCTATCCCAGGAGCTCACAGCTCCGGAAGTAAAAGAGACTGCCCCCTACCCCCACCCCACACACACACACACACACACACACACAAAGTTGCTGAGGGCTTCTGTTTTGAATAAGGAGATAAGCATCTCAGCCTACAGGTACAGATGTCCTTTCCAGGTGGGAGAACAGGGTCTTGTTTTCTTTCGCACCTCGTCCTACCCCCCAGATCCCCTTAGGGTGAGCGCACAGGCTAGGAGTCGAGGTCTAGGGCTGTACTGGAAAAACAGAGTAGTCTGTAAATCCAGTCACCCCCTTCCAGGCATTCAATGTATAGCAGAGGCTTATTCAATTTAGAATGAAATCCCTTCCTGCTGCTTCCAGCTTGATATCACTTCCCAGGGTCCACAGATCTGCCCTCCATCAAAGAACGAGACCATTAAGCAACCCCACTCAGCCTCTGCTGGCCAGCATCAAAGGCCCCGGGACACTGGAAGCAGCAGGACAGAAGGTCATGAAGGTTCCAGGCCTCTGCTACTCACTGACCTGTAGGGTTCTCACAGGGACCACATGAGCCATCACGCAGGAAAGCATTTGCAAATTGTGAGCCCCTGTGCAAAAACAGAGCATTACTTTAAAATCCATATATGAAGATGTGCATTTTTTAAAAAGTAGTAAAGTATTGGCATCAGAAAGGATTCTTCACTTTACATCGTGTTTACCCAGGAGTCCTTTGAATGACAAGCTCCCTGTTCCTTCTAGATGATTCGGTCAACAGATAGTGTTGGGAAAACTGGATATCCCACGCACAAAAGAATGAAGTTGGGCCCTCACTTTATGCCATCGTCAAAGAAATGAAGCAGGACATTAGTAAAAGCATTTAAACATTTAGATTAAAATGTTTTATTCAGAAACTACTGACAGTAGGAAAAGAGCTGAGCTCCATTCCCATTTGTGCAGAAGTGACTGGTCTTTATGAGGGAGAAGGTGGGGGGGGGGGGTGTGCCTCAAGCGAAAAATGACAAAGGGCTGGTCAGTGTGAATGTGACTGGGCCAGTGGGGTCTCTAGCCGGCAGTTACGGAAGTTAGGAGTCTATCCTCCCACACAGTCTGGGAGGAGTCCTACTTCTCCTGATGATTACATTTCAAAGGAATGGCTCTCAGGTTCTTGAGAGAGATACACATCAGTTTTAGGAGACTTATAAACATTTCAAAGAGACAGAAGAACAATTCACACTTGTACTTCCATTTTAGTATGTGTTCTAAGAAAGGGAGGTCAAGGCCCTACCTTCAGGTGTTGGCTACAACAAACAATAAATTCTCTTGACAACGCTGAGCTTTTCCAGACAGGAACTCTACAGTGGGGCTGGGTTGCCTGAGGGCCACCGGCCTTAGACTGCCAAGAGCCAAGTTCAAGGTCTCACCAGGTCTCCTAGTACAAGGGTTTAAATGGAGTGTTTGTGCTCAGAGTACATGCTGTCCTCACCATAAGCAAAAATTAACTTAAAATGGGTAAAAGACCCAAACATAAGAACTAAAACTGTAACACGCTTAGAAGAAAACACTGGACTTGGCAATGATTTCTTGGATATGACACCAGAAGCACAGGCAACCAAACAAAAAAAAAAATTGATAAGGTGGAAAACAGCAAAATTTAAAATGTCTGTGCTTCAAAGGACACAAACAACAGAGTGAAAAGGTAACCTACAGAAGGAGAGAAAATATTTGCAGGTTGTGTATCTGATAGAAGAACTCCTACAACTCAAAAAGAAAAAACAAGGCCAATTTTAAAAACGGGCAAAGGACTCAAAGAGACATTTCTCCAAAAAAGATATACAAATAGTCGATATGCACACGAAAGATGCTCCATATCACTAACCATCAGGGAGATGCAATACAAAACCACAATAAGATTCCACCTCACACTCATCAGGATGGCAACCGTGGAAGGAGAGGAGAGGAGAGGAGAGGAGAGAGGACGGGAGGAGAAGGGAGGGGAGGGGAGGGGAGGGGAGGGAGAGGAGAGGAGAGGAGAGCAAAAGAAAGGAAAGGAAAGGAAAGGAAAGGAAGAAAGAAGGAAGGAAGAAAGACAGAGAAAGAGGAAGGAAGGAACGAAGGAAGGAAGGAAGGAAAAGAAAGGAAGGAAAAGAGAAAGAAAGAAAGAGAAAAGAAAGAAGAAGGAAGGATAGAAGGAAGGGAGGGAGGGATGAGTGAGTGAAGGATGAGGGAGGTACAGAAAGAAGGGGAAAAAACAAAATAACAAATGGTGAGGATATGGAAAAATTAAAACCCTTGCACTATTGGTGGGAATGTAAAATGGTGCAGCCACTGTGGAAAAGAGTATGGCGATTCCACTTGTTGGGATGAGCACTGGGTGTTGTATGTAAGCCAATTTGACAATAAATTATACTTAGAAAAAAAGAGAAAGAAAGAAGAAGAAAGAAAGAAAGAAAGAAAGAAAAAGAAAGAAAGAAAGAAAAAGAAAATAGTATGGTGATTCCTCAAAAAATTTTAAATAGAATTACTATAAAATCTAGTAATTCCACTTCTGAGTATATACCAAAAAAAATTTGAAAGCAGGGTCTGAAAGAGGTATTTGCACACCCATGTTCACAGCAGCATCATTCAGAATAGCCAATGAAAGCAAACCAAGTGTGTCAGATGAATGGATCATATATATATATCATATATATATATATATATATGATATATATATATATATACATATGGGATATATATATATATATATATAATGGATATATTAGATATATATGAATATTATTCATCCTTTAAAAGGAAGGAAATTCTGACATATGCTACAGTATAAATAAACCTTGAGGACATTATTCTAAGTGAAATAAGCCAGTCGGGAAGAAGGGAAGATGGCAGTGGAGTTTTGTGAGGCCTCGGTTCCAACAGCAGTGGTGACAGGTCTCATTTCAAAAGGAGACCAAAGCACACTTAGTTAAAATGTGCCACATTAAGGCCAGGGACCAAACACCACACCAGGCAAAGAGACCCTACAGATGACAGGCCCAAAGGATAAAGCAGCCAGACAAAACAGCAGAGCACACAGAGCCCATACTGGACACACTCTTGGAAGTGCCAGGCCCTGGGGAGCAGGGGACACTACACTGCAGGGCACTACAGGACCTCTTCTTCATAAGGCCATTACCCTCAAGAACAGGAGACGAAGCTGACTTTCCTAACACACAGAAACAGGCACAGAGGTGGCTCAGTCAGTTAAACATCCAACTTCAGCTCAGGTCATGATCTCACAGTTCCTGGGTTCGAGCCCTGAGTTGGGGCTCTGTGCTGACAGCTCAGAGCCTGGAGCCTGTTTCAGATTCTGTGTCTCCCTCTCTCTGCCCCTCCCCTGCTCACACTCTGTCTCTGTCTCTCAAAATAAATAAATGTTAAAAAAAAAAGAAAAGAAAAGTAAAGAAAGGAAAAGAAAAGTAACAGGCACAGAGACCTAGATAAAATAAGACAGAGAAATTTGTCCCAGATGAAAGAACAGAACAAGACACAGCCAGAGATCTAAGTGAAACAGATATAAGAAACATGCCCGATGGAGAATTTAAAGCACTGATCATAAGGATACTCACTGGATTTGAGAAAAGAGTGGAAGACATGAGGAGACTCTTACCACAGAGATAAAGAAAAACCAATCAGAGAGGAAGAGTGGAATAAATGAGATAAGAAACACATTTGATGGAATGAACAGCAGGCTGGAAGAAGCAGAAGAATTAACGACCTAAAAGATAGAGTAATGGGAAGGAATCAAGGTGAACAAAAGAGAGAAAAAAGAATTATGCAAAACCACAATAGACTTAGGGAACTGAGTGATTCCATTAAACATAATAACATTCAGATTATAGGAGTCCCAGAAGAAGAGAGAGAAAAGGGGGCAGAAATTTTACTTGGAGATAATAGCTGAAAACCTCACTGTCTGGGGAAGGAAACAGATATCCAGATCCAGGAGGCACAGAGAACCCCCAACAAAATCAACAAAAGCAGGTCCACACAAAGATATATTGTAATTTGGGGCGCCTGGGTGGCGCAGTCGGTTAAGCGTCCGACTTCAGCCAGGTCACGATCTCGCGGTCCGTGAGTTCGAGCCCCGCGTCAGGCTCTGGGCCGATGGCTCGGAGCCTGGAGCCTGTTTCCGATTCTGTGTCTCCCTCTCTCTCTGCCCCTCCCCCGTTCATGCTCTGTCTCTCTCTGTCCCAAAAATAAATAAAAAATGTTGAAAAAAAAAATTAAAAAAAAAAAAAAAAAAAGATATATTGTAATTAAATTGGCCAAAAAAAAAAAATTAAAAACAGCAAGAGAAAAAAAGATAGTAACACACAAGGGAAACTCCACAAGGCTATCAGAGGATTTTTAAGCAGAAACTTTCCAGGTCAGAAGGGAGTGGCACGTGCTGGTCAAAGTGCTGAATGGGAAAAATCTGCAGCCAACAATACTCGACCAGCAAGGGTATCATTCAGAATAGAAAAAGAGATTAGAGTTTCCCAGACAAAAACTAAAGGAGTTCATGACCACACTACCAGTCCTACAAGAAATATTAGAGGCGACTCTGAGTGGAAAGAAGAGACCACAAGTTAACAGTACAAAGGTAGGAAACACAAAAGCAGGAACAATGACTATTTCTGCATAAACTCAGTCAAGGAACTCACAAATAAAAGGATATAAAATACGAACATATACCTGAAACATGGAAAGGAGAGGAGTAATGAATGGGTTCGAACGTAAACAGCCATCAACTTAATATAGACTGCTATATGCAGATGATGTTATACACATACCTAATGGTAACCATATATCAAAACCACTGACAAATATGCAAAGAATAAAGAGAAAGAAATCCAAAATATCTCTTTAAAAAAATTGAACTATGAAAGAGAGAAAGACAAGAAAGGTTCAGAAAATCTTCAGAAGCAACTGCAAAAAAAAGTAATACAAATGGCAATAAATACATATCTATCAATAATTACTTTGAATATAAATGCACTAACACTCAATCAAAAGACATAGAGTGACAGAATGGATTTAAAAACAAGACCCATCTATATGCTGCCCACAAGAGACCCATTTTAGACCCAAAGACATCGGCAGATTGAAAGGGAGGGGATGGAGAAATATCTATCACACAAATAGATGGCAAAAGAAAGCCGGACTAGCAATACTTATATTAGACAAACTAGACTTTAAAACAAAGACAATAACAAGAGACAAAGGACACTATATAATAATAAAGGGGACGGTCCAACAAGAAGATACAACAATTGTAAATATTTATGCACCCAACATAAAGCACCCAAATGGATAAAACAGTTAATAACAAACATAAAGGAACTAATCGGTAATAATACAATAATAGTAGGAGACTTTAATGTTCCACTTAATTCAACGGACAGATCATCTAAACAGAAAATCAATGAGAAAGAAGGGCTTTGAATGACACACTGGACCGGATGTATTTAACAGATACATTCAGAACCTTCCAGCCTAAAACAGCAGAATACACATTCTTTTCAAGGGCACTCAGAACATTCTCCAGAATAGATCATGTATTAGGCCACAAAACAAGCCTCAACAAATTCAATAAGATCAAAGTAAGACCATGCACCTTTTCTGACCACAACACTTATGAAACTAGAAATCAACCACAAGAAAAAAATTGGAAAGAGCACAAATACATGGAGGTTAAATAACATGCTGTTAAACAATGAATAGGTCAACCAGGACATAAAAGAAGAAATACAAAAGGACATGGAAACAAGTGAAAATGAAAACACAAGGTCCAAAATTTCTGGGATGCAGCAAAAGTGGTCCTAAGAGGGAAGTATATAGCAATACATGCCTACATCAAGAAGCAAGAAAAATCTCAAATAAACAACCTAACCTTACACCTAAGAAAAAAGAACAACAAACAAACCCCAAACCAGCAGAAGGAAGGAAATAATAAAGGTTACAGCAGAAATAAATGATGTAAAAATAAAAACCAACAGTACAAATCAATGAAACCAAAAACTGGTTCTTTGAAAAAAAATCAATAAAATTGATAAACCTCTAGCCAGACTTATCAAAAGAAAAAGAAAGAAGGAATTCAAATAAATAAAATTACAAACGGGAGAGAAGACATAACAACACCACAGAAATACAAACACTTATAAGAGAATATTATGAAAAACTATATGGCAAGAAATTAGACAACCTAGAAAAAATGGACTAATGTCTAGAAACATATAAACTGCCAAAACTGAAGGAGGAAGAAATAGAAAATTTGAACAGACTGATAAACTGCAAAGAAATTGAATCAGTAATCAGAAAAGTTCACAACAAACAAAAGGCCAGGACCAGATGGCTTCACAGGCAAATTCTACCAAGCATTTAAAGAAGAATTAATACCTATTCTTCTCAAACTATTCCAAAAATAGAAAAACTTCCAAATTCCTTCTATAAAGCCAGCATTACCCTGATACCAAAACCAGAAAAAGAGACCACTAAAAAAGAGAAGTACACGTGAGGTATCCCTAATAAACATAGGTGCAAAAATTCTCAACAAAATACTAGCAAACCAAATCCAACAATACATTAAAAATATTATTCACCATGATAAAGTAGGATTCGTTCCTGGGTTGCAAGGTTGGTTCAATATCCACAAATCAATCAACATGATACATCACATCAAGGGAAAGGATAAGAACCATATGATCATCTCAGAGACAGTAAAAGCACTTTATAAAGTACATCTATTCATGATTTTTTAAAAAACCCTCAACAAGGTAGGTTTAGAGGGAACATACCTCAACATAAGGGCCTTATATGAAAAACCCACAGCTGACCTCATCCTTAGTAGGTAAAAACTGAGAGCTTTTCCCCTACATTCAGGAACAAGACAAGGATGTCCACTCTCACCACTTTTATTCAACATAGTACTGGAAGTCTTAGCCACAGAAATCAGACATCATAAAGAAATACAAGGCGGACAGCAAGAAGTCAAACTTTCACTATTTGCAGATGACACGATACTCTATATAGAAAACCCAAAAAAACACAAAAAAACTGCTACATTGATAAATGAATTCAATAAAAACGCCGGATAAACAATCAATGTACAGAAATCTGTTGCATTTCTATACACCAAGAATGAAGCAGCAGAAAGAGAAATTAAGAAAAGATCCCATTTACAATTGCACCAAAACCAATAAGATACCTAGGAATAAACCTAACCAAAGAGGTAAAAGGCCTGGACTCTGAAAACTATAAACACTGATGAAAGAAATTAAAGAAGACACAAAGAAACAGAAAGACTTTCCATGCTCATGGATTGGAAGAACAAATACTGTTAAAATGTCTATACTCCCCAAAGCAATCTACACATTTAATGCAATCCCTATCAAATACCACCAGCATTTTTCACAGAGCTAGAACAATCAATCCTAAAATGTGTATGGAACCACAAAAGACCCCATATAGCCAAAGAAATCTTGAAAAAGAAAAGTGAAGCTGGAGGCATCACAAATTCTGGACTACAAGTTATATTACAAAGCTGTCGTAATCAAAACAGTAGGGTACTGACACAAAAATGGACACATGGCTCAATGGGAGGGAATAAAAGAACCCACGAGTTTTTGGTCAACTAATCTTCCAACGTTTTTTTTTTTTTTTATTTTTGGGACAGAGAGAGACAGAGCATGAACGGGGGAGGGGCAGAGAGAGAGGGAGACACAGAATCGGAAACAGGCTCCAGGCTCCGAGCCATCGGCCCAGAGCCTGATGTGGGGCTCGAACTCACGGACCGCGAGATCGTGACCTGGCTGAAGTCGGACGCTTAACCGACTGCGCCACCCAGGCGCCCCTGGTCAACTAATCTTCAACAAAGCAAGAAAGACTGTCCAGTGGGAAAAAGATAGTTTCTTCTACTGTCTTTGAACTGCTACATGTGAAAGAATGAAACTGGACCACTTTCTTTTACCATGCACAAAAATAAACTCAAAATGGGTTAAAGACCTAAATGTGAGACCTAAAACCATAAAATCTTAGAAGAGAACACAGGCTCTAGCAACTTCTAGATATGTCTGCTGAGGCAAGGAAAACAAAAGCAAAAGTAAACTACTGGGACCACATCAAAATAAAAAGCTTTTACACAGCAAAGGCAATAATCAAAAACTAAAAGGCAACTAATGGAATAGAAGAAGAGAATTGCAAATGGCATATCTGGTAAAGGGTTAGTATCCAAAATATGTGAAGGACTTAAAACCCCAACACCCAAGAAACAAATAATCCAATTAAAAATGGGCAGAAGACACGAACCAACATTTCTCCAAAGAAGACATCCAGATGGCCAAGAGACACATGAAAAGACGCTCTAAATCACTCGTCACCAGGAAAATGCAAATCAAGAATACAATGAGATATCACCTCACACCTGTCAGAACGGCTGAAATCAACAAAAGAAACAACAGGTATTGATGAGAACGTGGAGAAATAGGAACCCTCGTGCACTGTTGGTGGGAATGCAAACTGGTGCAGCCACTGTGGAAAATGGTGTGACGTTTCCTCAAAAAGTTAAAAGTAGAAATGCCATTATGATCCAACAATTTCACTTTTGGGTATTTACCCAAAGAATATGAAAACACTAATTCAAAGGGATACATGCACCCCTGTGTTTACTGCAGCATTATTTATAATAGCCAAGACATGGGAGCAGCCCACGTGTCCATCCGTTGATGAATGGATAGATGATAGATACACCTGGTTGGCTCTGTTGGTTAAGCATCTGACCTCAGCTCAGGTCATGATCCCACAGTTCATGAGTTTGAGCCCCATGTCGGGCTCTCTGCTGTCAGTACAGAGCTCGCTTCAGATCCTCTGTTCCTCTCTCTCTCTCTATCTCTCTGCCCCTCCCTGCTCATTCTCTCTCTCTCAAAAAAAAAAAAAAAAAGAATATCACTCAGCCATAAAAAATAATGAAATCTTGCCATTGGCACAACGTGGATGGAGCTAGGGAGTATAATGCTAAGCAAAATAAGTCAGAGAAAGACAAATGCCATATGATTTCACACATACGTGGAATTTAAGAAACAAAACTAGGGGCGCCTGGGTGGCGCAGTCGGTTAAGCGTCCGACTTCAGCCAGGTCACGATCTCGCGGTCTGTGAGTTCGAGCCCCGCGTCGGGCTCTGGGCGGATGGCTCGGAGCCTGTTTCTGATTCTGTGTCTCCCTCTCTCTGACCCTCCCCCGCTCATGCTCTGTCTCTCTCTGTCCCAAAAATAAATAAAAAACGTTGAAAAAAAAAAAAATTTAAAAAAAAAAAGAAACAAAACTAATGAGCTAAGGGGGAAAAAAAGAGAGACAAACCAAGAAACACTTTTAACCATAAAGAACAGATGGTCACCGGAGGGGAGGTGGGTGGGAGGTAAGGGAAATAAGTGATGGGGATTAAGGAGCACATTCGTCATGATGAGCACAGGGTGATGTACGCAAGTGTTGCATCACTATATTGTCGACCTAAAACTAATACTGTTATGTTAACTAACTGGACTTAAAATAAAAACTTAATAAAAAAAAAAAAGAAACCAGTCATGAAAGGACAAATAGTGTATGATTCCATTTATATGAAATTCATACAGACAAAAAGTGAAACACTCTTGCCAGGGTTCGAGGGAGAGGGGGCATGGAAAGTTACTATTTAATGGGCACAGAATTTCATTTTGGAAAAAGACAAGAGTTCTGGAAACGGCTGGTGATGGTTGCATGATCATATGAACGTGCTTAGTACCACTGAGCTCTACACTTCAAAATAGTTACGACGGTCGATGTCATGTTTATTTTACCACAATTAAAAATATTTTTTTAAAAACGGTTCCAGTCATGTGGTGGCTGTCAGAAATATAATGTTGTATAAATACAAAGTTAAGAGCTACCTGTACCCATGTGAGTCAGACTGGGGTGGTTGGGGGGTGGGGCATCGTAAATCTTACCTCTCTTATTTGGCAGGAGAAGGCTGCCTTCCATGCCCAGCCATATACATATATATATGTACATTCCTTGGAGCACCAAGTCAGGTAGAAGCTTCTGGAACTCTGGGCACATTGACCTATTCACAGAGCACAGACCCCTCCTCTTGCGCTCATCAGTGGTGTGAAATGTACAGCACCCCTCCCCTTCTCTTTCAGAGGGTAAAGCAATTCACCATCTCAAACTCTTTTCCAAGGACCCCAAGCACCACAGCCCGTCCCCCATCGTCCCCAGGGTCACAATGAGCTGCCCTCTTCACTGGCAGCCACCGCCCAGAACTCAGAGGGTGAGGCTGCTCAAGAGGCCAGTGTCCTTCTCCATGGACACACGGAGGGGTTGGGGGTTGCACCAGAAAACAACCCAAAATGGTTAACAGAGAACTGCATTTCTTTTTATTGGCTTTCTACTTGAAGGAGGATAGACGTGAGAGGAGGAACAAGTCTCATGCCGGTACTACTCCAGCCCCGGAGGATCAGAAGTAAAGACTGTCACCGTGAAATACTGTCAAATTCCTGAGCAGTGGGGGTGGGGTGTCTAATGGGGGAAGGGTCCACCAGCCCAACTCCCTGATACAGCACGTGCACCCGAAGGCCGTGTTTCTGCCGAACCTGGTCTTTGACAGGAGATTCCCGCTGGCATATGAGCCCAGAAAATCTAGTAAAAGCTACCACTCTCTTGGCCTGGGAGGGATCCATGATAGCCAATGGCTGGGAGACACCGATCACAGGGAGGCCGCCTTACCAAAACTATAAGGCTTTGTGGGAATACCTATAAGTGAAACTCTGGGAATTTCACAAGTGAAACTCTGGTCTCTGGGAATTAAACCACTATAATAATTCTCTAACTGAAATACTTACATTACACCGTGCCTATACCCAGAGCTGACGTGTGTGTGTGTGTGTGTGTGTGTGGAAATGAGTGCACACAGACCCCAGCACGATCTAGACGAATTTCCTTAGCCTCACGAAGAGGAAGGATTGTGGAGGCCACAGACTGTCAAAATAAAAAGGCACAGCTACACCCAAATTATGGGTCTGAGAGAATTACCTTTGCATTAGTTTGGCTAATTCTGGCCGGTTTTCTGAAAGAAAGAAACGTGGGGA
The DNA here is from genome assembly GCF_028018385.1 of Neofelis nebulosa. NCBI lineage: Eukaryota > Metazoa > Chordata > Mammalia > Carnivora > Felidae > Neofelis > Neofelis nebulosa. The sequence continues at coordinate 11,788,029 of NC_080796.1, read as the reverse complement.
ACTTTGCATAGTTGGAATCTCCTAACGTATTATTCAACAACACCTCTGTTCTGGGCTTTGAGGATTCAGGAATTTGGTCCTCTTCCAGGGACTTCTAAAAAAAGTCTCTCACCTTCAACCTCTCCAAGCAAGGAAGATCTCACTGGGCTGCTCCTTACAGAATGGCTTTTAAATCAGGCATCCTGGGATCCCGGTCTCATCAGCTACAGACAAGACAACAGCACTGATTTCCTTATAAGGATGAAGGCTGGCTACACAGCTTACTGGCTTTTCTCCTGGAAGCGCACCCCCTACCACAGCCCTGCGGAATAACTTAGGGGGTCCCGGGCAATGGCCGGAATGAAGAGGTTAGCAAAGGGGCAAAATGCACCTAACCTCAATTACAGACAGTACCCCCCCACCCCCACCCCGGCCACTTCAGCAGCACCCGCATCAAAGCAGAGAAGCTTCTAGGCCCCTCGCTCTGGGTTTCTGGCTTGCTGTTGAAAGGACAGTTTGGGCAGGTGGGGGCAGCAGGGAGGACCGTAGGTGTGGGCAGTGGTCTCTGGGAACAGCCCCAGGAGAGGCAAGCTTAATAAGTACCCTGACTGTGGATGCCCTTTCAGCACTTTCCCTTCTAGTATTTTACTTTCATCCTCCCATGCTTGTGGAGGCCGCGTATCATTAGTAGGTTTTTATTGATGAAGAAAAAGGAAGAAATTATAGACCCACCCAGGAGTCTCCCGGATTCCTCTCCCTTTCCTCTTTCATCTCCCATCACTAGTTTTCAAACTCCCTGCATGCAAACCCCAAACCTTGGTTTTCATGTTGGTTTACAGAAGCTCACAAATGCCTGTAAACAAAAAAAAATAAGAGTTTGAGCACGTTCATGCAGGGTGAAGAGCTCAGCAATCCGTTTAAAACAAAAATGGGGCGCCTGGGTGGCTCAGTCTACAGACTCTTGATCAGGTCTTGAGCTCAACGTTCTGAGTTCAAGTCCTGCCTTGGACTCCATGCTAGTCGTGAAGCCTACTTAAAAAACAAACGAAACCTTTTTTTTTTTTTTTTTTTTTTTTTTTTTATCCCCCAAGGGCTGTGACTTCTGCGGCTCTCACTCCTTCCCAGGGGTTGTCCAGGCCCAGAAGGCGCAACACGGGGTGCGGGACCCCAGGAGGTTGTGGGGTCCCTGGAGGGTGCAGGGGGTGGTGTAACTCCCCTGGTGGGTGCAGAGCTCCGGGAAAGTGCAGGGCCCCAGGGGGATAGGAGGTCCCTGGAGGGTGCGAGGTCCCCAGGGTGAAGGGGGTGGGGGTGGGGGACATATGCTAGGCCCCTGGAGGGTGCAAGGCTCCAAGAAGGTGTGGGACCCCAGAGGGGTACGAGGTCCCTGGAGAGTGCCCGGCCCCCGGGGCGGGGGCGGGGTGGCGAGGCCCCCCCGGAGGGTGCGTGGCCCCTGCGGCGCCTCCCTGGCTTCCCTTCGCCTCGAGGCCCGAGGCCCTGCGGCCTAGGAACGGCGCGCTGACCCGAGCCCTTTTCGTCCCCGAAAACGCGTGCGAGGACGCCAGGTGGCAGGCGCCCGGCCCCAAAGAGCCCCGCGTTCTCTCATTCCCGTGGCGTCGGGTTTATTGTCATTCCTCGCCTTTTGTCCATCACAACCGAACCAAAGCTGTGGGCACACGGGGCGGCCCGGGGTGGGGGTGAGGATCCTGGCGGCCGCCCGCGGCCTAGTCTCGGCCGGGCGCGCGCTCCAGCGCCAGCAGCGGGATCTCCTCCAGCCGCTCGGGCCGCTCCCCGCGCCGCAGGTAGCGCCGCCTCCAGGCCGCCAGCCGCTGCAGCAGCCTCTGCACGCGCGGATGGACCCACAGGCCGCGCTCGGAGTCCGCCCGGCCGCGCGCGCGCTTGGCCTTCCTGCGCCAGCCGCGGGCCGCGCCCCGCCGGAACAGCAGCCGCCAGCACCAGCAGCCCGCGCCGCCGTCGTCCGCGTCCCCGCGCTTCAGGCGCGCCGACCCCTCCGCCGGCCCGTGCTGCGCGCCCCCGCCACCGCGCCGGGGCCACCCGGGCCGCGCGTCCTCCATGCCGCCGGGCCTCCGCGCTCCCACGGGCCCCTCTCGGCAAATGGGTCCCTTCCGCCGCCTCCCGGGCGTCGCCGCGGCCTGCCCACGGGCTCCGGTTGCCAGGGGAACCAGAACGCTGACCCCACAATGCCCGGCCCGGCGGTCCTCGTCCCGGGGCCGAGCGCGCGGCCCACCCTCAGCACCTGACGAGACCCCGGAGACCCAGCTAAGCCCCCGGTCCTGGAATAGGTCGGCGGGCCAGGCTGTGACTGGCCTCAGTCAGGCGGGAAGGGATCTAGGACGTGCCCGGGGTCCATCTGGCCCCCCGCTGACTCCCACCTTAAGCATCTGCACGACCCCCACTGGATCCGGGGGTCGATGTCAGTCCCTGGGGGCTTGTCATCTGGGGGGGTGTGGGGCCTGGTTTCAGGTGTTCTGTACTTTTCCGCCAGTAGGGAACCAGAGTTGCAGGAGAGATCTCAAAACCTGATTTTCTTCATCCGACCTCTTCCTCGCGGAATTATGATTGATTTTTTTGCAGTGGTTTTTTTTTTTTTTCTGATTGCAACCATACGATTTTTGGTGGAAAAATTGAAAACACAAATGCAGCAAAGAAAACGTCTTTTCTCCTGCTTCTGTAATATCATTTTTGCACTTGTCAGTTTCTCAAATTCAAGCAAGGAAAAGTTAAAATAACTCCCCCCTGTTGTGCTTATTATTTCTAAGCACTCCAGCCAACATTCTGTACATTTCTCTCTCTCTCTCTCTCCTTCTCTCTCTCTCCCTCTCTCTCTCTCTATTTGTAGCCCATTGACAAGTGAGCAAGCTCAGATATATCTGCCTGAGTTTGAATTCTGGCTCCAACATTTTCCAGCTTTGCTCGTACAGAAATGAGTGCATCATGGGGCACCTGGGTGACTCCGTCAGTTAGGCGTCTGACTTAGACTCAGGTCTTGATCTCGCGGTTTGTGAGTTCCAGCCCCACATCGGGCTCTGTGTTGGCAGTGCAGAGCCTGCTTGGGATTGTCTCTTTCCCGCTCTCTCTGCCCCTCCCCACTCGCTTAATTAAACTTTAAAAAACAGCAACAACAACCTGAGAGGTGATGAGGAACTGTCTCACAACAGCCCCCAGCCAGCTGGAGGCAAGTAGTAAATGCTCTGGCAGCTCCGACCAAGCCCCCCGTGCCCTCCTGTTCTGGAAGGATTGCTGGGATGTTCTGTCAAGACTTAGATTCGGCTGCAATTCTTGGCTGGCTTCTGTGGCCTCTGTGGATACACACAAGGTGGTCAGGGCACCTGCACAAACCTGTTCACAAGCTTCCCGAATCTTCTTCTAGCTGTTATGGATTAAGCTGCGTCCCCTGAAAATTCCTGTGTTGAAGTCCTAAGCCCTAACGCCTCAGAACGTGGAGATGGGGCCCAAAGAGGTCATTTAGATGAGGTCATGAGAGCGGGTCCTGATCCAATATGGCTGGTGTCCTCCTAAGAAGAATGGGACACCGACGGACACACAGGGAAGACACAGGGCAAGGTGGCCATCGTACAAGCCAAGGAGAGAGGTCTCAGAAGAAACCAAACGTGCCAACACCTTGATTTTGGCCTCTCAGGCTGCAGTATTGTGAGAAGATAACATGTCTGATGTTGAAGCCATGCAGTGTGGCATTTAATCATGGCGGCCTTGGCTAAGGAAAACACGGGCTCACTGGCTTTGCCTCCCATTTCATTTTGCCTTAAACCCCTCTTCTTCCTAGGTCATTCTGCTCTCAAAGCACCAGGAAGCACTTCCTAACGCTAAGGCTCCGCCACTCCCACGTGGACACTCTCTGTGAGGCTCTGACCAGGCCTGTGCATCGTCAGGCCACCGGGAAGGGCTGGGTGGTCACAGACAGAGCCTCAGGCCTGGCTTGGAGATTGGGGTTTTCAGATATCTGCTTGGGCTAACCCTGGGTCCAGGGTTGCCAGATAAAATCCAGATCACCCAGTTGACCCTGAATTTCATATCAACAACAAATAATCTTTTATTATAAGTATATCCTATTTATTGCATAGGCATGCTTATAGTATAAATCAACGGGTCATTTGTGGTTTTTTTTTTTAAGTTTATTTATTTTGAGGGAGAGAGTGAGTGGGGGAGGGGTAGAGAGAGAAGGAGACAGAGAATCCCAAGCTTGAACTTGGCTTGAGTTCGACACAGGACTCAAACTCACAAACCGTGAGATCATGACCTGAGCCCAGATCAAGAGTCAGACACTCAACTGACTGAGCCACCCAGGTGTCCCTTAACTGGTCTTTTGTATTTTTATTTGCTACCCTACCAGGGTCTTGGGGAGAGTCAAAGACACCCTTCATAAAGGCATCCTGGGGCAGTGTCCCTCCAGATCCCTCAGGAGATCTTCAAAACTGGCCAGAGGCTGGAACAGTGTCCACGTTCCCCGACCTCAAGCAGGAGCTTCTCATGCCGCCGTGTCCTAACCCAGGTACCCAGAATAGCCCCAGAGACCTGGAGTCTCCAGAGTTAAGAAGAGCTCACATTATAAAAATAATGGGGTACGAGAACCCCCTTTCTTCGCTCCAGGATTTTGAGGGAGTGACAGAAGATTAGGACCGAAGATTTGGTACCCCCCCCAAATCCCGGGGGAAAAAGGATAACGCAATTAAGAGCATAGGCTTTGGGGTCGTACTGACTTGAGAGAATTGGCAAAACGGTGTTGAGCACGTAGGGACCGGTCTCTACATCATGTCTCAGCAGAGCATGAGAGTACCCTTCCTACCTGTCGTCATGGTGACAAGCAATGAGACAGGCACGTAGGGCCTTAGTCAGTGCCTGACCCAAAGCCCGCACTCGGTAAATGGAGCCCGGTGTCCTGAAATTTTCTCCACTTTGGCCAGTTTACATCTCCTGCTCCCAACGCTCCCCGGCACATACAGGTCTCCTCACGGGTGTCCCAACGGTGCCTTCGTTTCTGAAGCTGTAGGGCCAATGACAAGCTCTGTGTGCTCAAATTCCTGGAAACTTTCCCAGGAAGATTTGGGATGCAGAGATGTGACGTGGAAGAAAACAGATGGGATTTGGTTCTCCTGAGGTATGGACAGTGAAAGGTCAGGTAGGGGAGAGCACGCACCGCGCCAAGAGGCCCCAGCCCAGGAGGCCTCTTCCTCACATCTCCAGCCAGCTCCCCCGCATCGCACGCCTGCCGGCTACGCAGCCAGGAACAGGTGGACAGTGCCGGCTGAGCCCTAGGGCTACGGGATCAAGCCAGCACTCGGTTCCATCAAGGCTGAGCCAGTGACATCATCCCTATATATGAAAGGTGACATATTTGTAAGCAGAGACATGAAGCGGGGCCATGAGATCACCCAGGCCAACACCTGCCGTTGCCCAAATAACTGGGCTGGAAGTGAAGTGTGGAATTTGAACAAAACAGAGCAGATTTTGCCACTTCTCGTTTTGGATATTGCCCTCATTCTAATATAGAAATTCGCAAGGTGACCATTGCAAAATTGTTCTTTATTGTAAGAACCAAATGTTTCCCCTAGATATTTTGAGATAAAATTTGGATAAAGTAAATGCATCCTAGGGAAAGCTGGCTCCCATTTTAGGAAAGCAAACTCTGTATCCAAGGACACTGGATAATTACACCCCTGAATGTTTGTGTGCTATTACAGTGACTACGAGGGAACTAGGTTCTCTCCCCTTTACTGTGTGTAAGTGGATCTTACCCTAGCATGTCAAGGCTACTGAAATGTTAGTGCTACCTCAGCGTCAGACAAGGCTTCCCCTTAGAAGACCCCCAAACCATGGCCTATGGAAATCCAAAGCATTCTCCCCCCGCCCAAGATTTCTGCAAATTCTTTGTCTCCAAATTCCTCTCTCTGTACATGTACACCTTTCTCTCTGACTTTCACAAAACCCCTTTCACAAAACTGTCACAAAACCACTTGAAACATGGGACATCTGAAATTTGTAGACTTTCATGGAAATCTTGGAGAGGGAAATGAAGGGGCTTACATTGTAAAAATACAAATGACTTCCCAAAGAACAGTATCATGGTTCTCCGGGTGTCCACCTCTGTGGGGCCTCCCTGCCCAAGCCCAGCCTTCTCCCTCCTCCTGGCTTTGTTCAACCTTGCCACTCTCTCCTCTCCACGTCTCTTTCCCCTCCTTCAAAGAAGAGAGAAAAACAATCCTCTGCCTTGTTCATGGCAAAGAAGTTTTCCTTTTTCTATTGATATATTGATGCCTGGGGACAACTGACTTCAAAATCTTACCTACCTCAATCAGCTTGATATTGTCCTTAAAGACAGATGTTTCCACCAAAGAGAATACCTTTTCACTTCCTTACATGAAGTACATTTCTATTGTTATAATGTAAACCTTTGTAACTTTCCTGTGGGGTCAGAGGTGGTGAGTGGATAAGTGAACAAGGAGGATGAATACTACTGAGTCAGTATCATCTCTATCACCAATCATCACCATCACTGTCATCATCATTACCATCATCATCATCACCACCATCACCACCATTATCAACTTCACTATCAAAATCACCACATCACCATCATCACCACCACCATCATGATCATCATCATCACCACCACCATCATCATCACCACCACCACCACTGTCATCATCATCATCATCATTACCACCATCATCATCATCACCACCACCACCACCATCACCATCATCACCACCACCATCATCATCACCACCATCATCCTCACCACCACCATCACCATCACCATCATCACCACCATCATCATCATCATCATCATCATCACCACCATCATCACCACCACCACCATCACCATCACTACCATCACCACCATTATCACCTTCACTATCATCATCACCACCATCACCATCATCATCACCACCATCACCATCACCATCATCATCACCATCATCACCATCACCATCATCACCATCATCACCATCACCACCATCACCATCATCACCACTACCACCACCATCACCACCACCATCATCATCACCACCATCGTCACCATCACCATCATTACCACCACCAATGTCATCATCATCATCATTACCACCATCATCATCATCATCATCACCACCACCATCACCATCATCACCACCACCATCATCATCACCACCATCATCCTCACCACCACCATCACCATCATCATCACCACCACCATCATCACCACCACCATCACCATCACCACCACCATCACCATCACCATCATCATCACCATCACCACCATCACCACCATCACCACCATCACCATCATCATCACCATCATCACCATCATCATCATCACCACCATCACTACCATCACCATCATCATCATTATTATCATGCATTGGCTCTGGCTGTAATATAAGGGCATAGCATGCATGATAGCACTTCAGCCTCACAACAGTGTAGGAGGCAGATAGAAACGGCATCACATTTCACAGGTAAGGACACTGAAGTGTAAATTGCTGTTGAAGGCACTACGGCACTGCAGGTAAGCAGAGACAAGAGGCCAAGGCAGGAAAATCTTGCAGATATGATTCCTGCCTTAGGAACTGACTAGGAATTTGACCGCCCTCCTGGGTGGAAAACCAGGAACTACCAGGAAGGGGTAGAGGGGTGCTGGAAGATTTGAACCAGGCAACGATATACGGTATTTATGAGAGAAGAAGCATTTGTGTTGTTCTTGGAGAAGGTCAAGATACAGTTAGATGTTGCCTTGTGTTGGGAAGTAGCAAGGCCCTTGGCCTCTTGGAGAAAGGGAGCTGGAAGAAAAGGGCCCAAGGCAAAGCTGAGAGGGGTTTCTGGGGATAGAATAGAGTTGTCTTAAACCAGATTGTGAAAAGGGACCAGCTTTATTTGCTCTTTACTCACATTAGCTATTGTAGGGTCAGCGACCTAAAGTTTGTAAGCATAATTTTGTAGACTCTTGAGTTCTGTCTGTGGCTTATTAATTTCAGGTTTTTTGCTGTCTTTATAAAGTTCTCCTAAACAACGCCAGCCTACTTTATTTTTAATAAGGAAGATAAAGAGGAGATTTTTTAAAAGAGTTACTAGGACCAAGTTTTAAATGCGAATTATGTACAACACATATCTGGGCAAGGGAATGACTAAGAGAATCCAGAAAGAGTTTCCAAAGGAAAGGTGGAATTCAGAGAGAAGGGGTCTGGGACACTGACACAGCCACACTCTGCCACCCTCTGCCCTGAGTTCTCCACTCAAAACTTTGACGTTGAAGCAACCAAACACAATGAGTAAATCTTATAAGGCTATGATTTAAATAAATCAACCGTAAGAGGGGAAATTTGAACATGGACTTTAGATGGCACTAAGGAATTTTTGTTTATTTGATTAGGTGTTAGAGTGGCATTACAATTTTCCAAGGTGAGGGGAGCCTGGGTGGCTCAGTCGGTTTAAGCGTCCAGCTCTTGATTTCGACTCGGGTCATGATATCACAGTTCATGGGATCGAGCCCCAAGTTAGGCTCTGTGCTTAGTGGGGAGGCTGCTTGGGATCCTCTTTCTCCCTCTCTCTCTCTCTCTCTCTCTCTGCTTCTCCTTCACTTCCTTGAGCACACGTGCTCGCTCGCTCTCTCTCTCTCTCTCTCGGAATAAAATTTTTAAAAAACATTGCAGGGCACCTGGGTGGCTCAGTTGGTTAAGCATCTGACTTTGGTTTTGGTTCAAGTCGTGATCTCATGGTTTTGTGAGTTCAAGTCCCGCATCAGGCTCTGAGCCTGCTTGGGATTCTCTCTCTCCCTCTCTGCCCCTTCCCCACTGGTGTTGTCTCTGTGTCCCTCAAAATAAATACACTTACATTTTTTTAAATAAAAAACATTGCAAAAAAAAGTTTTAAGGTAAATACTGAAGGATTTAAGTGCAAAACTGGAGTTTACATTAAAATATCCAGGAAAAGGAGAGAGAGAATGGGTAGATGAAACACATCTGGCAAAATGTTGGTGATTTGTAAAGCCGAGGGGATGGGTCCATGGGGATTGTTATATCCCCTGTGGTTTTGCATATTTTTCCAAGAAAAAACTTTGGAGAGGCTGGCATAAAGAGTTTGTCACTGTGGGCCCTACTTAGTGTGATGGGAAACAGAGATAACTTTTCAGGTGATTTGAACAGATGTTTGAAACCACTGACCTCAACTATGAGCCCTTCCTGGGGCAAGGGGGATGTGCCTGGGACACTGACCCAGATCTCCACCTCATTTGGCCTAGCCCACAGCCCAGAGGAAATCCCAAGAGGCGAGATCTCAGAGGAGGGGAGTATCCCCACATTTATACCACAGAAGGGCCACGGGCCATGGAGGCCACACCAGCCTACTGGTAAATACTTCCCGGAACCCAAGGGATGATGTTCTCACTCTGAAATTTCTAAATCACAACATCCAAACAATGACCATAAAGTCAAGTTGCTTTCTCTTAGTGTCTCAGTTTCCACATCTAGAAAAAAAACCTGAAATAACAAGATGGGGACAAACCGAACCTGCTCCCTGCCAGGGACAGCTGTGAGGCTCCGAGAGAGAGCCACGATTACGAGGCAACCAAACAGACACTAATTACAAGCCACACAAGCCCCGAGGTGCTCCCCCATCCTTGGCTCCAAAGCTTGGCGGCCAATGGCTGGTGGAGGAGTGTGAGTTCACTGCATGATGCAGTCAGAAAGCCCTGAGTACTGGGCAGACATTCCAGGGGATTCCTGGCCCAGGATATTCCAGTCCAGTGGCCAGGATAGGCAGCACATTCCAATGTCGGCTTGGGCCAAAGGCTGCATTTATTTGGCCACATGTTTTATTTAAGGAAGCCCAAAACACGTGTTTTGGTCAACAAATTCCTTACTTCACACTCAATAGCCAGCGCGGCCTGCAGAGATAATTTGGGTGGGTAGCTCATGCTGTTTCTGTTTCCAGGCTGAAACCTCTGTGGTTCAAAGGCCCCAAAGATGTCAGGGCCGGATGCAGTTTTGGGACTCACCCACCCTGTGGAGGTGTGGACACGTGGCAGGATATTGGGAGAGGCCGTCTCGGGTTGGCCCTGTTCTCCCAGCTTGGAGGGGAGCGGCTCTGCGTTCTCGGATGCCCGCATGTCGTCCGCTTCAGACCAGACAGCACCCAGGGAGATGGAGCGGGGCGCTTGCCCTGTCCACTCTTCCTCGTCTGACATCTGCCCCGCCCCCAGGCCTCATAGTCAATGACCCTGCTCCTCTCAAGCCACAGAGGCTCGAACCCAAACTGCATCACAGAACTGGTCTCCCCGCATGGGGTGCCTGGGTGGCTAAGTCGGTTGAGCGTCCGACTTCGGCTCAGGTCACGATCTCATGGTTCGTGGATTCGGGCCCCGCGTCGGGCTCTGTGCTGACAGCTCGGAGCCTGGAACCTGCTTCGGATTCTGTGTCTCCCTCTCTGCCCGCCCCTCCCCCACTCAGGCTCTGTCTCTCTCTCTCTCTCTCTCAAAAATAAATAAGCATTAAAAAAAAAGAAAAAAGAAATGGTCTCCCCCCTCCAAGGACTGGAATCAGGATAGTTTCTGGTTAGATATGTGTGGGTGCCGGACCCAGAAAGTCATGTCAACTCATGCCAAGTTTTAAGTATAGACAAAGGCGGAGGTATGTATCCCTTCGGTGTATACCCTTTCTAGCAAGATATACTCATTCTGTTGGACAGTATAGACTAAGAGTTTTTAACAGACACGTGGAGCAATTGCTCAAGGTCATACAGTAATGCCCAAGGACATCCAACTGGCGTCTGGATTTCTTGAATCCAAAAGCAGCTCATACCCTATGAATGAGAACTGCTACCTCCTTGGCAATACGCGGCTCCAATTGTACCCACGTAACGTGAATTAAGAGGTCTGGTGGGGTGATAGGCTCGGCAGCATTGTAACCCAAAAATCAAGAGGGGGTGAGGGAACGGGGCATCAAAACAGCCAGCATCCAGCAGAAAACGGCCAACCCCCGAAATCACTGAACCCGGCACACCTTCCGAATTATGTATATTTTAGGCAATGAATGTAATCTTCAGCTCTATTTTTAGCTTTCCAATCCTCCAGAAGCAATTGTGAGAACAGATAAAACCTCGGTGACAGAATCTATTACGTGTGAACTGCTCACCCCGTGTCTCGGAGGCAGAAACACTACAGTTTCTCAGGTTACACTTTGTTTTGTTTTGTTTTTTTCTTTTTGGAAGGTGACACAAAGAGATTTCTAAATTCTTCATAGTGGAATACTTATCCCTTTGTAACCGGAACGTTCCTCAAGGTCTGTAAACGAAATCACAAACCCTCGGGCCTTTTCAGACATAAAGTTGCTGGGAAGTCTGACAGAATAAATGGCTGGCTTTCCTTGACACCCAAATGGAAAACACCGTGGCCAGAATGGTGTTCGCGACACGATGTCGCGTTGGTGGCTTTGGTTCCCAATTCCTCTCTCCAGGCAGTATGACAGGCTCAAGCAGATGAGTCATCTGGGGTGGCCTCAAACTCCGCACGACCAGGCTAGTCTGGAGCCATCAACACAGACCCGGGGGACACGAGGAAAGAGGCCAACGAGGAGGTAAACCGAGGGGCCGAAGGAACGGAGGGGACACATGGCTATCGGAAGGAGGGCTGGAGAGACCACCAGAGTGCGCCGTTCTGGGGCCCAGCCCCGCTTCGCCAGACCCTAAGGTCCTCGCGGCACTGGTCTGGGATAACGGCTGTGTATCTCATACGGAGGACTTATTTCCTTGAAGGTTATGAGAGCCACACTCCAGCACACTCAGCCACACAGAACCCCCTGTGAGCTTCTCCAAGATGCCACTCGGTGGTCGACACCATTATTTGTAACCCCAGGGCCGCTCCCATGGGTCTAATTAGGAAAGCCGGGACCCTGATGAGGCCAAAGCCCGTGCCCCGGGCACCAGTCACCAGGGTCAACAGAGAAACTGATCCTGGGCAGCAGGTTGGAGGGGTCGTCTGCACCTGCAAAGGCAAGTCCTGGCTCTGCCCCCGGCCAGGGACAAGTGTCTGCACTTTTCTGAGCCCCGGTTTCCTCCTCTGCAACCCCGGGGATCATGAGAACATCATCTTCCAACGTGAACGAATTCCACGTGGACCGTGAAAGTACTTCGTTCAACGCCATGACACGTGGGACGTTACGAACTCATGAGGAAACCGAGGTTCCTTGTAATGCATTCGTCCCCAGCACGTGGTCTTTTATGTACTTCATAAATATCCGAGGACAAGGGGGATTATTAGGATTAAAGTGAAATGCCCAGAGTCTAAGAGACCCCCAAAAACGAACCACCAGAGTCCAGAGTCAAAGCTAAGCAGCAAGGGTCATTTATTGCAGGTTCAAACCTGGACCTCTGCGCCCTCGTTGCCGGTGACGCCGAGAGGTCCTGAGAGAGGTTTTTACACCCCTTTTATAGACAGGTACAAACAAGTCATGGGGAAATCAGGAATTTTCCACAGTTACAGAGCTGCGATTGGTTGGTGTTTAAAGTTGGACACTTAACAGTATTCGATTGGTTCCTGCCTTTAGGTCAGACCACAACGGGGGGTACGGGTATCACAATGATTGATCAGGAATACACGGATGTGCCAGGCAACAATGATTGATCAGGAATACATGGGCGCGCCAAGCAATTGTACAGAAGCGGAACAAGCTGGTTAAGCTTGGTTAGGTTTCAGTTTCCCATAACTTAAGCTTTTAAGTTTTAATTTTCTCAGGCCTCTCAAAAGTACGCTGATCCCCCTCCCCCACCGCCAGCAGCGGACCCGGCAATGAAAGAGAAGGCAGGCCATGAAGTTTAGGGGAGAGAGAGTGCCCTCTACCCTCTGCTGGGGGCTGTAGGTTCCTGGGGGTGCTCTTCTGAGGTGTGTGGGAGCCAGGAGACCACCTGTCCGCCTTTTCCAGGCATCTGAAGCTTTCTTTCCAAAACAAACAAACAAACAACAACAACAAAAAAAGTAACAATCTAACCCAGGCTTTAGTTTCCAGGCAATCAGCTTCCGCTGAGCCCGTGTTTTGGCACTTCCTGGATGCGTGAGTCGTATTTACTCTGCACAGAACAGCGCGGCTCAGACCCCAGCTGATGGGACCTCGGTGCGGGCTTCTTCACCCGCTTCTGCCACAGGCCTCTTCTAAGAAGAATGTTTCTACGTACATGGAAAGGGAGATCACACAGGATCATAAAGGACACAAACCAAATCCGATAGTTTTACAATTTATGCAAAGTAACATGTTTGCCTCATTATGAACATACTTTAATAGCAATATTGGGCAGCGGGTCTAATCTAACTATCAAAACTGAGAAAGTGGTGACAATCGTGACGTTCCAAACAGCCGTAACGCGACAGAAAATGTCTTATGAGTGTTGTACTGGCGACAGAGTCACAGGGACTGCTAATGGTTTGCACCTGCATTTCGGTTGGAGGTTAGTAAACTTTCTCAGCCTGCAGACCTCCTGACACCTAGTCCCTAAGTTAAGAATTCTTTCTTTGGTGCAAATAGTGACAGGGTCTGAGTAACGGGACGACACAGGACCAACTCAGTTATTATTTACTCACTGGGTCATTAGAAGCCTTGTCCAGGCGGAGCCATGGGAACCATGCTGGTGGCAGAGGCTAAAAGGCACCTGTGACCCACATAGGGCCCACCTACTCAGAGAGGGGCTGTCCCTCACCCGTGCCCCTGTCCTTCACCCCCACGCCACCTGGACATCAACTCTGTCTTTCCTCTCACATTTGTCTTTTCACCTCCCCTCCCACTGCCCATCTGTCTGAACTGACCTCCTGGGCCCGAGGGACAGCTGGTCCCCCTCACCCTTCCAGTGTGACCTGTTCACCGCTATCAGGCGAGACTTCTTCATGGGGCTTCCCTGTGTCTCCCTTTCTGCCCAGAGACACCTGCTTTGACTGTCCCTTGTCACTGGTCCCAAAGCCACATCTCATTTTGGCTTTCGGAGCCCTTCACAATTTCAAAGTTATTTCTCTCTCTCTTTTTTAGTGTTTATTTATTTATTCTGAAAGAGAGAGCAAGAGCTGAGGAGGGGGCAGAGAGAGAGAGGGAGAGAGAGAGAATCCTAAGCAGCATCCGCGCTCTCAGCACAGATCCTGACACGGGGCTCAAACTCTCAAACCGTGAGATCCTGACCGGAGCTGAGGTCAAGAGTCAGACGCTTAACAGACTGAGCCACCAGGTGCCCCTCGAGGTTGTTTCTCATCAGTTCTCAACAAGTGCCCAGTCTCCTTCTGGCTCAAGCACACACACACACACACACACACACACTCAGGCTCACACTCCTTGCCAGACTCACCACTCAGTTGAGGCCTGTGTCCGCCCCCTGAATCGTTCTCCTGTCACCATTCAGTCACACCAAATCCTGCCTGTCCTACAAGAACCACCCCCCGTCCCTTCCCCCAGCTGAGTGCCACCGACCTAGCCCGTCTCTCAGTCCCCATTCATGAATGTTACCACACAGCTTGGCGTTAAGTATCTCCTATGTCATGCACGTTGTCTCTCCAACTGGCCTCTCAATGCCTTGAGGATAGGGAATCCTATCTTCTACACTCCCATGGGCTCCCTGGGGCCAGACTAATGCAGAGCATACAGAGAATTCATGACATTTGGTCAAATTATCACAACATGGGAAAATGTTTATTTTATTAGATCTCTTTGGGGAAGCTCTGTACGCGTTTGGAAGAATGGCTTTGACGGGCTCCTCGAGGCCAAGAGTGAGGCCTCTGGAGGAATTCTCAATCAACAGAAGATGTTGTTTCAATTACTCCTGTAAGATCAGGAGAGTCATTCATGGAGCTTCTGAGAAAGAGGGGAGGCAGAAGGGACATGGGGAATAAGATTCTGTGCTGCATTATGATGAACCACTGCTACTCCAAAGCCTTCAGCAAAATTCTATTAAAACTCACCAAATAGCTGGGACACATAGACTTCTGATGGATGGAAACCAGTGAGGGGGCCAAGTTTTATGCCAGGGGTGATGTGGGGCTTTAAGACTTTATATGGGTGCCAGAGCCAGGTGGACAGGGGGGCCTTGACCAGCATTTGGCTCATGTTCCATAAATGACAAGCCAGTGCAGACGACTATCATGGACACGCTTGTGATGGCACAACAGCCCCAGATGTAGTCTCCCTCCTCCACTCGGCTACTGTCTATTTAAAGAAGTATCAAAGTGAGGGCCAAGCAAGGCCCTCAATATAGGACAGTCACGAGTCTGTCTTTGATAAGACCCACGTGGAATGTGTTACCTTGACTTGGGTTTGATGTTGAGATCACCTCAAGATCGGGTCAACCATCCATTCCATGAGCACACTTCCTTAGCTTGGATTCAGGGGGCCACGCCAGGCTTTCGGCCCTGTGTATTCAGGGTGTAGGTGAGATTTTGCACTTACTGGTTCCATCACCTGTAAGTGTCCTCACTTAGGGAGGCATGAATTCTGCCACCTCAGCTCCACCAAGAAAGGCACATACAGTCCATGTCACCAACACTGTAATCCGAGAAAAAATACAATGGGAGAAACAGGCATTTCGTTTATAAGACATGACAGAGACTAGATAAATACTCCACATACTCAATTCAAGTTCGTTACACAGACTTTGTTCATCACGTTACATAAAAATGTTGCAAAATCAAGTAAAGGATGTATTAGAGTTCTCTAGAAAAATAGAACCAATTATATATACATATATGTGGGGGCGGGAAAGAGTCGGGAAGAAAGAGATTTGTTATTTATTATAAGGGATTGACGCGTGTGATTACGGAGATGGTCAAGTCACAGGATTGCAGTCAGCAGGCTGGAGACCCAGGAGAGTTGATGATGTAAGTTCCAGCCCAAGACTGGCAGGCTGGACACCAAGAAGAGTGGGAGTCCAAATGCAGGAAAAGCTGAGTCTCAGCTCAAAGGCAGGAATTTCCTCTTAGCCCTTTTTGATGTATTCAGGCCTTCAACTGATGGGGCGGGCCCCACCCATACCGGGGAAGATTATCTGCTTCGCTCAGTCCCCCAATTCCAACGTTGATCTCATCCAGAAACATCCTCTCCGACGTACCCAGAATAGTGGTTCACCAGATGTCCAGAAAATTCCGTGGCCCAGTCAAGGTGACAAGTAAAAGTAACCATCACAGAGTACAACAAGGTATCTAATTATATCCGGTAAAAACACAGGCAAAGTGAATCAATTGTGTAACAAAGTCAGAAGAGAGGTGGCTGGTTCCCGTCTTTCCCGAATCAAACTTGGTTACATAGTTATCTCCTGTTGTAAAAATTTACTGGGCAATGCATTTGGGATCTATACCCTTTTCTGAATGTGCATTGTTTCAATTCAACATACTTTAGCATTTGTTTAAAGTCTATTTTATTTATTTTGAGGGAGACAGAGACAGCACAAGTTGGGGGGGGGGGGGTGGCTGCAGGGAGAGAAGGAGACAGAGAATCCCAAGCAGGCTCCGTATGGTCAGCTTAGAGCCTGACACCGGGCTCAAACTCACAAAACTGAGATCATGACCTGAGCCGAAACCAATGAGTCGGTTGCTTAACCAACTGAGGCACCGAGGTGTCCCTCAATTCAACATATTTAACTTATTTTATTTTTTTAACTTTAAAAAAAATGTTTATTTTTGAGAGAGAGAGAGCACAAGTTGGGGAGGGGCAGAGAGAGAGGGAGACACAGAATCCGAAGCAGGCTCCAAGCTCTGAGCTGTCAGCACAGAGCCCAACACGGGGCTCGAACCCATGAACCACGAGATCATACCTGAGCCGAAGTCGGATGCCCAACTGACTGAGCCACTCAGGCGCCCCTCAATTCAACATAGTTTAAAAGGTGGGCAGGAGGCGAGGGGGGAGGGGGGTTTTGTGAGTATCTGTCCTACTGGAAACATCTACTGAAATGTCTTAGAAGATAATCCTGCTATAAATTCCTTCCAAAAAACTGTGTTTCCTTGGCTCCTATCTTTCAGTCTCTCAAAATGCCTGGCTTGGGAGCAGAATGATACGGCCCCTGTTTTGATTCCCTTACATGAAAGCCCACTTACATCGAGATGCATCTTTTGTGCCTTACATGGGGCCCCAACATTGGGCCCCAACCTGGGGACGCTCCCACCACGTCCGGAAGCACAGGAGTCCAGGCTGATCCCGGCGGGGGCCACAGCTGGAAAACCTCAACAAAGCTGACCGGGTTGAAGTGACACCATGCAGGAACCTCGTAGCCAAGTTTTCTTCCATTTTTGCTGCTGTCCTGCTCTCCCTGAGTCTCCTTCTGAGAGATCATTGTTGCTTTGAAATTTCTGGGCAGAAAGAAATTGATCTAAAACCCAATTCATATCTGGCTCTTGGCGGGGGGGGGGGGAGTGGGGGAGATCTCATCGTGCAAAGGGAGCTTTGGATAATTTTTTGAAGGCGTACTGTCCAAAGACATTTCTTTTCCCTCTTAATTCTTCCAAGTGCATATTCTTTGAGAGTTGAATTCCCAGACACCCTGTAAAGGAGAAATTGACGGGTTAGGGGTGCCTGGGTGGCTCAGTCGGTTCAGTGTCCAACTGCAGCTCGGGTCATGATCTCGCGGTCCCCGCGTTCGATATCCGCTTCGGGCTCTGTGCTGACAGCTCGGAGCCCGGAGCCTGCTTCGGGTTCTGTGTCTCCCTCTCTCTCTGCCCCTCCCCCGCTCATTCTTGTTCTCTCTAGGGCTGACCTAAAGTCTTTGGCCTCCACATTAACATTTTGGCCTGAATCAAGTGCCTTGTTAAAATCCTTCCAATTAAGTTTATCCTTTCATTTGGTAGACTATTAAGTAGGCATCCCATCAATGCTGGAAAGCGGGTGACCTGATTTGGGACTGCAGCTCAGCCTCCCGCAAAGTGACCTTCGGCACATCATTTAACCTCTTCGAGGCCGTTTCCTCAAACCTGCAGTGTGTGGGATGGATTTAAATGCATATATGCAAAGTTCCTAAGCCACCGCAGCCATTCAGATGAATAGCATCTATTCGTCACCATTGTTGCCATTAATTTCAATATCCCGTGAAGTCAGCGTAGACCTGGTCCAAGGAAATCAAGACAATTGAACTAAAATAGTGCATGAATTAGGGCGCCTGGGTGGCTCGTGGGTTAAGCCTCTGACTCTTGGTTTCGGTTCAGGTCACGATCTTACAGTTCGTGAGTTCAAGTCCCGTGTTAGGCTCTGCACTGACAGCACGGTGCCTGCTTGGGATTCTCTGTCTCCCTCTCTCTCTGCCCCTCGCCTGCTCGCTCTCTAGCTCTCTCTCAGAATAAATAAATCAACATTTTTAAAAATAAAATAAAATAGTGCACAAATTCCTTTATTCTTCAGGACGTTTGAAGCTCTACGTTCAATAGGACACACTTCAGTAGAATCGAGACAGGGTTCAAATCATCAATAGGTCTGGAATCTACCAGAATTAGAGTGTTTGTGATTAGGTATGCCTAAGTCTTTAATAAAACGGAACAAATACAATTTATTTTAAGATCACTCTAGCATGGCTGGCTTGAGGTTTTTATTACATTCGATCGATCCTTTTAATGACAGGAATGAGTGGTAGGGAGGTAGTCTACTTAATTGCATTTTGATGAAGTGATGGATTTTGAAATCTTGATAAACATGATTCAAAATGACAAATGCAATTCAGAGAGACATAATAAGTGGACTTTGCAATAGCTATTGACAGTGAAGAAATCTTGAGGAGAGGGTCCACATCCATGTAACCTTCTTCCTAGCCTGGGAAAAATTCATTTCTTACACGGTGGTTTGCAAAGTGTGACAAGAACAGCACTGAAGTTGATTTTAACAAGTATGTTGAAAACGTGATTACTGAAGAAGGTAATGAGATTTTTCTTTTCGTTGCAGGAAGGAGAGAAAGTTCCTCTCCCTGAAATTTTCACGTCGGATAAACCCAAGGTATAAGCTGAAAAGAAAATAATTATGTAATTCCTCTGCTTCACGTTATCTCCTTTTTAAGAAACACAAACTATTAGTAATACCCTAGTGAGAATTTTCATATGTGAGTCATTGCCCATGAATCATGGTAACACATCAAAAGGCTTTGATTGGGAAAGATGGAGTTATATGCCCTATTCCCACACTAAAAGAATCACTCCCCTCCCACAGGGGCCAACAGAAAAACATGGCTCTTCAGCCTTGAACTTTAACTTCTTTTCTGTATTTCTTTGCAGTTTGATTTTTATGGGGATCTGGTCTAGGCTGGCCGGCCCCTCTGCGACTGACATTATTTAGGGCTTCCTTCCACGCAGCATATAATTCTTGCTCACTGTTGTCTCTCCCTCCATTGGCTGTTATTTCTGCAAGGATAACATTCAAAAGTCACCGTTTTTAGAGGCTTACAGTTTACAGCGCAGTTTCGTAATTACCTCATTGGAGCATCTTAGCAACTTTACGGAATATAAATTAGTGCCCATTCTACAGGTTGGGAAACGGAGGCATCAGAGCACGGACGTGACCTCCCAAGGCCCCACACCTCCTCAAACCAAGCCGAGTAGATCTAACCCCTCAGCAGCTCGCCAGCCCCCACCTGCCTGGGAGCTGAGATGCGGAGAGACCCAGAGAGCACACAGGGGTTCTCTCCAGGGAGAGAGCAGAGAGCACGGAGACTCACAGAGCCGGCCGCGTGGCCCAGGGCCACCAAGCGCACTGTCAGGCAGGGTGCGGCTTTGCCTGGGTCCGCAGGGCCCCCTGAGAGGGCCAGGCACCGAGGACACCCCCGTGAAGGGAGGGGGCCGGTGCACACGGGAAGCTCACCTCTGCTGTTCTCACCCGCTGACCCCATCCCCCAAGATACGCACACGGCCTGCCCCCCACACCGGCCTTCCTGGAGCAGGATGCGCTCCTGTCTGCTCACAGCTAAAGGGGGTGGTGCAAAATCAAACCCAGCCACCGCCTGGGAGGGCGAAGAGACTACGCACGGCGACCCTCCGCAGGGACGGCCTCAAGCCTCGAGGCCACACGCCCCAAGGCATCATCTCCTGGACTTGATGGGCCCCTGCCTCCAGAATCATTCACCTCTTGCCTGTGGGTGCACAGTGGGAGACGCGGTCACGCGGACAAAATCATAAATGCGGTGCTCAGGGCAAAAGCGGACTCTGTGTTCTGCCCTCTCTTGTCCCTTCCTTCCCTGTGGTCACCCTCGAGGCCCCTTCCCCAGGCCTTGCGCCAAGAGCACAGTGCCTACGACGGACCACGAGCACAGAGGGTTCACGGTGGCCGGAGGAGCACTGGCCAGCGGGGCCCTGGGCAACCCCGACCTCCCAGCCCTCGACCTCCCCTCCTCCCGTCTCAGCCGCCCGCAGCCGGTCACGTGCCGACCCCTGTTGTGACCAACACCCTCAGTGCGTCCGAAGCTCATTCTCAGACCGCTGACCGGCTACTCCATCTGTCCGGCTAACTCCACAGTGACACATTCCGATGACCCTCTGACCCCACCGGGAACCCACTCCTCCCGTCTGCCCCCAGTTTCTGCTTGTCCTCTCCTGGTTCCTCACCCACCTTGTCCCGTAACTAAGCCCTGTGCTCACTAGCCTGCTGACACCCTCTGCTCCCTGCCTCTCTCGACCCGAGGCCTCCGGATGAAACCACAGCCCTGGTTAAACGGACTCCGCCAGTCTTGGGCCCGCACAGCCCCGGCTGGAGAAAAGCACAGAGTCACGTCCTCGGCGCCCTGGAAATTGGCCATGATGAAAGCGAGCGGGGCCTAAGTGACGCCCCCCAAGCCTCCCGTACTTGTCTAGTCTCCCCTCTCCCTCTCCCCCTCCCCAGCTCATACCTCTCCAACTTTCTCTCTCCAACCCCTCGGGCCTCCTCCCCATCTCGGCGACTTTGCTCCCCCTTCAGCGGGAAAATGGAAGCAGGGAGACCAGAACTCCCACAGGCCCAACATTCCCGCCAGCCTGCAGGAGGGGCTCGCTGCTGGGCCCGCGGCCCTGGTGCAAGGGCTGAGCGGCCGCACCACCGCATTCTCTCTGCTCAGTTATCCCTGTCCACGGACAGCACGCTATACTTCTTCATCTTTTTTTTTTTAATGTTTATTTATTTTTGAAAGAGAAAGAGAGAATGTGAGCAGGGGAGGGGCAGAGAGAGAGGGAGACAGAAGATCTGAAGCAGGGCTCTGGGAGAGAGCCCGACGTGGGGCTCGAACTCACAAACCGCGAGACCATGACCTGAGCCGAAGTCGGATGCTTAACCAATGGAGCCACCCAGGCGCCCGTCTATTTTTCCGTCTTAAACGGAAAGAAATCTCTTCACCTCCTCTCCCCTCCAACTCCCAGTGGATTTATCTTCCTTTACCACCAAACTTTCTGAAGGAATGGAGTACACATCGCTTCTGCCACCCAAGTTTCTCTCCTCTTCTCTCTTGAATCGACTGCAACCGGGCCCCCTCCCTGCACTGAGCAGTCCCGGAGGCCACCCGTGGTGCGGTCACCAACCGTCTTGTCACCCCCTCCACCACATGTGACACAGCTCATGTTCTCTGCTTCTTAAAGCTCCTTTTCCTGTCCTGGCTCACCCCTACTTCTCAGCCATGTGTCCCAATGCCTTTGTAGGTCCCTCTTCACTTCTGTGACCTTATGTGTCAGCATGCTGCAGGCCTCGATCTCTGGACCTTTTCTCTCTTGTTCCCATGGGGGAGTTTCATCCACTCTAGTGGCTTATGTACAGTTGGGACGCTTGGGTGGCTCTGTCAGTTAAGCACCCGATGCCTGATTGACACTCAGGTCACGATCTTGTGGTTCGTGAGTTCGAGCCCCATGTCAAGCTCTGAGCTGACAGTGTGGAGCCTGCTTGGGATTCTCTCTCTCTCTCTCTCTCTCTCTGCCCCTCCCCCACTTGCTCTCGCAAAATAAGTAAGTAAACTTTAAATACTACAATTGACCCTTGAACAACACGGGTGTAGGGGCACCAAAGTCCACACAGTCAAAAGTCCGGTATAACCCAGAAAACATAACTACTAACAGCTTACTGATGACCAGAAGCCCTACTGATAACACAGTCAATTAACACGTATTTTGTATGTTATATGTATTATGCACTGTATTCGTCTAATAAAGGAAGCTAGAGAAAATAAAATGTTATTTAAAAACTCATAAGGAGGGGCGCCTGGGTGGTTCAGTGGGTTAAGCATCCGACTTCAGCTCAGGTCATGATCTCACAGTCTGTGAGTTCGAGCCCCGCGTCGGGCTCTGTGCTGACAGCTCAGAGCCTGGATCCTGCTTCAGATTCTGTGTCTCCCTCTCTCTCTGCCCCTCTCCTGCTCATGCTCTGTCTCTTTCTGTCTCAAAAATAAATAAAAACATTTTAAATAAATAAATAAATAAATAAAGATAAAAACTCATAAGGAGGAGCACCTGGGTGGCTCAGTCGGTTAAGTGTCCAACTTCTGCCCAGGTCATGATCTCACCGTTCGTGAGACTGAGCCCCAAGTCGGGCTCTGCTCTGTTAGTGCAAAGCCTGCTTGGGATTCTCCCTCTCCCTCTCTCTGTTCCTCCCCGCCTTGCACTGTCTCTGTCTCTCTCCAACTAAATAAATAATTTAAGAAAGTAAAAATAAAAAACTAAAACCTCCTAAGGAAGAGAAAACACGTTCACTGTTCTGTATTTATCAGAAAACAAATCTGCGTGTAAGTAGACGCGCACAGTCCAACCCCGTTGTTGTTCAAGGTCAGCTGCGTGAGATGATCCACAAATGTGCTACCTTCAGTGAGAACCCTTCCCTTGAGCTGCATACCCACAACCCAGCGGCTCCCGGGTCCTCACCTGGCTGTGTAACCGGCACGTTAATGAGGCCCCACAAGGAGCTCACGGCCCTTCCGGCCGTCTTCCCCAGCTCGCTCGAGACAACAGTTTTCTTGTTGCTCAGGCCAGAGATGTTGATATGATCCTTGATTGTTTTCTTTTCTCCCCCAACACACCCGTTTGTTAGCAAATCTCTCGGGCCACACCTTCAGAACATCCAAGATCTAACCACTGTTCACCGCCCCCCCCACTGCCTCCACCTTCGTTCAAGCCACTGTCACCCCTCACTTGGGTTACCGCAACAGCCTCTTGGCAGGTCCGGCTGCTTCTGTGCTTGTCCCCTCTATTCTACCCTCAACAAAGCTTCCCGAACCATCTGGTTAAATTCCATCACCCAGCACATCTCCGTTTCATGCAGAGGGAAGCTGGAGACCTTAAGGGGGACCAGCGCCTTTCCTGGCTGCACCCCTTGTCTTTCTGCCCTCATCCCTGCTGCCCCCACTCACCACCCCCCCCAACTGCCAACAGCCACACTGCTCCCCTACTCACCAGATCCAGACACACTGCCCCCACCCCCCTCATGGCTCCAGCCACACTGACCCCACCCCCCCACTGACCACAAGCCAAGCTTTTCTCCTTAGGATTCATTGCACCCTAACGTACACTTTATGCACTTTACTTACTTGTGTTCGTCGTTCCTCTCCCCTCTCAGACACCTTTGCGGGCCGGGAGTTTTGTCTGTTTGGGTCACTTCCATATCCCGGTGACCAGGAAGGTTCACGGTAGCCACACTGTGTGCTCACCACTGCGGGTGGCGTCATGGACAGGAAGGCCTAAGCCCACGCAAAGAGGATGATTCCCTAGCGGTCGCATGGGAGGTATGGTTTCCAGTGCCTACACCCCGAGTACTGCAGAGAAATGACTGCAGCGGGGGCCCCTCTCCGACCTCCCCGCCGTCAGACCACCGAGGCCCAGGTGGTGAGGCCATAGCCTGGTGCCAGAAGCCCCGAGGAAATGGGCCGATTTCGGCCTCCCGCTCTTACCAGGAGTTTGACCTCGGGGAGAACACTTGATCTCTCCAAACCTCAGTCTCCCGATCAGTAAAATGGGAATAATGCTACCACTCCAAAGGTCTATCGAAGGGTTAAGTGGAACTGGATAAAATACTTCCTACAACGCCTGACACAGAACAGCACTTGGAGAATAGAAATGGAATTTATTAGCAGAGAGAAGAAGCTTGTCTATTATCAAAAGGATGTGGGGGGTGGGGGCGCCTGGCTGGCTCGGTCGGTGGAGCGTGTGACTCTTGATCTTGAGGTTGTGAGTTCGAGCTCCACGTTGGGTGTAGGGATCACTTTAAAAAATTTTTTTTTTGAAAAAAGGATGCTGAGGGGTCGCTTGCTGCGTCTCTACAGAGTGAATATGCTTTGGCCACAGCGGGGAAGGGTCAAGTTCAAACCACGGAAGGCGTGTCCTGTTGTAAAGGGGAGTAACCAGGGGAGCGGCTTCTACAGAGAAGCTGTGACGTCTCACCAGTACAAATCTTTAAAGACTCGTATATTCTGGTTTGTCACAGGCTCTGTGAACCTTTCTGGTTTACAAGGCTGGGATCGGAAAAGAGTCACAAACACGGTGCTTCCCCGGAGATGCTGCGAACCCCACAGCAAAACCTGACCTCCGGAAGCTAACAGGTGCACGTTCCAAAGGCAGACACTGCAATCCTCACCCTCCTTTGTTAATTCGCCTCTCCCCTTTTTTTCAATCATATTTTAAGTTTTCATCTTCTTGGTTTGCATTCCGTCCCCCGCTCGGTGTTCACTGACGGAGTGCAAGCACTTAGCCTTGAAAACTGCAGGCTTTTCTAATGGCAGGCGAGAGACAGCTCATCAGAATGAGTAGAGAAATGCGTGTATGCCCCCTCACACTGAAGGCAAGTGGATACTCTCTTCTACAGCATAAACCATCCTTGCGAACATTACTTCCGGGCAAAGATCTGGTAAGTTCTTGGGATTTCAGAGAGCATTCTGAAAATAACCTTTAAGCTTGGCACAGTGGCAGTCTCGTAGCCAATGAGGTTTATCCGAGGTGCGATTATTGCTAATTGAAAATAACCTTTAAGGGGTGCTTGGGAGGTTCGGTCGGTTAAGCATCGGACTCTTGATTTCAGCTCAGGTCATGATCTCACCCCCGGTTCATGGGTTTAAGCCCCATGTCTGGGTCCCCGCTGACAGCACAGAGCCTGCTTGGGATTCTCTCTCCTTCTCTCTCTGCCTATTCCCCACTGATGCTGTCTCTCTCAAAATAAACTTTTGAAAAAAATCTTTAAAAAAAAGAACCCTTAAGATGTCTATAGTACTGATCATCTCACTTAATAGTTTGTTCCTTGGTAGTAATTCCATTGAAATGGACATCTCCATTTTCTAAACGCCTGTGATTTTCATGTGTTAAGCCAGAAAGGGATCACTGCCCCTCCCTTCCCACATGCAAGGTGGTAAAAAACAAAAACAAAAACAAACAAAAACCTCAGGACTTTCTTGAATTTGTATTTGAACAACAAGTCTGTGTCTTGCTTGAATTAACAGCACTAACAGATCAGGGTGACCAGCGCCTTAGCTCCGCCTTACAGGTCTGGTTCTTTGCTCCAGCTGAACCTTAGCATCCCCTGCTGGTGAGTACCTAGGTTAGTGATTTCTGAGTACAATCACCCAGGAAGTTTGGTCTGGCCCCCGCATGGTAAAATCAAACCAGCATTTCCGGAGATGGGGTAGAGGCACCAGTGTCACATTAAACGGTGCCCAGATGGCTCCAGTGGGTTGCCAGGGCTGAGACCCACTGGCGCGGCCGAACCAACATATATCCTACTTCCTGGGACAGAGTTTTCCACTTGGTTTTGCAGGGCTTTCCTGATAAGTGAAGTAAGGCTCAGTTAGCAAGACAGAAACTATAATATTAATCCAGACTCATGTCATTTACTGCTATAATTCCTCTTCATATGTAATTTTCACAATCCCCAAAGAGCTTTTATTTTGGTGTTAAGATTTGTGGTTAATAAGATCCTCCTTTTAGGGGGAAAAAACCCCTCAGATTTCTCTTTTAAACCCTCCAATTGTTTTCTTTTCAATCAGACCTTTGTCTGGTGGTTTAAAACTTTAAAGGTATCGACCCTCTCTTTTCCTCATAAACAAAAAGACTTACGTTGATTTATTTATATTTATCAAACTTTTCAAAATGATACTTTTTTATTATTATTATTATTGAAACGCTATCCCAGAAGCAGAAACATCCGTGACAGGGAAGGCCTTTGTGCCCGCGTTTCTATATTTTCTATAGAGAGCTGCGCTGTCTCGTGCTGTAGCTAAAAACCACATGGGGCTCTTTAAATTAATTTATAGCAATTCAATTTAGAAATTCAGCTCCTCAGTTGGACTGGTCACATCCCAAGTGCAGTGAGAGACAACGATGATAGACTGTGCCTAAGTAGAATATGTCCACCACTGCAGAAAGCCGAACAGGGCAGCACTGAATGTGTGACTTAATTTGTACAACCACCTACGGTTTTGTTCCTAGACGTTAATGGAACCCAGGGGCCCTCCCCCTCCACCTGGGGAAGATCCTAAGTTGAGAGGTAAGGAAGTGTAACTTAAAGAGCACAGCCCTGCAGGTTAGAGGGAGCTGTTTCTGGGGTTTCTGAGGTGTAAGCCCTTCGGCTTTGACTGTGAAGGTAGCTCATTTCAGGTGGCTCCTCCAATAAGTATTAACGCGAAGTATTGTTAAAAAACAAAATTGGGGGGGCGCCTGGGTGGCTCAGTCGGTTGAGCGTCCGACTTCAGCTCAGGTCACGGTCTCACGGTTGGTGAGTTCGAGCCCCGCGTCAGGCTCTGGGCTGATGGCTCAGAGCCTGGAGCCTCCTTCCGATTCTGTGTCCCCCTCTCTCTCTGCCCCTCCCCCATTCATGCTCTGTCTCTCTCTGTCTCAAAAATAAACATTAAAAAAAATTTTTTTTAAATAAAAAAAAAATTGGGGGGCACCTGGGTGGCTCAGTCAGTTAAGCGTCTGATGTCGGCTCAGGCTGTGATCTCACGGTTCGTGGGTTCAAGCCCCACGTCGGGCTCTCTGCTGTCAGTGCAGGGCCCACTTTGGATCCCCTGATTCCCTCTCTCTGCTCCTCACCCCCTCTCAAAAGTAAATAAACATTTTTTTAAAAATGTAACGAAGTGGGGGCGCCTGGGTGGCGCAGTCGGTTAAGCGTCCGACTTCAGCCAGGTCACGATCTCACGGTCCGTGAGTTCGAGCCCCGCGTCAGGCTCTGGGCTGATGGCTCGGAGCCTGGAGCCTGTTTCCGATTCTGTGTCTCCCTCTCTCTCTGCCCCTGCCCCGTTCATGCTTTGTCTCTCTCTGTCCCAAAAATAAATTAAAAACGTTAAAAAAAAATTTTAAAAAAAATGTAACGAAGTAAATTTGAAGATCTAATTGGCTTTGTTAAATAATTCGTGAATGGGGTAGCATCCCATCTGGCGAGAGGAGAGCTCTAACAAAAGCAGGGTTTTTAAAAGCAAAAAGGAGCATTTAAAAAAGAAGAAAGGAACTTGTTAGCAAGGTTTGCATTGTTTAGGCAAGATTGCCTTCTTCTTCTTTTTTTAATTTTTTTTTCAACGTTTTTTTTTTTTTTTTTTTTTAATTTATTTTTGGGACAGAGAGAGACAGAGCATGAACGGGGGAGGGGCAGAGAGAGAGGGAGACACAGAATCGGAAACAGGCTCCAGGCTCCGAGCCATCAGCCCAGAGCCTGATGCGGGGCTCGAACTCACGGACCGCGAGATCGTGACCTGGCTGAAGTCGGACGCTTAACTGACTGCGCCACCCAGGCACCCCTCTTTTTTTAATTTTTTTAAATATTTATTTATTTTTGACAGAGAGAGAGAGAGAGAGAGAGAGACAGCATGAGAGGCAGAGAGAGAGACACAGAATCTGAAACAGGCTCCAGGTCCCGAGCTGTCAGCACAGAGCACGACGTGGGGCTTGAACTCACGGACAGCGAGATCATGACCTGAGCTGAAGTCGGATGCTCAACTGACTGAGCCACCCAGGTGCCCCAAGATTGCCTTCTTAAGGGTAGTGGAAGGGGGGCGCGCCTGGGTGGCGCAGTCGGTTAGGCGTCCGACTTCAGCCAGGTCATGATCTCGAGGAGTTCGAGTGTCAGGCTCTGGGCTGATGGCTCGGAGCCTGGAGCCTGTTTCCGATTCTGTGTCTCCCTCTCTTTCTGCCCCTCCCCCGTTCATGCTCTGTCTCTCTCTGTCCCAAAAATAAATAAAAGACGTTGAAAAAAAAATTAAAAAAAAAAAAAAGGGTAGTGGAAGGGGTCTGTCAGTAAATTTCCTACTACTGACCAGGAAATTCCATGTTGACTGGTTAAAGGTTACACGGGGATTTGGGGGATTGAATAGGCAGTTGGGTTAGGTATTCAGTCTTGGTTTGCTGACTTGGCCTAAGTGATGCCATTTTGGCCTTGTGGTTTTATTTCTCTCTGTGTCTTTTTTTTTTTAATGTTTATTTAGTTTTGAGAAAGAGAGAGACAGAGTGTGAGAAGGAGAGGGGCAGAGAGAGAGGGAGACACAGAACCCGAAGCAGGCTCCAGGCTCTGAGCCGTCAGCACAGAGCCCCACTCAGGGCTTGAACTCACCAACCGCAATATCATGACCTGAGCCTAAGTCAGATGCTTAACCGACTGAGCCACCCAGGTGCCCCTCTTTTTAATAGTGTTAACATAATCAGCAGAACCGGGGAGACAGGTGACACAGGCACTGATAGGGACCGTCAGCTTATCAAAAGAAAGACTCTTCTCAGCCTAGAAGCCCAAAGCTGGGCTCATGATTCCAAATGTGTGGCCACTGCAATGGCAAGGACTTAACCAATCAAGGGGATCGTGACAGCCCTAAAAATCTGATGAAGGCAATTAGGCAAAAAAGAAAAAAAAGAAGAAAGACATACAACTATCACTATTTGAAGGTGACATAATCTTGCATATTGAAAATTCTAAGAAATCCACTAAAAAACTATTGGAATTAATATGTTTAGCCAGATTTGCAGGGTACAAGATTAATATACAAAAATCAGTTGTATTTCTATAACACAACAATAAATAATGCAAAAATGAAATTAAGAAAACAATTCCATTGGGGTGCTGGGTAACTCAGTTAAGCCTCTGACTCTTGATTTCAGCTCAGTTCATGATCATGGTTTGTGAGATCAAGCCCCAAGCTTGGGATTCTCTCTCTCTCCCTCTCTCTCTGCCCCTCCTCTCAAAATAAATAAATAAACTGAAAAAAAAAATCTCATTTTGTATGCTGACAGATTAAAAAAAAAGAAAATTCAATCTACAGTGTCATCAAAGGGAATAAAGTAGGGATAAATGTAACGAAATAAGCATAAAACTTGTACTCTAAATATTACAACTATTGTTGAAAGAAATTAAAGGAGGCCTAAATATTGTGAATACAAAGACATTCCATGTTCATGGATTGGAAGACTTGATATTGTTAAGGTGACCAACACTCCCCAAATTAATTTACAGATTCAATGCAATCCTTGTCAGAATCCCAGCTACATTTTTATGCAGAAATCAACAAGTTGATCCTAAAATTCAGATGGAATCGCAAGGGATCCAGACAAGCCAAACAATCTTGAAAAAGAAGAACAAAGTTGGAGGACTCACACTTCCCAATTTCAAAACTTAGTACAGGGCTACAGTGATCAAGACAGCATGGTGTGGGTGGGTATAAGGGCAGATGTAGAGATCAATGGAATAGGTTTGAGAGTCTAAAAACAAACCCTTACTGACAGTTCAATGGGGAGAGAATAACCTTTTCAATAAACTGAATGGGGACAACTCCATGTTCCCTTCCTTATACCACACACAAAATGAACCCCGAATGGATCATAGACCTAAATGTCAAAGCTGAAACTACAAAACTCTTAGGAGAAAACATAGGAGTAAATATTCATGCACTTGGCTTAAGTAAAGCCCCCTTACACATGACACAAATAGCATAAGCGACTAAAGAAAAAATAAACTGGATTTCATCAAAATTAAAACCTTTCCTGCTTCCTAGGATATCACCAAGAAAGTGAAAATCCAACCCACAGACTGGGGGAAAATATTGGCGACTCATATCTCTGATAAGGAATTGCATCCAGAACAAAGAACACTTACAACTCAATAATAAAAAGACAAATAACAGAATTTAAAAATAAGCAAAAGGTAAGAACAGACACTTCTTCAAAGAAGACACAGAAATGGCCAACAAGCGCATGAAAAGATGCCTAAAAATGGCTCATTAGCCCTTGGGGAAATGTAAATTAAAACCAACACAAGATATCACTTTGCATCCATTCAAGAAATATAATTTTTTTTAAAAAAGATACCAGGGGCACCTGGCTGGCTCAGTGGAGCACACAACTCTTGATTTGGGGGTCTTGAGTTTGAGCCCCACATTGGGCACAGAGATTACTTTTAAAAAATAATAAAGGTATTATCTATTTTTAATTAGTTTTTTAATTAAATTAATTTAACTTCATGTGTTTAAGTAATCAAAAAGATAACAAGTGTTGATGAGGATGTGGAGAAATGGAAACCTCACTACCGGTGAAAATGTAAAAATGGCGCAACCCCTTGGGACAATAGCTCAGCACGTCGTCAAAGTTACCACGTGACCCAGTGATTCCTCTTAAAGATCTATATATACCCAGAGAAACCCTCCACACAAACACTTGTACATGATCAATGTTGACAGCAGGATGACTCATAGTAGCCAAAGGTTGTAAACAACCCCAAGTATCTATCAACCGATGAACGGATAAACCAAATGTGAACGTAGCCACACAATGAAATATTATTGGGCAATAAAAAGTAACGATGTACTGTGTCACAGCACAGATGAACCTTGCAACATGCTAAGTGGAAGAAGCCGGACACCAAAGACTGCCTGCTGCATGGTTCTATTTGTCTGAAATGTCCAGAAGAGGCAAGTCTATTCAGACACAGTAGATTGGTGGTCTGGAGGGCGGAGGGGAAAAGTAATTTATGTGGGAAGTTCGCTGGCGTGATGAGACGCACCAAGGTTGATTATGCCACTGGTTGCACAACTCTGTGACCACGCAGATGCCAGTGAGCTGTACCCTGCAGGGGCGGGGAGGGGGAATTGCCTAGTCTGCAACTTAAATCTCAATAAAGCTGTTTAAAAAAAAAAAAAAGAAAAATCTGGTGAACCTGTGAGTGCTGGATGCCAGCCAGCACCATCTAGAGCCTAGACTCTTCTTCGAAGTGTGGACAGTGGACCTGAAGCAGCTCAGGCTTTCAACCAACTTACTAAATCTGCATCTTCCAACATCCCATAGGCACGCTTAAGCTTGAGAAGCACTGAAAGGCTTCGGACTCAGGAAACAAACTCTGGAGCGACGTAGTGATTGATAGACATTGAGAGGATGTATGTAACATGTACTTGAAATATTTCTTTAAGTATTACTTTGTCTTCTTTATTTATTTTCTGAATCGAGGGTAGTGCTGTGAGATAAATGTTTACGCTTTTATTCAAACATGATAGGCATGCTCCTAACTGATCCCCCCTTACCAAGTTCATCCCATGGCCCCTGTTCTCCATTCCCGCTGCAGTGGGCACCGGCTGGGTTGGGTGCACAGTGAACCCCTCTCTTGCAAGCTTGCTCTTCCGAACACCATCACATTCAGCAGGTGGATGGGCTGGTCCAGAGGCTCCAAGTCAGCTCTGTTCACCTGTCTGGCGAGACGGCAGGGATGTCTACCGGGCTGCGAATGTCTACGAAGGAGCCTCCATGGGCCTCTTCAGCATGGTGGTCTTGGAGTAGTGGGATGTCTTTTTATATGGTGGTCCAGGGCCCCAGAGTGTTTGAGTGGGAAGGAAGTGAAAGCTGCCAGTCTCCAAAGGCATGGACCCCAAATTGGCACCGCATCACTTCCATCCTATTTTATTGGTCAAAACAGGCACAGATGGGGCGCCTGGGTGGCTTAGTCAGTTAAGTATCTGACTTCGGCTCAGGTCATGATCTCATGGCTTGTGAGTGTGAGCCCCGCGTTGGGCTCTGTGCTGACCGCTCAGAGTCTGGAGCCTGCTTCACATACTCTCTCTCTCTCTCTCTCTCTCTCTCTCTCTCTCTCTCTCTCTCTCAAGAATAAATAAACATTAAAAAAAAGAAAAAAGAAAAACAGGCCAGAAGCTGCCCGGATTCGAGAGAAGAAGCCATAGACCTAGTTGGGGAGAGAGGAAAATGGGAGTCATTATTTAGCGGGTTATAGAGTTTCAGTTTTGCAAGATGAAAACGCTCAGGAGATTGATTATACGACAATGTAAATATACTCAGCACCACTCAACTCTACACTTAGAATGCATAAGGTGGCAAATTTTGCATTACGTGTATTTGACCACAAGTAAAAATACAAAAAAAAAAAAAAAAACAAAAGAAAAGAAACTCCCTTGAACAACGCACTGCCAATTTAAGGCCACCATGTCATACATAACAACAAGCACGCGCCCAATTGCTGCTGACAGTTGGCGATCTCTTTAAGCTCATCTGAGCTGTCTGTAGGGCCCAGGATTTTATCACTGCAAAATTGTGTTGGTGGTGTCATAATTTCTGAAATAAACATGAAGACAAGACACCACAGAATGTGCCCAGTGAGACTCTGAAATGGGTCCTACAGGGAGGGTGACAGAACCGGATGGGAGCAGGAGCAATGGTATGCGTTCATCTGCAGTTCAGATCATGGAATATGTAGAATGAAGCAAAACTGATAATTGGGAACGACTCTCAAATGTTTCATTTACAGGTGAAAAACCAGAGGCCCATAAAAATTACCTGAGGACATGGAGGCAGAGATCATGCTCCTGGATGAGAAGATTTAACACTGTGACTCCCTCTTTCTCCCTGGCTTCTCAGTGGGAGACATGTTAAAGGACAGGGTGTAGGGTCTGGTGCCACCAGTTCTGTGTGCACCCGGCCCTGTTCAGTGTCATAGCTGGGGAGGGACACTGGGGACTTGCCTCAGGGCACACAAATTCAACTGGTGCAAACATGTTAAACCATCATCTTAGAAGAATGGGTAAAACTTGGGGCGCTTGGCTGGCTCAGTCAGTAGACGATGCGGCTCTTGATCTCGGAGTTCTGAGTTTGAGCCCCACGTTGGGTGTAGAGATTGCTTACATACATACATACATATATACATACATAAATAAAAGATCGGGTAAAACTTGATATTCTCCCCACTCAGCAAGAGCCTTCCTCCACCTCTCAAGTCATTGGCTCTTGATCTCTTGAACAGAGATGGGTTGAGCCCAACAACCACGGTCAGCTGAGGCCCTTTGGGCTCTTGTCCCTCCCAGGCTCCTGACCTTAGCCGGGGAGCAGCCTCTGTGTCACGTGTATACTCCACCTACTGATAGAATCCCAACACAAAGGGTATAAGGAGATCCTCAGTGCAAGTGACATCAAGAATGTGACCAATATTTGATGTCCAAGGGAAACAAAAACAAAAATA
Source organism: Neofelis nebulosa (assembly GCF_028018385.1). Lineage (NCBI taxonomy): Eukaryota > Metazoa > Chordata > Mammalia > Carnivora > Felidae > Neofelis > Neofelis nebulosa. The sequence continues at coordinate 11,754,694 of NC_080796.1, read as the reverse complement.
AAGTATTGGGACCTCATCAAGATAAAAGCGTCTGCACAGTGAAGGAAACAATCAACAAATCTAAAGGGCTGCCTGAAGAATGGGAGGAGATACTTGCAAATGACATATCGGATAAAGGCTTAGTATCCAAAATCTGTAAAGAACTTATCAAACTGAACACCCAAAAAACAAATGATCTAGTTAAGAAATGGGCAGAAGACATGAATAGGCATTTCTCCAAAGAAGACATCCAGATGGCCAACAGACACATGAAAAGATGCTCAACATCACTCATCATCCGGGAAATACAAATCAAAATCAAGATGAGATACCACCTCACACCTGTCAGAATGGCTAAAATGAACAACCCAAGAAACAACAGGTGTTGGTGAGGATGTGGAGAAATGGGAACCCTCTTGCATTACTGGTGGGAATGCAAACTGGTGCAGCCGCTCTGGAAAACAGTACGGAAGTTCCTCAAGAAGCTAAAAATAGAACTATCCTACAATCCAGCAATTTCACTACTAGGTATTTACCCAAAGAATACAAAAATATAGATTTGAAGTGGTACATGCACCCCAATGTTTATAGTATTTCGCCAATAGCCAAACTATGGAAAGAGCCCAAATGTCCACCAACTGATGAATGGATAAAGAAGATGTGGCATATATATATATATATATATATATATATATATAGTTAGTTAGTTAGTGGAATATTACTTAGCCATCAAAAAGAATGAAATCTTGCCATTTGCAACTATGTAGATAGAACTAGAATGTATTATGCTGAGTGGAATAAGTCAGTCAGAGAAAGACAAATACTTTATGACTTCACTCATATGTGGAATTTAAAAAACAAAACAGATGAACATATGAGGGGGAGAAAAAGAGAGAGGGAAACAAACCACAAGAGACACTTAAAGGTAAAGAACAGACTGAGGGTTGCTGGAGGGAGGTGGGTGGGGGATGGGCTAGGTGGGAGATGGGCTCTGAGGAGGGCACTTGTTGGGATGAGCACTGGGTGTTGCATGTAAGTGATGAAACACTGAATTCTACTCCGGAGACCAGTACTGCCCTGTATGTTAACAAACTGGAATTTAAATAAAAAGTTGAAATGGGAAAAAAAGATAGTGGTCTATATTTGAAAGGAAATGTGGAGATGTTAATACTAAATCCAAATGACATGGTTGAGTATCACGGACATTTCTAGGCTGCCAAGACAGATGAGTGATCACACTGACCAGTGTCCGGTTTATGGGTGCCATCAACATAAATGACAAGGAAGTAGGCTATTCGGCTTTCCAAAGGTCAAGACGACACAAAGCCAGTTAGCAGATTTGGGCCAGATTCCGGAACCAAAGCCCAACTTGTGTGCATCTCTGACCTTTTGATGTAGAAATCCCATTTGGAGGCGTCTACTCTAACCGTAGTGACAGATGTCGTCTCTGTCCAGCATCCATCCTTGTGGGGAACAGCACCCCCTTCCCTGGGGAGATTTCATCTTGGACTAGGAGGCTCTCTGTGGCAGAGCCCCACAGCACTTGAGTAGCTGGGACAATGAGTTGAACTTGAAGGAGGACATCACAGTTCCCCCCAGAGACTACCAGAGGCTGCGGTCGTAGGGGTGGGAGCTGTGCGAGCGGGATGTAGGGATGAAGAGAAAGACAAGACCTCCCAGGGGGAGGAGCCAGAAGCAGCAGACCCATGAGATCTCCCTGAGAGGATGGATGTTAACGAAACCTGTTGTGATCAGTCCACAATACATGTAAATCAAACCATCGTGCCCCTTGCCTTGAATTTATAGAGTGACTTAGGTCAATTATTTCTCAATAAACCTGGAAAAAAAAATAAAAAATTATGAGAAGACACAAAAGTGTAAAAATATAATACCAGTCACCAGGAATATTCCACTTTCATACATGTGTGTATCCATACACATAAGTTAGAATCATGAAGCATTTATTGTTTTGGTTTTATACCTTCCTTTAACTTCACATCATAAGCATTTCCATGTCATTGAATATTTAAAAAAACAATTAAAATTTTTTTTAAGTTTATTTATTTATTTTGAGAGAGACAAAGACAGCACGAGTGTGGGGGGCGCAGAGAGAGAAGGAGAGAGAATCTCAAGCAAGTTCTGCACTGTCAGCATAGAACCTAATGCGGGACTTGTACTCATGAAACCGTGAGATCACGACTTGAGCTGAAACCAAGAGTCAGACGCTTAACCGACTGAGCCACTCAGGCTCCCCTAAAAAAAAAAAATTTTTTTTAAAGATTACATAACATTCTATCAATGGATAAACCATACTTTAACCATTTCTCTTATCAGGTCTTCTTTTTCTTTTGCAAGATTATATATACCGCTATCAAGAACATCCTTTGTGTGCGTCCCTGATAATTCCCTTAGTATCTTAACGAGTATCTGTGTGGCAAGTCACAGGAGCCCAACTCAAAGTAGCTGAAGCAAAAAAGTAGAATGCATTTGCTTACATAACGGACAGAAGTCAAGCTGCCCCAGGGATGACAGATGGTCCCAAGGGCTCTAACAAGGCACTCTATCCTGCCTGTTTCTCTCTGGGCTTTCTCTCATTCTCTCCTATGCTCTAGAATTATCCTATATGAGTCAGAGATGTGCTGTGGGGTAGCTCTGGATATAAGTCACCCCAAATCATGAACCCCAGAGGAAAGAAAATACTTGATCTTTACCCCAGTCCATAAAAATCCCTGGAAAGGTCTCGGATTCCCTGGCAGGGGTATGTATGGTCACATCCACTTTGAACCAACCACTGTGTCCAGGGGGTGGGCACTCTGACTGTCAGCTTTCACCAGAACCACATGGTTGAAAATGAGAAGGAAGGAATGTTGTTGCCCACAAGGATGGATGCTGGACAGAGACGACATCTGTCACTACAGTTAGAGTAGACGCCTCCAAATGGGATTTCTACGTCAAAAGGTCAGAGATGCACACAAGTTGGGCTTTGGTTCCGGAATCTGGCCCAAATCTGCTAACTGGCTTTGTGTCGTCTTGACCTTTGGAAAGCCGAATAGCCTACTTCCTTGTCATTTATGTTGATGGCACCCATAAACCGGACACTGGTCAGTGTGATCACTCATCTGTCTTGGCAGCCTAGAAATGTCCGTGATACTCAAGCATGTCATTCGGATTTAGTTTTAACATTTTTACATTCGCTTTCAAATATTTACTCCTCTTCTAGGGTCACCCACATTGACTGCTGACATATGGCAGAGTATTGAGACAGAGATCGAGACATCTCTGAAGGTGGTGGCCTTTCTAGTCCTGGATCCCCATGGGGTTGGCCAAAGCTGTCACTGGGTCTGGATCTCAGCTTGACTTCTTCTGCCCAGTCCTGCTTCTGAGCCCTCCCTTCCATAGATGCTGATCCCAAGGGCAATCCTTAATAAATACTCCACACATCAAACACTGTCTCAGAGTCGGCTTTCTGTGGAACACAACCCACAGCATAGCCTTTATGATCTGAAGTCATTTTGGTCTTGGATCCCAAATTGCCTTGTATGCTTTGGTTTCGCAAGGGTAAGCCTACCTCTCATGGGGTATGCTTACAAGAAGACTGTAAGTTTCTTGAGAGCAGACGCTGCTGTACGTTTTGTTAACACCCATGCCACCCTTCCCCCACCCTCCATCCCAGCACTCTTTGCTCTGAATTAAACTCAAGGATTTCGTGCGACAAGAGCAAGCACGTAAAGGGCCTTAGAAATTTTATATCTACATTATTTGCAAATCACAATGGGGAAAATATGGACTCTTGTCTCAAGGGCTCAGGCTGATATAACAAAATGCCACACAGACTGGGTGGTTTACACAATAGAAATTTGTTTCTTACAGGTGGAGAAGCCCAAGATCAAGGTGCTAACTGATCCAGTTCCTGGTGGGAGAGAGGGAGGATGAGAAAGAGACAGAGAGGACGCCTTGTGTCTCTCCCTTTTTTTATAACATTAGCTTCATCCTAAGGGCCTCACCCTTGTCACCTGATCTAAAACTTACCTCCCAGAGACGCCATCACTAGGGATTAGGGCTTCCACATGTGAATTCTGGGGGGAGTCACAAACATTCAGTTCATAACCATTCTTTTTCTTTAATTTTTTTAAATGTTTATTTATTTTTGAGAGAGATGGAGACAGAATGCGAGTGGGTTAGGGGCAGAGAGGGAGACACGGAATCAGAAGCAGGTTCCAGGCTCTGAGCTGTCAGCACAGAGCCCGACGTGGGGCTCGAACTCACAAGCGGTGAGATCATGACCTGAGCCGAAGTCAGACGCTCAACCGCCTGAGCCACCCAGGTGCCCCAATTATTTTTCTAAAAAGGTCCCATGGTTTCTGGATTCCTCCCCCACTCACACTCTGTGTCTCTTTCAAAAATAAATAAACATTAAAAAAAAATTTTTTAAAGAATTACATATAGCAACGAAGGTTAAGTATTCTGCCTTGTAAAGCCAATTGCAAAGTGGAAAAAAAATCCCCTCTTCCCACGTTTCCTATTCCATTGGACTTTTTTTTTTTTTTTTTTTTAATGTTTATCTTTTTTTTGAGAGAGAGACAGAGACAGAGCATGAGCGGGGGAGGGGCAGAGAGAGACAGAGATACAGAATCCAAAGCAGGCTCCAGGCTCCGTGCTGTCAGCACAGAGCCCAACGCGGGGCTCGAACTCATGAACCGTTTGATCATGACCTGAGCTGAAGTTGGACACCCAACCGACTGAGCCACCCAGACGCCCCTCCATTGGTCTTCTTGTACAACATCACCCTCTTCACCTCTTTAATCCTCATTACTCTCTTTGGCTGTTTCAAGTTGCATGATGGATTTACTTAAAGTTAGCTGAATTATCATCAGAAAAAGACATATATCATATGACTTCACTTACATGTGGAATTTAAGATACAAAACAGATGAACATAAGGGAAGGGAAGCAAAAATAGTATAGAAACAGGGAGGGGGCCAAAACATAAGAGACTCTTAAATATAGAGGACAAACAGAGGGTTGCTGGAGGGGTTGGGGGGAGGGGATGGGCTAAATGGGCAAGGGCCATTAAGGAGGACACTTGGGATGAGCACTCAGTGTCATATGTAAGTGATGACTCGCTGGATTCTATTCCTGAAATCATTATTGCATTATATGCTAACTTAGATGTAAATTTTAAAAAATAAAATAAATAAAAAATAAAAGTAAAAGTAGCTGAAGTATCAATCCTTGGAATTCACCAATATAGGAAACCTGCGCAGGTATACTAGGGCGACACCTGGTGGTAAGATTTGCAATAACATCATGAACCTCCTATAATGGCGGATTCTCAGCTTACCCCTGAAGAAAATGGAATAAAATTTTAAGAACCATTTCACAGAGTTAGCGACAAGGAGAGGGGGTGTGTGCACATGCACACATGTGTACATCTTCTTGTTCATGGAAGATAGAAATGACCCACGACACAGGCAACAAAAATGAGAGTATGATCCAGAATGTGTGCCATTTAGCCTGTTCCTTAGGTCTTCTGACCTACAAGATACCCAGCCACTCTGGGCCCCACTTTCTCATCTGTAAAATAGAAAAAAATCATAATGCCTACTGAGTTCTCTGAACAGCCTAAATGAAAAGGCGTTTTATGAACTGTGTGAACACTATCTACACATATGTGTATATATACATATGGAATTAAGACTGAGAGTTAAAAGAGAGTGAGTATAATTTGCAATGTGGCCACACGCTCTGACAACGTTTTTTTGTTTTTTTGTTTTTTGTTTTTCTAATAGGGCAAGAACAAGGTGATGGAGCATGCAGAAAAGGGTTTTTTAAAAAAACCTTTTTAGTAGTCATATTGGCAAGGAAAAAGCAAATGAGTAAGTATGGGATAGTTTCTTATCCATTTTGTTTTTGAGAACCCTCTACTCAATTTTGGAAGAAGGGGTACACAGCTGTAAGATAGAAGCAGTTAAGCAAAAATCTTGTGGTCCTGAATTTGAAGTATCCGTATGAATAGATGGAGTATTTGTGTATATTTATCATATCATATCATATCATATCATACTATATTATGCTATATTATATTATACTGTGCCATATTATACTATATATTATATTATATTATACCATATTATATTATACCATATTATACTATACCAAATTATACTATACTATATTATATTATACTGTATTATTATATTATACTATACCATATTATGCTATATTTATATTTTATATATTATATTATATTATATTATATTATATTATATTATATTATATTATATTATTATATACAACCTCCACTGAAAAGGCTCAGAAAGAAAACAGCAACCAACAACAGTAGCAATGAGCATCTTTGGTGCTGATTATTATTCTGAAATACCATTTCCCACTAACAGAAACCCAGGCTTCTTGAAGAAATGACTGATTCCTGGTTTGAGGCAGGAAATGTATACATTGACCCTGTGACATCACTTAATCATATCAGATGGCAGCAAAGCTGTCTTAGACGACTAGATACTGTAAAAAGGATTCAGGAGCCAATGGTAAGAGGCATCCACTTGCCAAAGGTGGAGTCATTTCTGCTTCAGTAATTCCAAGGGATTGAAATTTAAATCCATAGGTTCATAATTATATACTTTTTATTTTTAAAAAATTTAATGTTTATTTATTTTTGAGAAAGAGAGAGAGAGAGACAGAGCACAAGCGCCAGGTAGGGGCAGAGAGAGAGGGAGACACAGAATCCAAAGCAGGGTCCAGGCTCTGAGCTGTCAGCACAGAGCCCCATGCAGGGCTCGGACTCACAAACCACAAGATAGTGACCTGAACCAAAGTCGGAAGCTTAGGCATAAAGCTTACTTTAAAATAAATAAATAAATAAATATCATCACATTTGGGGGATGCTTGAAAAACCGGTACATAACTGGAAAGAATGCAGCACTTTTCCTACCTTTCCACATGAATTGTACCGCTGGGAAAGCAAAAGGTAGATGAAGGGCAGCATTTCCATATGAAAGTGCTACAACCAATAAATGAAAGAGAAGTGATGGAATTAGAGTGTTACCACTCTGCACTCCCAATGAATTAATGGATTTAGGCATTAAGCAGCAATGGCTGCTAACATAACAAAAGGGAATCGGACGGTTTTATGCCTCCTGATTCAAGATCACATCACCACTTATGATTTCGCCAACGGGGTTAACCTGGGTCTCACCACACCTCAGCTTCATCCAACCGCCAGGTGGTAGGAAATCCAGAACATGCTGACCTGTACCAAGAGTACATCATTGGGCAACATCCAGACTACAGAGAATTTCACAAGCCAAAGGATTCAGGTTTTTCAATGGATAAAGTATAAGGCTGAGAAAGGGATCAAGGGGAAACTTAAAATAGTATCAAAAATTTTAAATGGGGGCTCCTAGGTCCAGCATCAGTCGGTTCAGCATCCAACTCTGATTTTGGCTCAGGTCATGATCCCAGGGTCGTGGGACCGAGCCCTGTCTTGGGCTCTGCACTGAGTGTGGAGAGATTCTCTCTCTCCCTCTGCCCCTCTCCCCTTCTCATGCGCTCTCTCTATATAAGAAGAAGAAAAACCTTAAAAGGACAACTATAGAATCCCAGGGTATTTACCTGGGTGAAAGGACTATAGGAAACACAGGCAAGTGATCAGCTTACTGGTTACTTGGGAGGAAGAATATGGTCAGTATGGGGCACATGGTGGGGGGGGGGAGGGGAGCTCTACTCAGTGGCTGGCAAAATTTTATTTCTTGATCTGGGCAGTAGTTACGAGGGTGCTATGATGATTCATTAATATATGCATTATAATTAAATATTAATACATTAAATATAAATATAATAGTATGTCAATATAAAATTCAATATTAATTTCACACCTCAATTTTGTGTATTAATCTGAGTATTAAATACTAACATATACCTTATGATTTATTAAGCTCTACGTTTGTTGTGTGTGATTTTTCTGTATCTGTGTTCATTTTTACAACAAAAAAAGCTAAAATAAAAAAAGAAATTGGCTGGCAGAAATTTGTGGAATCTTCTCACAGCAGTAGAAGCACACGGAGGGTTTTTACAGCTTTGTTTTTACACTTAACCTTTCCAGTTGATAAGGTAATGGTAATTACTTGGGTTGGCCACTAGGGTGTGCTGTCCGTTGCCCACAGCCTCTGCGCTTGATCCGGTAAAGAGGGACTTCCCACGTTTCTGTAATGCCCCGTGAGCATTAGGACAAAGCAAGCCATTATCTCATTGTCCTCTGATCACGATCTACGTAAGTGTCAGAACCGGCAAATTTTATTTTGGAAAGTTAGATCCAATGTGTAAATACAGTGTAGATACTGAAAATGCTGTAGCTTTCTCCCCCTGTAAAGTAAGTTTTAATTTATTTAATAAGTTATTATAACGAAACCTCATGAGCCATCATAACAAAACATTAGGACCTAACACGTGGAGGATGAACGGTGACGTTATCAGATCCGTCTTTTATACAGATGAGACCACACCCGTGGCGAGGACAGAAACTCTCCAGGGCTCTTCAGATGCTCCATCAAACATGTCAGGCACGCTGCTCTGGGGGGACTGCCACGAGCAGCCGGCCGGCCTTTGAGGGCCCCTGAAGAGTGAGAGACGGTGTTTGCAGGGTCAAGGCTTTAGAGCGGAGATGGGGAGCAAAAGTGGGACTGTGAACCCAAGAACCGTCCTGCCTGATGCGCAGTGTGGAAAGGGCTGCTGGACACAGAATTTTATTCGTAAGCTTGACGGGCCTACATCTTCGGCGGGAATCAGTGGCTCCTGCAAACAGCTGCTTATCTTTCCTCTATGGGGTGAACAGGTGATCTCTTAATAAATCCTGGGTCTCGGGTGCTTTATGTTGCTAAGGAAATAGAAAGCTTCTGAATTGTTCATAGGCCAAGAAAAAAGATGCTTTGAGTTTTGTAAATTTTTTAAAACTATTTATTTATTTATTTATTTGAGAGAGAGGGAGAGCGAGCACGCACCTGTGAGTGAGGGAGGAGCAGAGAGAGGAGAGAGAGAGCCAGACGCTCAACCAGCTGAGCCACCCAGGCGCCCCGCGTCTTGTAATTTTTCTACAAGGCTGCAACAGACAATACAACAGCAAACCTTAACCTGTAGCAGCCTAATTTTTACTCTGTCATTTGGCCGGACGTCTCCAGCCATCCCGAGGGTGTCATGCAAGTGCACGCGGGTCGGCGTGCATATACGTTTGTCACAATGCACCGGAGTCAGGCATTCTGGTTAGTTTTTGAGATGTGAGATTGGGTGGCTTCGTTCATCCGAGACACCTGGGGGCACACACCCTTCCCCTTCCTGCGGTGTCTTAGCGGGAGAGGTGGGATGCTGGCTGAGGGCAGGGAAAGGAAGGTGGGGAGGATTCCTGCTCAGCAGACACCAAGGCTTGTCCCTGCTCCCTGGTGCCGTTTAGGGACCCCATGCCTCAACCCAGAGCCCAGATCCAGCCTCTGTCGCTGTAGGACATTCCCAGGAGCCTCAAGCATACACTTTGTTCTGGGCTCCTGGGTACCCCACAGTGTCCCAACCTCTAGGCTTCCTTCCGGCCCTGCCAGCCTCACTCCCCCAGTGTCCCCTCCTACACCCTGACACTTCCTCCGGTGCCCCCTTTTCTGAGGCACATGCCATGGTTAAGAAATGGACTCTGAGCTCACAGAGAACCAAGTTAGAGTCCCGGCTGAGCCACTTTTTTTAAAATTTTTTTAATGTTTTTATTTATTTTTGAGACAGAGAGAGACAGAGCACGAGCAGGGGAGGGGCAGAGAGAGAGGGAGACACGGAATCTGAAGCAGGCTCCAGGCTCCGAGCTGTCAGCCCAGAGCCCGACGCGGGGCTCGAACTCACGGACTGTGAGATCGTGACCTGAGCTGAAGTCAGAGGCTTAACCGACTGAGCTACCCAGGCGCGCCCCAACCGGCTGAGCCACTTTTACGTGACCTTGGGCAAAACATCTAACCTCCCCAAGCCTCGGTTTCTTTTTCCATTACATAAGGATGGTAAGGATAATAATATTGATGTAATATTTATCTTTTCACAAAGCAAACATTCCCCTGTAACCAACACCAGATCAAAAAATAGAGCAGGAGGCACCCCGCGCTGCTGCCCCCTCCCATTCGCTGACGCGGCCCCCGCCCCCCGACATGGAGACCGTAGATTTGTCTGGTTTTGAACTTTACGCAGATGGTAACCTACAGTGTATCCATTTTCAGGTCTGGCTTTTTCCGCTCAACCTTCTTTCTATTTCTGGGATTCACCCACGTTGTCAGGTTAGCAGTGACTCCTTCTCGTTCTGCCACCGATGAGCACTTGGGTCCTTTCCAGTTTGGGCCATTACCAAGAAAGCTGCTAGGAACATGCCAGATGTTGTCTTAAGCAGTAGAAAATAAACACGCTCACTCTCTCCTGCACTGGGGCAGAACAAATTCTAGATGGAAATATCACACACATGGGGCACCTGGGGGGCTCAGTCGGCTCAGTGTCTGACTCTTGGTTTCGGCTCAGGTCATGATCTCCTGGTTTGGGAGTTTGAGCCCTGAGTCAGAGCCTGCTTGGGATTCTCCTTGTTTCTCTGCTCCTCCCCTGCATTCTCTCTCCCTCTCTCTCTCTCTCTCTGTCTCAAAATAAATAAAATAAACTTGGGGCACCGGGGTCAGCCAATCAGTTAAGCACACAACTTCGACTCAGGTCATGATCTCATGGTTGTGGGATCAAGCCCTGCATCAGGCCCCACACTGACAGAGCAGAGCCTGCTTGGGATTCTCTCTCTCCCTCTCTCTCCGCCCCTGCCCTGGCTTGTGCTCTATGGCTCTCAAAATAAATAAAGAACATTTGGAAAAAAAGAAATAACACACACATTACAGAGTTGTTTCTGAGAGGTAACATGGCACAATGGAAAAAGATACAGGGTTTTAGATAAGACACACTCATGATTGAATTCTGGATTTTCCAACTTACTAGTAGTCAGACTCGGACAGTTACTTGTCCTCTTTGAGAATCAGTTTCATCACCTGAAAAGTAGTAATAAAAAAATATCTCCCTTTGGAGTCACCTGGGTGACTCAGTCCGTTAAGCGTCCGACTTCGGCTCAGGTCATGACCTCAGGGCTCGTGAGTTCAAGTCCCACGTCGGGCTCTGTGCTGACAGCTCGGAGCCTGGAGCCTGCTTTGGATTCTGCGTCTCCTTCTCTCTCTGCCCCTCCTCCGTCTCTTCTCTCTCTCCCAAAAATAAACACTAAAAAAAAAAGATTTTAAAAAAATATCTCCTTTGTATGGGCACCTAGGTGACTCAGTCAGTTGACGGTCTGACTCTTGATTTCTGCCCAGGTCATGTTCCAAGGGTCGTGGGATCGAGACCCACATCGGGATCTGTGCTGGGTGTGGAGCCTGCTTAAGATTCTCTCTCTTCCTGTGCCCCTCCCCCCCCAAATAAAAACATATATATATCTCCCTTGTTTGGTGATAGAGACGGTCACCTGCCATGGCCTGGCAGGGAGCCCGGCACAGACGGCCCGTGTAACGGTGTGTCTGAGCACCTGCACCAGCATTCTAGGGGTGAGAGAAGACCACAGGTGCAATGGAGAGGCCCCTTCCCTCCTGGATGCATGTACTCAGGGTACTTGCTCAAGCAGATCTCCTGGAAATAATCTTATCATAAAATAAACAAAGGGCAGAGACATTTAAAATTTTCCAGAACGTCTGACCAACTGAAACAAATCTACCTGCGCATCCAATTGGTGCTGTATCCAAACAGATAAAGACTAAATCGTAGTACTGACTGCACACCCCCTGTGGGGTACACCCTAAGGGCAAAAGACGACAGACAGAGAAATAGGTACACGCACGGAAGGAGCAAATCGTCACGGTAACATCTTAGGAACCAAGATTTGTAGCATAAAAGAAAAGAGGTAAGAATATAAAACCCAGGGGCGCCTGGGTGGCTCAGTCGGTTGAGCGTCCGACTTCAGCTCAGGTCATGATCTCACGGTTCATGAGTTCGAGCCCCGCATCGGGCTCTCGGCCTCTGTGCTGTCGGCTCAGAGCCTGGAGCCTGCTTCAGATTCTGTGTCTCCCTCTCTCTACGCCCCTTCCCCACTCACGCTCTGTCTCTCTCTGTCACTCAAAAAATGAATAAACGTTAAAAAAATTTTTTTTTAAAAAGGAATATAAAATCCAGAAAAGTTGAGTAAAAAAATCTGTAACTGATTAATATGTACTATTATTTAGTAGACAGTAACTGTCTACGGAAAAGGCCAAGAAGCAAAGACACCTAAAGGCAAGGAGCATGCCTGAGGCCCAGATTGTAAATATCCTAATTTAAATATCAGCATAAGTTCATGACTTAATGAAACTTTTCTTTCTACCTCTGCTCATGGAAAGAGCCTGAAAGCAATGGCATCCTGGGAACAGTGAGGTCACCTAGCAACCAGGTCTTGGTTTCCAAATACTTTACCCACTTAAAAAAAAAATTTTTTTTTTAATGAAATGGCTCTTTGGAGAAATGGCGAGTCTGGGTCCAAGGCAGAAAATACACAAGACGTTCCAGGGATATCTTTTGTGTCAGAAAGAAAGGAAACTATTGAGGACCTCCGGGATCTTTTCAAAGATACAGGACTCGACTTGATAAGGCCAAAATTGGGACAATTTGAATGTCAGAAAGAATAATGACCACAGTGGATTAAAAACAATAAAATTATAGGGGCGGCTCAGTTGGTTAAGCGTCTGACTCTTGATTTCGGCTCAGGTTGTGATCTCGCTATTTTGTGAGTTCGAGTCCCGCATGGGCTCTGTGCTCATAGCGTGGAGCTTGCTTGAGATTCTGCCTCTTTCTCTGCCCTTCCCCCACTCACACTCTCTCTCTTTCTCTCAAAAAAAAAAATTACAAAAATCCAAACATCCATGACACTAATCGCCCTGCCCCTCCCCCAACCACCACCACCAAAAAAAAAAAAAAAAAAAAAAAAAAAAGCCCGCATTGCTTGTTTTTGGAGATTATCAAGGTACCAACACATTTTTCTGAAAGTTGCCAAATGAAGGAAGAGTCTAAGTATTTGCCCTGCCTTTCTAGTCAGCTCTGATGTCAAGCTAACCACACAGTTGATGAAGGAAAGTTCTTCTTTGAGAAGCCCAGTTCATAAATCCAGAAGCAAATGGTAGCCACTAATGAAGTAATGCGTCTTGGCCACAGTCATCAGTAGGGACCAAAACCATCAGCTCAGGGGAACTTTCAATGGAGGGATCAGGCTGATGCATCAACTGCTTGACCCAAATCTTTGAACGTGAGAAATAGGGAGCATGTGGCATGAAGGACGGTCAAGTATTCTCACCTGCAAACCTGGATCTAATCAAGCCTCTGGAGCTGCCTGCCAGTTTACAGGAAACAGAAGGACAGCAGAGCGGGCTAAATGACACAACAGGGGCACCTGGGTGGCTCCGTCGATTAAGCATCCGACTTTGGCTCAGGTCATGATCTCATAGCTCATGAGTTCGAGCCCCACGTCAGGCTCTGTGCTGACAGCTCAGAGCCTGGAGCCTGCTTCTCAGATTCTGTGTCTCCCTCTCTCTGTCTCTCTCTCAAAAAATAAACATCTAAAAAAAAATGACGCAACAGAGGGGCGCCTGGGTGGCTCAGTCGGTTGAGTGTCCGACTTGGGCTCAGGTTATGATCTTGTGGTTCCAGCCCCGCATCAGGATCTCTGCTGTCGGCCCAAAGCACATTTCAGATCCTCTGTCCCCCTCTCCCTCTGCCCCTCTCCCGCTTGCTCTCTCCCTGTGTCCCCCCAAAATAAACAAACATTTAAAAATAAACAAATAGCGGGGCGCCTGGGTGGCGCAGTCGGTTGAGCGTCCGACTTCAGCCAGGTCACGATCTCGCGGTCCGTGAGTTCGAGCCCCGCGTCGGGCTCTGGGCTGATGGCTCGGAGCCTGGAGCCTGTTTCCGATTCTGTGTCTCCCTCTCTCTCTGCCCCTCCCCCGTTCATGCTCTGTCTCTCTCTGTCTCAAAAATAAATAAACATTAAAAAAAAATTTTTAAATAAACAAATAGGGGCACCTGGGTGGCTCAGTCAGTTGGGTGTCTGACTTCAGCTCAGGTCATGATCTCACAGCTCGTGAGTTCGAGCCCCGCATAGGGCTCTGTGCTGACGGCTCGGAGCCTGGAGCCTGCTTCGGATTCTGTGTCTCCCTCTCTCTCTGCCCCTTCCCCCACTCATGCTCTGTCTCTCTCTCTCAACAATAAATAAATGTTAAAAATTTTTTTAAATGTTCTAGCAAAAAAAGCAGGGTACGATGATACATATGAAGTCAAATGGACCCGAGGTTGATGGTTCAAGCAGATAAAGGCCACTTAAGAGCCCATTATGTTATTCGCTCTACTGAGGGGTATATTTGAAGTCTTCCAAGGTAAAACATTTTCAGTTTTATCTAGAATTTAAATCTATGCCACAGACATAGTGTACATTGAATCTCATTAATTGGGACTAATGGAAATCAAAGCCAAACTAAACTGTTTTTTGGAGTATAATTCCAATTGTAGAAAAGTGTGTTTCATTTCAACAGACTGTATATTACTCGTAAGTTGATGCAGTCACTTGGACCGGGAATGTTTTAAAGAGTTCTTTAAAGGGTTCCTAGATAAAACATCCGTCGTTGTGTCTGGATGGTTAAGGCAGGTGACTCTTCAATGTCCGTTTCAGCAAGGGCCCCAAAGGCCAAATGGTGAACAACAGATTCCAAGTTACTTGCTGTCTTGATTGAGATAGCGACTGGACCAGACCGTCTACACTGGACTGGTAAAGGGGGAGATCCAGGCCAGGTCCGCGGGAAGGGATGAGGGTCCCCAGAGGGGCTCCGAAAGCCCCAAGGGCACTCGGGAGTTGGGGGTCAGGACTGACGGCAGGCATGTGAAAGGGGAGAAGCCATGGCAGAACAGCCTGTCTGCAGGCAGAGCAAAGAGAATCACCTGGAAATGAGCTATATTTCCGCTGATGGCCGAGCAAAGGGAGATGTTTCCAGGGACCATATGTGGACCCCATGGTGGGCCCCTGCCTGGCGTCATGGAAGGAATTCCTCTAAGAGCACCACTTAGAATCCGGACCACCCAGAGGTGGGGTCAGGGGGTCCACACTGCAGACTACACCCCTGTCCACCATGGGAAACGCTGCTCTGTCCCCTTCACCCTGCCCTGCAGGCATCAGAAATTGCTACTAATTTCCAAGCCAGAATTAGGCCCAAGCTTGGGAAGCGGGGACATTTTGAAATTAAATACATTTGGAGTTTCTTTTTTCTTTTTCTTTCTTTCTTTTTTTTTTTTTTTAGAGAGAGAGCGAGAGCAGTAGCAGAGGGAAGGGACAGAGAGGGAGACACAGAATCCGAAGCAGGCTCCAGGCTCTGAGCTGTCAGCACAGAGCCCGACACGGGGCTCGAACTCACAGACCGTGAGATCATGACCTGAGCCGAAGGAAGTCAGACGCCCAACCGACTGAACCACCCAGGAGCCCCAGATTTGGAGTTTCAACAGAATTCTTAATGAGACTTTAAATTTTCTGAAAGGACTTATTCAGGTGACACAGAAACCAAAAAAGCTTTGGGACATAGTCATAATTTTATCCAAGAGAGAGGCAGGATGAGTCTACAGAGTAAGCTTAACGATTAAAATTTCTTTTATACTTACCTACTCAATCAAGATTTTTTCACTAAACCACTGAAAATACTTGTGAAACCTTAGCAGTAACTAGAGAGCTGGGGATCCACACAGGTTGAGACCAGAGGGCCAGGGGCCAGGCGGTGAGGACAGCTGAGCCCTGTCAAGGATCTTGGTCTTTGTCCTAAAAACAATGTAGAGCCCCTTCATTGTGGATTACGAGGTAGGATATTCAGTTGCACGGGGGCAAATGGGGTGGAAGCTGGAGTGGAAGCGGGAAGCCAGTTCGGAAACTACAGGCATCCGGAATCCAGCCAGATGGTGGTAGTAACCCTGCTGGAAATCAGGAAGGCGAGGAGATATTAGATTTATTGGATGAGGAAATCTACAGGGCTTTTTGATGATTGGCTATGGGGGGGGGGGGAAGAAGGGGGGCGGGCAAGAGAGGGTCCCTGGGATTATGGACTGAGCACCTGCATGGGTGTGGTGCCTTTTCGGGAGGGAGAAGGCCACAGGGGAGGAGGTCTGGAGGGAAGAATGATGAGCTTGGTTCCAAAGCGGTCAAGTTGAAGTGAAGTCCCTGCGAAGGGAGCAGGCAGGGAGCTGGAGACAGGGCCTGGGGCTCAGAAGAAAAGGGGCCACCGAGAGCGAGTGCAGCCTCCGGAGGGCCTGGCTGGCTGGGCCGTGTGGGAAGTGACATCAGCGGCCAAGGGAAAAGCCCCAGGGAAAGTGAGGGGTGGGAGGGGAGAAAGGTCAACCCAGAATATCTCAGAAGAGGAGGCCAGAGAGCAACCAAGAAGAGGGAGAGAGAACAGTGCCATCAAAGTTTAAGGTCAATGGAATTATAATAGTGGGGGGAGGGGGGGGCAGATGGTAGCCACACCCACGACACGCACACCACACCACACAGACTTGCTGAAACCCTGAGGTACACCTGAGACTAATGTAATTATGTGTCCTCTATACCCCAATTCAAAAAAAAAAAAAAAAAAGTTGAGGGAGGAATAAACCACAAGTTCGATGTTGTTGGATGGCCAAGGCAAAGATGTGAAAATGGTCACATCTTATGTGAGAGTTCTTATAGTTTTGACAGACGGACTGAGTATTCAGGGATAAATGACACAACTTCTGGTGTTTCCTTCACCGTAATCCTGGGCTGGGGTGGGAGGCAGCGGGTGGGGCTACCTGGGCGCGAGCTGTTAATTGCGGGAGCTGGGCGCTGAGCGCGGGGAGGTTCACCTCGCCCTTCTCTCTACCTAGGTGTGTGTTTGAAACTTCCCACCAGGGGCGCCTGGGTGGCTCAGTCGGTTAAGCGTCTGACTTTGGCTCAGGTCATGATCTTGCGGTCCGTGAGTTCAAGCCCTGCATCAGGTTCTGTGCTGACAGCTCAGAGCCTGGAGCCTGTTTCAGATTCTGTGTCTCCCTCTCTCTGACCCTCCCTTGTTCATGCTCTGTCTCTCTCTGTCTCAAAAATAAATAAACATTAAAAAAAAAAAAAGTAAAAAAAAAAAAAGAAACTTCCCACCACAAAGTTTTTATTTGCCCGGTATGGAGGTTCCTCAAAGAGTTAAAAAAACAGAACCACCCTATGACCCACCAGTTGCTAGGTGTTTGCCCAAAGGATACAAAAATACAGATTCGAAGGGGCACATGCGCTCCAATGTTTTTATAGCAGCATTATCACCAACAGCCAAACTATGGAGAGAGCCCAAATGTCCAGTGACTGGTGAATAGATAAAGAAGACGTGGGGTACACACACACACACACACACACACACACACACTGGAATATTACCCAACCATAAAAAAGAACGAAATCTTGCCATGTGCAATGACGTGGATGGAGCTAGAATGTATTATGGTAAGCGAAATAATCGCAGAAAGGCAAATACCCTATGATTTCACTCATCTGTGGAAATTGAGAAACAAAACAGATGGACATGGGGAAGGAAAAAGAGAGAAGGAAGCAAATCACAAGTGACTCTTAAAGACAGAGAACAACTGAGGGTTGATGGAGAGAGGTGGGTGGGGGATGGGCTAGATGGGGGATGGGCATTAAGGAGGACACTGGTTGGGATGAGCACTGGGTGTTATATGCAAGTGATGAATCACTAGTTTTGCCATACATGTTAACTAAGTAGAATTTTATTTTATTTTATTTATTTTGAAAGAGAGAGCGTGTGCGCGCTCAAGTGGGGGAAGGGCAGAGAGACAGGGGGAGAGAGAATCCCAAGCAGGCTCTGCACTGCCCCTTAGCTAACTAGAATTTAAATGAAAACTTGGGGAAGGGGCACCTGGGTGGCTCAGTCAGTTAAGCGTCCGACTTCAGCTCAGGTCACGATCTCGCGGTCCGTGAGTTCGAGCCCCGCGTTGGGCTCTGGGCTGATGGCTCGGAGCCTGGAGCCTGCTTCCGATTCTGTGTCTCCCTCTCTCTCTGCCCCTCCCCTGTTCATGCTCTGTCTCTCTCTGTATCAAAAATAAATAAAACGTTAAAAAAAAATTTAAAAAAAAGAAAACTTGGGGAAGAAAAAGGTTGTATTTTTTCCATAATAAAAAGTAGCCTTTGGGAGCACCTGGGTGGCTCAGTCGGTTGCGTCCGACTCTTGATTGCAGCTCAGGTCATGATCTCACGGTTTGTGAGTTCAAGCCCTGAGTCGTGCTCCGTAGCTGGTAGCATCCTCTTGACCCAGAGAAGACCCGGGCACCTAGCAGGTGATCAAAAAACATCCTTAAGCCAATGAATGAGTGAAACCCACCGGAGAACATTTTAGTTTCAGCTTTAGTGACAAGCTTTTCTTTTTTCCTTTTTTTTTGGAGGGAGGGATGGCGCTTCTGAGGGCTGATCTGTTACTTTGCCCAGAAGGTCAGTGTCTCCTGAATCGTGTGCCGCATTGCTGTCCTCTTCTTCCGTCTTCCTTTTCCCAATGCAGTTAGTTTTTATTGCCGCCACCAAGAACAGTTCCCAGACTTAGCACTTCACATCTTGTGCCTTTGAAAAATCCCCCTCAAATACGAACATAAAAATCCTACTCTAAATGCAAAAGATAAGTTCACAAAAACGTTGCTCTAAAGAAAACGTCCATTTCAAATCCTCTTTTTTTCACTTCACTTGCAATTTAAAATTAGAAACGAGTCTTGGGGCGCCTGGGTGGCTCAGTCGGTTAAGTGTCCGACTTCCGCTCAGGTCACGATCTCACGGTTTGTGACTTCAGGCCCCGTGTCGGGCTCTGTGCAGACAGCTCAGAGCCTGGAGCCTCTTCGGATTCTGTGTCTCTGTCTCTCTCTGCCCCTGCCCTGCTTGTGCTCTGTCTCTCTCTCTCTCTCTCTCTCAAAAATAAATAAACATTAAAAAAAATTTATAAAAAAAATAAAATTAGAAATGAGTCTTGACCCCCACCTCCCCCATCAAAAGCTGGTCCCTGGAAGAATAAAAGCATACCGAATGATTCCAACAAACTTTTTGAAAACCACATTACCTTAAGGTAATTTAATTTAATTTAATTTAATTTAATTATTTAAGGTAATTTCCCTTTTGAAATACTAACGTTCAAAATGCTAACCCTAGCGAAAAATAGTAATATCTTACATTTGATTGTGTATTATATGCATAAGCGTATGCCACCCGGCCCCCAGCATTGTTTGAGATGGCAGGCGGTGAGGGCCACCAAGGCAGGAACCGTGGTTAAGGCCAGTGTCTTGGGCTCATAGACTAAGCTCCACTCTCTCTATCTGTGTGATCCTGAGCCAGTCACTTCTGGACTTCAATTTCCTCCCCTGTAGAAGGAGGTATTAATGCCTCCCTCACAGGGTTGTGAGGGTTAATGAAAAGCCCTTGGAACACCTGAAATGTGTGAGTTAGCTAATATTGCCTATGTATTGTCTTTCTTTTTACAGATTAGGAAACTAAGACCCAGAAAAGTTCACAAATGTGCTTAAGGTTGCACAGCCAGTAGGCATCTGAGTTTTGACTCATCCCCAGAATTTCTCACTCCAAACTGAGTGCTCCTTCCATCGAACTACAATTATCTCCCATTTTAACAACGAGAATGTTTGGCTGCGCTTAGACAAGGTCAGAAATAAGAATCCTCAAATTATAGCATGCAATCGGGAACAGACAGCAAGAATACCGTTTTCACGTTCTCACGACGTCCCCATTCTAGACAGATCAGTCACCAAAGCACAGAGATTTAACTACTGTTTTACAGCAACAAAGTACCGTGATCCTTTAAGTTAAAGCTAAGTAATTCCCTTCGGGATGGTTTTTTGTTTTTGTTTTTGTTTTTTCTCATCACTCCTTCTTACTGGCCTCTGTGACCGGATGCAACTGTATGGCATGTTACAAAAATACAGTCGATCTTGTTATTCACCATAAAGTGAATGTCCTGTAAAGTCACTGCGAACAGAGTTACTGAATTCGCAGGGGAAAAAACAGGGTTAGGTTCCTGTGAGCCTATGATTATGTTTTGTGAGCCTAGGTTATGATTTGTCAAGCAGTCAAATCATAACCTTGTTTTATGTGTGTTTCTGTTTAAAGACACCTTATTTAATATACATTGTTGATTCGTTAACATTGAACTTAGGGGCGACATCACTGTAACTCATGCCTGAGCAAAGCGTATCTAACGCGTATTTCTCTCATAAAGTACTTCACGGCCTTCTTGTGCTCAGGAGCGTTGCCAGGACCCCAGCACTACACTCGGGGGCCACTTTAAAGAGCAAATCACCCACGAAAAACAGAGCAATGCCAAAAAGCATGGCATTAAAGTAACCACGAAAGGGACATTTATAATATTCAAGCTAATGAAAGCAGGCAGAATGCCACCGTGTTCTACCTCGGTTGGGAACGTGCGCATTGGGCAACTCAAAATTTTCACCACGCTGTGTGTCTGGTTGTGAATGACCCAGGGATTAATTTGAGGATAACAAATCAATTTTAGCAAGGAGATGAGTTCACAAATGGAGTCTGCAAATAACTGTCAGGAAGAGCCGTACGTACTCGGAACAGAGAGAGGCCATGGGAAGGGGGCCGTGAGCTTCTAGACTGGCTCGCCTGTTAAGGAGGTGCGTGGACAAGTCCCCAAGTCAATCTCCAGCTGGATCCAGAAGTCCTCGCGGCACTAACATTCATTGATGCATTTAATGACTGTCACATAAGCATGCAATAGACGACTTGATGTAGATCATGAGACTATATGGATCATGGGAGCTTTGCGACTCTGGGCAAACAGTTAACCTCTCTGAACATAGATTCCTTCTTTACAAAACGATAACATTTGGCTCAAAGAGTTGCTGGGGTGGACAATGACATGGGATAATAAATGAAATCATAATATATGCGAAGTGCCTAGAACATGGTGAGGACTAAAACGGTCATTCTTTCCTGAGAATGTAGAAAGCCTGCTTATTAATATAAACTTGTTCGGGGCACCTGGGAAGCCCCAGATCGGTTGGGCACCCGACTTCGGCTCAGGTCGTGCTCTCACTGTTTGCAGGTTCGAGCCCTGCATCGGGCTCTGTGCTGATAGCTCAGAGCCTCCACCCCCTGGAGCTTGCTTTGGATTCTGTGTCTCCGTCTCTCTCTGCCCCTCACCCACTCGTGCTCTGTCTCTGTCTCTGTCTCTCTCTCTCAAAAATAAATAAACATTTAAAAAAAATTTTTAATAAATAATACAAACATGTTGAACTGCATGCTGGGAAAAGGGGCTACTTAATAACTTCATAAGATCCAAGAATAATCAATGACAAATATGTTTGATCAAGTACCTAGTGGTTTCTAAACTGGTAATAAAATATGTCAAGATTGTTCCTGAGTTATTGCCAATTAGTAGATTAAATGTGGCCAGCTCAGCCACATCAGGTTATCAAAAGTCCCTGGCTTTCTCATGCACTGATTCATTCATCTGTTTATTCCACAAAGACTTACAGACTACTTACTATGTGCCAGGCCCTGGAGATAAAGCAGAGAACAAATAGTTAAGTCCCTGCTCTCCAAGAGCTTATGGTCAAGCCTAACGAGGGGCAGACAATAAACCGAGATCTAGTGCAGTGTCTGGTGACAATCAAGGCTAAGAAGAACAATAAAGTGGCTCAAGGGGACAAGAGCAACGTGAGGAAGACCCCCTTAGATGGCAGGGTCAGAGGAAGCCTCTTTAAGGAGGTGCATTTGAGCAGCAACCAGGATGGTGGGAAGGAGAGACCCGAGAGAAAACCCAGGCAGGGCAAGGGCACTCCAAGCCTTGAAATACGAATGAGTCTGGGGCACCTGGGTGGCTTAGTCAGTTGAGCATCGGACTTTTGATTTTGGCTCAGGTCATGGTGTCATGGGTTCGAGCCCCGCTTTTGGATCTGTGCCGACACATCTGAGCTTGCTTGGGATTCTCTCTCTCCTCTCCCTCTGCCCTTCCCCCACTCTCTCTCTCACACAAAATAAATAAATAATAAAAAAAACAAAGAATGAGTCTGTGCATCAGATAAACAACATGGAGGCCGGGGCCCCAGAGTGTAGGGTCAAGAGGGGAGAGCAGTACATGAGGTCAGAGTGGTAGGACAGACCAGCTCATGGAGGCCAAGGAGGTCATGCTAAGGACTGTGGACTCCTTTCTAGATACTGTGGTGAGCCAGCCAGTCATGGTTGGGAGCAGGTAAATGACTTTTCTGATTTGTTTGGAAAGAGTAACTCTGGGTGTCATGAGGCAAAGACTATGTGAAGGTCAAGAGCAGAAGCAGAAAGACCAAGCAGGGGCTGCCCCATCACCTAGGCAGGAGGTGGTGGTGGCCTGAAGGAGGGTGGTCGGCTCCTGAGTAACAGGATGTAACTGGTGCCAGATTAACTATGTTCATGGAAGTCATGGTGCAGGAATTCTTTACTAACAGCTGGCGGGACGATTAGGCACTCTGTACCCGAGTTGGACTCTAACTGGCCTTAAACAAATCTGAGGGGAGAAAAAAAGCAAAAGTTCTCAAAACCACCCCTTTTTCCTCTTTCAGATCTCTGTGACCTTACCCTGCAAGACCTTTGAAAAGGAAAGAATATACTGGAGATTTCCTTCGTGGAATTTTTTTAAGTCGGGTAAACATACATTGAATGAATTTGAATTGCTTTTTAAATCCAATTATGAAATATTTAAAGCCACTGAAAAGCATAAAATACAACAAGCCTGGCTGGCTCAGTCAGTTAAGCGTCCGACTTCGGTTCAGGTCATGATCTCGTGGTTTGTGAGACAGAGCTGACAGCTCAGAGCCTGGAGCCTGCTTCATATTCTGTGTTTCCCCCTCCCTCTACCCCTCCCCCCCCTCATACTCTGTCTCTCTTGGTCTCTCAAAAATGAATAAATGCTAAAAAAAAAAAAAAAATTAAAGTAGGGGGCGCCTGGGTGGCTCAGTAGGTTAAGTGGCTGACTTCGGCTCAGGTCATGATCTCACAGTCCGTGAGTTCGAGCCCCGCGTCGGGCTCTGTGCTGATAGCTCGGAGCCTGGAGTCTGTTTCAGA
This sequence comes from Neofelis nebulosa, assembly GCF_028018385.1. Taxonomy (NCBI): domain Eukaryota; kingdom Metazoa; phylum Chordata; class Mammalia; order Carnivora; family Felidae; genus Neofelis; species Neofelis nebulosa. The sequence continues at coordinate 11,731,542 of NC_080796.1, read as the reverse complement.
TTCTGTGTCTCCCTCTCTCTGACCCTCCCCCGTTCATGCTCTCTCTGTCTCAAAAATAAATAAACGTTAAAAAAAAAATTTTTTTTTAATTAAAGTAGAATAGAATCTTCCTGGTTGCCTGTCCTCAGTCACATACCTCTCCCTCCCCACAAGAGGGAATATTTTCCTGAATTTGGTATTATTATTTCTAGGTGGACCTTTATGTTTTTACTACTTTATATGCATTGCTACATGCATAGTGTTGTTTTGTATAATTTTAAGCTTTATATAAACACTTTACATATCTTTGCGTGGTTTACATTTTGTTTCAAATTATGTAAAAAATATTAAAATTATTGTAAAAGTCATCCACATTGATGTTAATCTAGCTCATTTGCACTGATGATATATATGTTATTGCTGACTTCGCCACAATTAATTTACCCATTCTCCCATTCCAGACACTTACATTGTTTACATTTACATTGTTCTTGGCATACTGCTATGATTATTCTCGCTTTTATATGTGAGAATTCGCACTTTTACATGCCCCCTTTTATATGCGAGTCAAAGTTAAATCTATTTTACTTACTATTCAAAGCGTGGTCCCAACATTAGCAGTATCAGCATTGGCTGGAGCTTGCTAGAAATGCAGAATCTTGAGCCCCACAACAGACCTTGAATTAAATCTGCATTTTAACAATACTCCCAGGAAACTTATGTGCACAAAGTACGAGTCTAGCAGAAGCAGTCCTTCTCAAATTATTGATGATGAACCAGTTCTGTTTTGGTTTTTACATTTTCAATCTGTTACACACGGATATTTTGTAAAATATCAACATTTCAGGGGCGCCTCGTGGCTCAATTGCTTAAGCGGCTCAGGTCATGATCTTCCAGTTCGTGGGTTCGAGCCCCACGCGTCGGACTCTGTGCTGACAGCTCGGAGCCTGGAGCCTGCTTTGGATTCTGTCTCTCCCTCTCTCTGCTCCTCCCCTGCTTGTGCTCTCTCTCTCTCTCTCTTTCTCTCAAAAATAAATAAACATTAAAAAAAATTTTTTTAATCAAAATTTGATATCACTTCTCAGGAAGGGAAGGGCTTATCCAAGTTCAGGTGGTCTGGGAAGTTCCTTGGAACGTGGTGTTGAGCTTGCCATGGAGACTGGGACATGACCAAAATGGAACACCACGTCAGGGAGTCTGCCTGTGGGAAGACAGCAGAGCGGGGAACCCTTGCCAGCCACTCACTGCAAAAGCAGTTTTCAGAGAACCCATGACTGATGAAAACATTTCAGGTAATTGGAGGATATTAAAGTCCACATGACAAAGTCCACATGAAATAGGGAAGTTGCCAAAGAAGACTTTGCCTCGTTTGATTATATACCAACGATGGATGTAAGGAGCAATCTGAAAGATTTGAATAGAAAAAGGAATCAACTTATGGGGCGCCTGGGTGGCTCAGTCGGTTAAGCGTCCCACTTTAGCTCAGGTCATGATCTCACGGTTCCCAAGTTCGAACCCCACATAAGGCTCTGTGCTGACAGCTCGGAGCCTGGAGCCTGCTTCGGATCCTGTGTGTCCCTCTCTCTCTGCCTCTCCCCCACTCGCTCATGCTCTGTGTCTCTTTCTGTCAAAAATAAATAAACATTTTAAAAATCTTTAAAGAAATAACACACACAAAAAAGAAAAAAGTAATCAACTTAAAGACTGCCAAGCTAAAACTAAACTACTTGGGAGCCCTGATCCACAAAAACAATATATTATTGAAGATCCCTATTACAGGAATGACTCCAACTTCGAGGATGTGTACCTGGCGGTGTATCCATTCACTGTCGAAGACCAACACTGACTACACCAAAGTGAGGTTCAACATTTCTCAGTAGCGGTGTTAAAGGGAAGTAATGTCCCATAGCTCAAGGCCACATATGCTTCTCCAGTTGACTTAGTGTTTCTTACCTTAAAAAAAAAAAAAAAAAAAAGTTGTAGATGGAAATCAGTTGTGTTCGGCAGAAAAATAAATTAAAATCTTTGATTCAGACAGTTTATGGAGTACATTAAGTGTTCTCAGACCAGTTGAACCTCCCACTTCGCCCCAGTTACAAAGATAGGGGGCCAAACAAAATGGTAGACCCGCAAAGTGGAACATAAATGAAGTAAACAGCTTATAATCAAGGCCAGATCAACCTCGGAACTCACAGTCACAAATGATCTCCTCTACTTCTTCAGGAAGTTTATGTAGATAATTTGATAAAGAAAAAATGCGTTCTTTTCACTTTTCATCTTTCTATCTCAGGGCCTTTTATTGAATAAGAATGGCCCCATGCACAGGAGCCTCCAGCTTCAGCTCAGGTCATGATCTCACAGTTCGTGGGTTCGAGCCCCGCGTCGGGCTCTGTGCTGACAGCTCAGAGCCTGGAGCCTGCTTCAGATTCTGTGTCTCCCTCTCTCTCTCTCTGTCCCTCCCCTGCTCACGCTCTGTCTCTCTCTTTCTCAAAAGTAAATCATCGTTAAAAAATAAATAAATAAAAATAAAGGGACAGGAAAGAGAGAAAGATTTATGGGGTTAATCGTTAGCACCTTTAATACTTTGTAGATTTTGTATGCTTAGTTTATCTCATAAGGAAATCGACTTATTTGTTCCCGTTTAAACAACTGCACCTGTGAAATTTTAATATACCCAGAAAGAAGGACACCACATGCTGGCTTATCTTATGGTCAGTTTGAGGAATGTGTCTGTTTTCATAGGCACACACACACCAAATGTAAATGTATATTGGGTTAGGTGGGACAAAAACCATTGTAAAGGTTGAGAAAGGAATTATATTAGGTTGAAGTGCTTGAATATTAACATGTTAGGTTAATAACCTTTCATCAGTGTTTAATAAATGTATAGGAAAATATGGGTGATTTCTGTGTGCTTTAAAGTAACTAATCTCCCAATTCATATGGAGATATATCAGGAAAGACTGTTTGCAAAATAAACTGGGGAGCTATAATAACACAACTGAAATTAAAAAAAAAAAACGGGGTGGGGAGGACACTGGAGGGAAAGAGAATGCCAGAAGGAGCAGAGGCTGACGTCTCGGGCCTGGGACAGTTGGACTTCCTGGCATGCGCTGACGAGAGGGAGCACAGGAAGGAATTTTGGCCTCACTTCGCAAATACAAAACCTAAGGCCATCCAAGATGCAGTTTTAAACGTGCAGTGAAGAAACTAATGGTTTCTTGTACAAAGTGTTAGTTAAGGATCTTGAAGAAGACGGCATCAGTATTTTCCTTATACTTAAATAATCGTCCTCCCTAGTGGCTTTAAGAAGCAATTGAATCCCCACTAAAAGCACAAGACTTCTTTGAAGAAATGGTTGATTACAGGTCTGGGGCAGGGAATGTGCACAGAAGCGTACTGAGCATACAAAGAATGTCTATATCTAATTGTAACGCATTAAACACATACATACAGAAAATCATATCCAAATAGATCTATGAAAAGGGGAGGAGGAGCTCCAGCAAACAAACCTAGATGGATTGGCAAAATATGGAAACCACCAGTTGACAACCCCAATGTAATCATCAGTTCAAGGCAAAATCATCCAAAAAAAAAAAAAAAGGCAACACCGTTAGGTGAACGGATTTGGGGGAGATTTGCGTAGACTTTTAAACGCAAAAAGGGAAGCCTATCTTTACCATGGAGAGTTCCTGGTCTCCACGTTAACCGAAGGACCAAAGTTAGCATCGCTGTAGTGGGACCACTGACATAGGAGCCCCCGGATGGGTTACAATCTGAAATACACATCATCTAGAAATATTCTTACTAAAAATGTTTAACTTGGATTTAATCAAGCTATTAGACCACGCGTGTCAATAGGAATATAAATTTTCTGTATACATGTTCTATCTAAAGCAAAAACGAAACCAAAAAGCCCACAGGTGAAATTTATTTAAATACTTAATTTAGCCCATATCTATATAGGAAATATTAGTATTTCAACATGTAATCAATATAAAAAGTTAGTGTTCATATTTTACCTTCTTTTTTTATAGTGAGTCTTCAAAATCCAGTGTGCATTTTTACACTTAAAGCACATTTCGGGGCGCCTGGGTGGCTCAGTGGGTTAAGCATCCGACTTCAGCTCAGGTCATTATCTCGCAGTCCGTGAGTTCGAGCCCCGCGTCAGGCTCTGGGCTGATGGCTCGGAGCCTGGAGCCTGCTTCAGATTCTGCGTCTCCCTCTCTCCCTGCCCCTCCCCTGTTCATGCTCTGTCTCTCTCTGTCTCAAAAATAAATTAAAAAAATTAAAAAAAAATTTTTAAAGCACATTTCAATTCAGATGATGAGTTTTCATTGGAAATGCTTGATCTGTATTTAGAGTTCATCAAATTTACCACTGAAAAAGGAGATTTGCATACCTAAGTTTTTCCAAGCACACTTAACATTTTTCCAACAATGAAATGGAGCATGAGTTTTAGATTCAAATTATTTCAACTTAAATTAAAATTCAGTTTCTCACTTGCATTAGCATTAGTTGTGCAACGCCTAGCATACTGGAGAGCTCAGTCCTGGACTTAACTTCCAGTTTACAGAAAATAAAGGTGATAGTAAGTAGACAAGTTAATGATACCACGAGAACAATCCAGAATGTGGGACGTTCTGCAAAACAACTGGCTTAGTTTCCAAACATTCAGTGTTATCAGAAAAAATAAGATGGGGAGACCGTCCTTGACAAAGACTAATGAGATGTAACAGTCAAATGCAGTACCGGATCCTTGTTTGAAAACAAAAACCAAAAGCGTGGGCAATTGGAAAAACTTCTCTGAACAACCAGGGAACTTTGAATATGCACTACATGCTAGATGAATCACGGAATTATTGCTCATTTTCCTTAGGTGCGATAACGGCATTACGATGACGTGGGAGATTGATTTATCTCGAGGAAGGATAATAATTCTAGTGGGAGAATCATTCTAGAAATGCAATTGGATCAAAATATCAATCAAAGTTGACAGGAGAGGGGCACCTGGGTGGCTCAGTCAGTTAAGCGGCCGACTTTGGCTCAGGTCATGATCTCGCGGCCCGTGAGTTCGAGCCCCGCGTCTGGCTCTGTGCTGACAGCTCAGAGCCTGGAGCCTATTTCAGATTCTGTGTCTCCCTCTCTCTGACCCTCCCCTGTTCATGCTCTGTCTCTCCCTGTCTCAAAAATAAATAAAACGTTAAAAAAATTTTGTTTTTAATAAAAAAAGTTGACAGGAGAGAAACATATCCGGGGGCATGGTGACCCCAAAATGTTTATCTTCTACACAGCCTTTTCCCAGGAAGCGCCTAGAGGATGCCATCCTCCAAAATGAGCGAGGAAGCCAAGAGAGAGGAAGATGAGGAATGACGAAGCAGGTGACCCAGCACAGGCGAGAGGTGGTGAGAGTCTCCAGGAGGATGGCTGGGAATCCGTCCTAGAAAGCAGCCATTCTGGACTAGACCACAGAGAGAAAATCTCCAGGAGAGAGGTCTTCAAACAAAAACCTGGCAGGCAGGTAATACAATGTGTTTGACTCTACTGTGGGAATTTGATAACTCTACTGGAGAATTTTGAGAGAAATGTTAGTGATAGGTGCATTCAGTAGTATATTGGCAAACCACCTCTCTGAAGAGAAAAAAGAAAGAAAAAGCCCTGATTTGTAGCATTTGTTGATTTCAATGGCAGAAATACTCCCACTATTGCCTTTTTTTTTTTTTTTAAGAGAGAGAGAGAGAGCAGTGGAGGGGCAGAGAGAGAGAGAGGGAGAGAGAGAATCCCAAGCAGGCTCTGCTGTGAGCACAGAGCCTGACTAGGGGCTCGATCTCACAACCCTGGAATCAGGACCTGAGCCGAAATCAAGAGGGGACTCAATTGACTGAGGCACCCAGATGCTCTCAAAATAGCCAAATTAAGCTACCAGCATGAAGTCACTGAACAGATTTGGCAAGAGGTGCCCATGATTGGGTCTCAAGAGTCATTAAGAAATGCACGTATACTGGGGCGCCTGGGTGGCGCAGTCGGTTAAGCGTCCGACTTCAGCCAGGTCACGATCTCACGGTCCGTGAGTTCGAGCCCCGCATCAGGCTCTGGGCTGATGGCTCAGAGCCTGGAGCCTGTTTCCGATTTTGTGTCTCCCTCTCTCTCTGTCCCTCCCCCGTTCATGCTCTGTCTCTCTCTGTCCCAAAAATAAATAAACGTTGAAAAAAAAAATTAAAAAAAAAAAAAAAAAAAAAAAAGAAATGCACGTATACTATCAATTGGTCCCAAGAACCAAATGAGAATTATATGGTATAATTCAGATAATTTCTTATGCAAAAAAAAAAAGAGCCAGTAAGACCTAGCTCCAACAAAATTAAGCAAACGCACAAATACAGCAATTACTAAATCCCTCCCCCTGCCCAAAAAAAAGTTCTACAAGAAAAGAAATGGAATCCTATGACTCTGCGTGGCTTAGCTACAAACATTTACGTCGTCGTGGCAATGTCCACACAGAGTGCGGGTTTAACACTGCAAAATGTGATGCCCCATGTTGAGAGGAGGGGGGGAAGGGGTAGAAAACAAAGCTAAATTGTCACTATCAGTAGACAATGCCTAAAAGTGAAAAATCAAGAAATAAAAGAATAAGTCTTTTATTTAGAAATATGAAGGGAAGGGGCACCTGGGTGGCTCAGTCAGTTGAGTGTCCGACTTCAGCTCAGGTCATGATCTCGCGGCCCGTGAGTTCAAACCCTGTGTCGGGCTCTGTGCTGACAGCTCGGAGCCTGGAGCCCGCCTCGGATTCTGTGACTCCCTCTCTCTCTGCCCCTCCCCTGCTCATGCTCTGTCTCTCTGTCTCTCTCTCAAAAATAAACATTAAAAAATTTTTTTTAATTCAAAAAGAAATATGAAGGTAAACTATCAGAATAACGAGCCAAAAGAGATAAAGGCCACTGTCTGTGGGGTACAGAACAGACACTCCGAGTAAATTAGGGCAGAAAACAGCTGCTTTTCTTTCTGACTCCATTAAGGCTTGCACACACTCGTGTGCACATATGCACACATACTCACATGCACAGACACACAAATAGGAAAGAAGAGGAGGAAAATTCAGACTTCTGGTTATAAAGGTCTGACAACACAACTTTTTACCGCTCCCTTCCTTAAAACCTATTGAAATGATGAAAAGAATATAAAAATAAATCGGCATTTCTGCTGGAAAGACAGGAGAATGCACCAGTAGAGGACCAGGACAGTAGGCATTTCCAGATGATACAGAGGAGCTGGGAGCGGATTGATTATTAAACCCAGTATACCTGATTTAAAAACAACCCCACACTCAAAAAAATAAAATAATAAAATATAAAATAAAACAAAACAAAACAAAATAAAATAAAATAAACCCCACAGAAGCCTAAGAGGAAACCTCAAACCTTCGCTAGCACAGCCCTGCTAACCCCCTACAACGATATTCCCATTTCCTTCCCACCAGCCTGCAGATAACCGCAGCTGTCTAGGATGGGGTTCCTGATCCTGGATGCTCTCTCCCAGATGAGAAAATGAAAGCAGACACTCTGGGAAGCGTGCCAGAGGGTTTACAACCACCAGGAGCAAGGGAAGAGGTAGAGAAGAGTTTTTCTGGTCCCGCTCTGCCCACTGCGCAACCTACCACCTCATTTAGGACCCCTGCATCCACTGCCAGACAAACACGGAGACTTGCAACAGCCAGCATGGTTGGCAAAGCAAAGCACCACGGTGGGAAGGAGACTGAACAGATCTGGCATCGTGATTCCTTGTTGTCACTGTTATCCTGAGAGTCGCTCCTTTATTTCTTGTCACTGAGACCCTCAGAACTGTCCTGGATGCCATCGTTTTCAACACCTGGCTCAACTTTTTATCCATTCAGTGACTTTCTCCACACCTTCCCAGTACACTTTTTTCTTGATGTTTATTTATTTTTGAGCGGGGGAGGAGCAGAGAGGGAGGGAGACACAGAATGTGAAGCAGGCTCCAGGCTCTGAGCCATCAGCACAGAGCCCGACGCGGGGCTCGAACTCACCGACCATGGGATCATGACCTGAGCCAAAGTTGGACACTTAACCCACTGAGCCATCCAGGGGCCTCTCCAGTACATTTCTTTCTTGTTTAAGCTAACTAGAGTCAGAGTCTTACTTGGAATGAAAAAACCCTTGCCATACAAAAATATGGTTGAATGATAATAAGCTTAATTTTATGTTACTGAGTTTATATTTATATATCCATATATTTATAATATATATATTATACTATTATAACTAATAACCTTAACATGATACTAATATAGGAACACACACTGTTTTCAAATGCCTATGGAACATGCACAAAATAATCTCTTAGGTAACACACACACACAAATGGATAAATCACAAAAAGTAGAAATACACGTGACACAGTGTAAAACAAAACAAAACAAAAAAACTAAAAGCGAATTCCAAAACTATATCCACACTTATTTACTTGTAAAGAAATAAAAGCTGAAACTATTAAAAATTTAAGAAAAAAAATGTAATAAGAACATTACCTCTCAAAATCTATGACATACCATGGGATAAAATGATTCTCAGAGCAAATTTTATAGCTTTAAATATATTCATTAGAAACCAAAAGTGAACTAAGGGAGTCAAATCAAAAAGCTGGGGAAAAAAAATTTTGTGTTAAAAACAACAGGGGCACATGGGTGGCTGTCGATTGAGCATCTGACTCTTGATTTCAGCTCAGTTCATGATCCCAGGGTTGTGTGGAATTGAGCCCTTCACAGACACGCTCAGTCTTCATTGAGCACGGTCAGCTGGGAGCCTAAAGTCTCTCTCTCTCTCTCTCTCTCTCTCTCTCTCTCTCTCCCCCCCCCCCGTTTCTCTCTCCCTCTGCCCCTCCCCCACTCATTCTCTCTCGCTCTCTCTCTCTCTCCCTCTAAAATAAAATTTAAAAAATAGATACCAGGTAAACAGAAAAAATACAAAATAAAAAATAAGATAGATTAAAAAAAAGTGGTTACTAATGCCAAAAGCTTGTCTTTTAAGAAATAATATATAAATGATCAAAAGTATTAATGAGAAGGGAGCACATGAAGATTATTTTCAAAATTATGGGAGTATTTTTTAATTATGGGAGTCAAGGCTTATGTAAGCAAGACGCAAGATCAAAAGCCATAAAAGAAAATGTTGACAGATTACACTCCATTTTTTAAAAAAAAAGTTAAAAGAAATGAAGTGTCCAGAAACAAAATTAAGAAGTGAAGTGGAAATAACTTTATTATGAATTAAAAGCCAACGTTTTAAGGAACTGCTATAAACTAGTAAGAAAATCACATATACAAACACAATTTTTAATGTGCAAAACCTATATACAAAGTTAGTTCTTGGAAAAAGAATAACCAACAAACATTTGAAAGAATGCTCAAAGTTTAAGCAGTAAGTTTAAGATAGTTTAAGCAGGAAGACCCCACTTTTCACCCATCACATCAGCAGAAATTTTAATCCATAACATGTAGTGTTAAAAAGGTTGTGAGGAGGGGCGCCTGGGTGGCGCAGTCGGTTAAGCGTCCGACTTCAGCCAGGTCACGATCTCGCGGTCCGTGAGTTCGAGCCCCGCGTCAGGCTCTGGGCTGATGGCTCGGAGCCTGGAGCCTGTTTCCGATTCTGTGTCTCCCTCTCTCTCTGCCCCTCCCCGTTCATGCTCTGTCTCTCTCTGTCCCAAAAATAAATAAAAAAATGTTGAAAAAATAAATAAATAAAAAAAAAAAAAAAAAAAAAAAAAAAAAAAAAAAAAAAAAGGTTGTGAGGAAACAGGCTCTCCAACACATTGTTACTGGGAATGAAAACTGCTAGTATTTCTGGAGGACACTTTAGCAGTAGGTATTCAATTTTTTTAAGTTTCTTTATTTTGAGAGAGACAGACGGTGCGAGTGGGGGAGGGACAAAGAGAGAGAATCACAAGCAGGCTCCACAGGGTCAGTGCAGAGCCAGAGGCTGGCCTCGAACTCAGGAACCATGTGATCGCGACCTCAACCAAAACCAAGAGTCAGACGTTTAACCTACCGCCCCATCCAGGCGCCCCAGGTGGTCAGTTTTTTTTTTTTTTTTTAACCTTTATTCATTTTTGAGAGACAGAGACAGAGCGCAAGTAGGGGAGGGGCAGAGCAAGAGGGAGACCCAGAATCTGAAGCAGGCTCCAGGCTCTGAGCTGTCAGCACAGAGCTCCCCCCCCTTCCCCCCCCCCCTCAAACCCAGAACCTCCAGATCATGACCTGAGCCAAAGTCGGACACTTAACAGACTGAGGCACCCAGGCGCGCCCCTCAATTTTTTAATGTCACACCCCTTCCAATCAAGCCACTTCCAGAAATCCATCCGACTAAAATACTTGAACATGTACACAAAAATATAAGTATAAAGATGCACTGAAGCACTTTTTTTGGATTAGTGAATAAACAAAAACAGAAACAAATTTTCTGTCACTCAGAAAGAAAATGAGGTTTGATGAAAGGATTGATGAGCAGCCTTTAAAACGAATGAGAAAATCTATAGGTACTCATGAAAAAGTTTCCAACTTAGTGTTAAATGGTAGATAAACTATTGAATGCAAATTACATAGTAATTAGATCTGTGTATCATATCCGTACATACAAGTAGGCGTGTAGGGTGGGCAGGTAGGGCACGGAGAGACTTCCGCTTTTTATGCTAAATTCCCATGTTGTTTTAGTAAAGGAAAAAAGGAGAAAAAAAAGGACAGTTTGGAAACTGACACATCAAACCCCGTGAGTTCACCTTAGGGGAGAAAGGAGGGGTGAGAGTGGAAAAAATGTTTACTTTTCAGTCTTACCCTGTAAACTTGGGGGGGGGGGGCATATTGTATTGGAGAGGATAATACAACATGCAAGTATTACGCAATTTTTGTGAAAATGCCATTTTTAGTATAAAGAAACAATAACGCTTTCCAAAGACCATGAGTTTACAGTTTTTACATAGTAAGTTTACAATTTTCCAAGTCACAGTAAAAATAAAATAGCAGCGCTTATGTGTTTCACCTGGTACTTTTCCAGTTCTCCTTCGTTTTCAACACTACTAGGAATTACTTCAAAAGAATTCCTTCCTCGTTTATGGAATATTACTACCCCGAAACAGGACCTTCCAGACCAAGAGTTCAAAGCACAATTAGCTCGACGGTTGCAGGAGAGAACCCCCACGTGGCGGGATGCAGGGGTGCGGGGCTGTTCTCCCACTGCCCAACACCTACTACAGCAGTAGGCGGTGTAACTGTCCGAGTCCACCCAGAGCTCGGGTGGCACGCAGAGCTGTCCCCATCCACCGCGCGTGGCACGGGGACTGCAGAAAGGGGTCGGGCGACGGTGGGGACGAGGTCAGGAGCCGGAACGGGGCGACAGGGACCGCCGCCTGCCCACCGCGTACACGCGTGCCCAGGAGCGCACTTGCAAGGGCACCGGGCGGGAGGCGCGCGGCCCCGGCGGGGCAGTCACCAGCGGGCGGACGGGAGGCCCGGGAAGGGGGCACCGCCCGGCCTCTTCCGCCGCGCTCGGCCCGGGCGCCCTGACGCACGTCCGCCCACGACCGCTCCCTCCATTTTGTCCCCAGTCTCCTTCGGGCGAGGCGGGCGGCGCTCTTTCAAAGCCATTAAGTCGTGGAACTAACAGGGGAGGCGGCGGGGCGGGCGTGGGACGGCGGAGTGCAGGGGGCCGGCGCTGGGGGCTACACGGCCGCCGGCGCTGGGTGGAGCTGCCCGCGGCAGCCAGGGCTTGTCCTAGGGCCGGAAGGACAAAGGACACTCAGGGACCGCGGGCCGCGAGCGAGCGCGGGCCGACTTCCAGGCCGGTGGGCCAGGGCTGGGGGCGGGCTGGGCCGCCGACCCGGCCGCGGGGCCCGCGCGCAGGACAAAGCGGCGGCGGCGCGCCCGCTCTCCGCGCCGCGGACCCGCCGCGCGCGCGCCCGGCACCCAGACACGCGCGCGCGCGCCCGGCGGCCGACGGTTAGAAATGGCGGTCGGGGCGGAAGGAGGGGGCTGGGGCGGGAAGCGGCGCAGCCTCGAGGCGCCAGGGTTTTGTTTTGCCCCCGCCCCGCCGAGGATCCCAGTGCAGGGCTGTTTCACGAGCCCTCCTTCTCTCACGGCCCCGGCCCCCCGGACTGCGGAGACCCCCTTGTGGAGAAGGCGTCACCCGCCCGTTTGAACAAAGGAGACGGCCCCCCAACCCAGGCGGCGGCCCTGCGCGGCCACTGCGGAGACGGCAGAAACCTGCCCTAAAATGGCGGCCGGCGCGCGGGGGCGGGGCTGGCGGGGGAGGGGGCTTCCGCTCGCGGTGCGGGCGGGGCGGGGCGCAGGCGCTCTCCGGAGGCCATGGCCGCCGCGCCGGAGCCCGGCGAGCCCGCCAAGGGGAAGGTAAAGGGGCGCGCGGGCCGGGGGCCGGCGGTGGGGGGAGGCCACCCGCCGGGACGCGGGTTCCGGAGAGTTACCGTCCCCGCCCCGACATTTCTAGCCGTAGCGTCCTGACGAAAGTGTCCGGGACTCGGGGGCGGAGGGGACCGAGCGGCACCGGCAGTGACCGTGACACGGGCTGGTGGCACTGAAGGAGAGCGTAGCCGGCCGGGGGCCCTGCACCGCCATGTGCTGGTCGCGGTGAAGAGCGTTTGCGCGCTCCCCGAGCACCGGTGCCTGGCCTTGCAGATTGTGTCCTGAGCACGACACACGGGGACCCCGGAGTGCCGAGGAAGGGAAACTTGGTTAGATTCCGGGGAACTGCTGCGCACGGCAGGCGGAGGGCGGGTGAAGACTGAGGTTTTCCCCGTTTGCGTGCGCTCACCTGCAAACTGCACCATTTCACGTCTGCGGGAGATGCAGTCGCTGCGGCGCGTTGCTCCCAGGATAAAAGCCGAATTCCGTGGCCTTTAGTACAAAGCCCTCACGTAGCCCCTAACCGTGCAGCCTGTGTGATTCCTCTCCCTTCCAATTGCACCAAACCTACCCGAGGCTCTAGACACAGGGGGCTTGGAAAAGGAGGGCGGTTTCTCCTAAAGGGCCTCCTGACTCCCCAAAGCAGACGGAAATGCCTCTGTCCCCATCTCCCCGGCACCTTCCACTTAGCTACATCATTCCCGCACTCATGATACTGGATGTGCATCATTTATGTCGTCTTCCTCTTGGGCTCCTTCAGGGAACCCAATTTATATATCCTCAGTGCTGAGCGAATAACGGATGTTCAGAAAATGGAAGAAAACATTTTTTTTTCAATAGAGAGCTTGTAGAGATGCTCACTTTGGATCAATAATGAACAAATACGCAAGAACTACTGTGTGCCAGAACGGTCCTAATCCACAGTTTTAGGATAGTCTCTGCTCAGCTTGGAAATTTTGCTACTTCAGTTACTGCTTCTCTGGGGATTTTTCCTTTAAATTTGGCTCAGGTCATCAGATGGTTAATATGAACAAATGTTGGATATTTCCATATTGAATATCAAAACAGATTTGTCAGTTTCTACACTATCAAGTGCCTTTTTTTTTTTTTAATGCCTCATATACTATTTGGAGTATACGTCATATAACCAAATGTACCCCAATTTAAAAGTTGTTTATTTCAAGAGGCACCATAACTGTAAGCACTGGCATCTTAAATAGGGCTTTTATCCCTCTGTTTGTTACCTTTGACAGATGACTGCTATCATTTAAGGGTGCAAAGTATGGTTTAGCCATTGAAAATTTAAAAATTTAATGAAAAAAAAAAAACTATTGACCTATTTAATTGGTCCATCATTAGCAAAACAAAATACTGTAGTTGGTGAAAAGAAGGCTTAGGTACAAGCCGCAAAACTGAACACCACCAGATTTATGTGGCAAGGTTGGGAGGGGGGGAAAAAGCTTACTCATAAAACACTAGTACCTATCAAAGCTCATACAAAGAGATTACAAAATTTATGTAGCATAAGCTATGACTGAATTAGTAGCCCAGGGTGGTGTCAGAAAAGGAAGCTTGCAGTTCTTTTTAAAGAATTATTCAGTGATCATTCCAGTGTAATCTAGGGATTATTAGCATCAGCAAACCTAAGATAAAAATGGGAGTTAAGCTGATAGAACTAACCCTTAAAAACTTTCTGCCCCCATTCTTTGCTCTCCAGGAAACTTTAAAATACAAAATTTGGTACTGGCCTACCAGGAAAGCACTGTAGGCAAATTCTGAATTTATCAGCCCATTCAAAAAGTATTTACAGAGTACCTACTGAGTATTAGGCACTTGGTGCCAAAGACACAGCCTTGATCAAAACAGGCAAAATGTTCCTTGTGGAACTTCCATTGTGCTGCAGGACTCAGACAAAAGGGAAACCAGAATTTCAGCTACTGACTCAACCACGCAAAGATCCAGGAGAAGAAAGGCAGTGTGTGCTAAGGAAGAACCATCTGGGTCGGTGTACCTAGACCAGAGGATGAGAGAGAGTGGGGGCCTTCACGACAGTAGTAAGGAAGGCATGGGGGATTTAAAAGGACGATGGTCTGTGAAGATACTATGAGGGATGATGGTAGCCTGGTAGGAGCAGCGGAGGTGAATTCAGTTCAGGATGTGTTTGGTTCAGGTATGTCCCAGACTTGCCAACACATTGGACATGGGTTTGATGAAGGATTCAAGGATGATGGTGCCTAGGTTTTTGGTCCGCAAATTGGTGGAGGAGTGATGCCTGAAAAGTAATTCTAATTTGGAAGTATTAATTTCAAGGTGCTTCTCTGACATACACAAGGCATCGCTAGACAGATGAATGGGGAAATGAAAGCTTGGGAGAGGTTAGGTGTGATTTACAAATATGGGGAGTCGCCATCATGCAAATGGCATTTAATTGAAAGCCTACATTTGGGAGTGGCAAAGGGCAGTCAGTGCGAGACGTCATCGGAGGAGGGAACAGCAGAACTGCCAGGAATGGCCAGCAAGGTAGAAAACCAGGAAGCGCTGTCCGTCCCATCTGAAGCCAAGGAAAGCGTTTTGAAAACAAACGGTGGCCCGTGCCAGGTGTGCTGATGGGAGTACGGCGGGTTTTATGGTGTCTCACGCAGGCTTCTGCAGTGCAGCGTAGGGATAAATGCTCTTTGAAGTGAGTTAAAAGGCGGGGAGGTTAACTTTAGCTTTGCAGTGAGAGGGAGCAGAAAAATGGGATTGTACCTTAGGCGGCTTGTTGGGGAGAGGGGTGTCAAGAGAGAAGGGGTTTTGTTTTTAGCCCGGAGAGGAAAAATAATGGTGCAAATGAAGGGGTAACCACATTTGCACCATTTTTGAGTGGTCAGGAGGAACCCACTGCAGTTAGGACTGGTTTGAAATAGGAAGGCACCCATTTCATCCGGTGCATCGGGAGGAAAGTATGTACCGGCCCTTGATGCAGTGGGAAATGGGGTGCCTCTATAGTTCAGTCTATTTCCTATAAATTATTAAACTGGCATGCTGGCTTAGAAATCTTTTGAGCATCCCTAATTCCATCAAGGTGAGCTGGAAAAGCTGCTTTTCCAAATCTAAGCTTAAAATTTTTATGGGGCACCTGGCTGATTCAGTCAGTAGAGCATGTAAACACTTGATCTTGGGGTCATGAGTTCGAACCCCACGTTGGGCAGAAGAGTGTCTGTTTTTTAAAAAAATCTTAACATAAATAGTACTCCAAAGGGACTTACGGCTTGAGCCTTTTAATTTATATTTCTGAGCCTTACAATTCAGTGTACTTTCTAAAAGTGTTCTATGTGCTTAAGACTGGTTTTTCATTAATTTTCCTATACTTGCTTTTAAGTAATCAGTCTAAACTGCAGCTTTACTGGGAAGCTGAGAATTCTCTACCAGTGAAGATTGGGCTCTTAAAAGAAGTCTGTGCACTCTCACCCAGTTTTGATACAAACTGCCGATCTTAGTACTTACTCCCGAGATGTGTGACCTTTGGAAAACGTCCCCCCATTTCATTTATGAAAACAAAAGAAAGGGTTAAGGGATAGTGGGAAGGACAAGCTTTGGGGGTCAGGCAGACTTACTCCCACGTCCTCTCTGACCTCTCTGCAGCAGGTCACAGCCAGGCTCGGAGGTCTCCTCACATTGAGAGGTTGTGACAAGGGATGTAAAGGGCCTGGAAGGACAACTCCCACCCCAGCTCTAAATTACTGTTTAATTAGACCAGTGTTGGTTTCTTAACTTTAGCACAAACCAGTTTTGTTGGATGTGGTGCTGATAAGTGTAGTGTGGAATGTTTGGCAGCAGCATCCTTGGCCTGTAGCCACATGTTGGTTTTCTAGAAGATTCCATTTTATAAAGTAGATGTAACTTCTTTTAAGGGGTCTTTTAAAATAAGACTATTTTGAATCACCTCCCTTTTTAACATTTACTTTTCTTAACAGTATCTAAAAGCTGTCCCTGATCTGGTAAGATTCATAGAAGGGGGGGGGGGGGGGACCCTGAAACTTTCTAAACCTAGATCTCCACGGCCCATCCCAGAATCCGAGGGCAGATTTGAAAACCTCTAAACTGAAAAAAGGTAAGTTTCCTAGCTGACTTAGTGCTATTTCATATATTTGCGAAGGTATTTTACTTTATAAAGAACTGGGGTTGGTAGCAATTTGCCTAAGTACCCCCAGAAACGTTTCGTCTGCAGATCCTGCCCGGTAGGACTCGGGGGCATGGAAGGGAATCCACATGAAAAAAGCCATTCATAGAGTGATGTGTGCAGTGGCCAACCCGATCGTTCCTTTTATTCTTAGGACGTCTCTGCCCAAACGTGCAAGCCATAGTGACTTCCTACCCTGTGGCAGACCTGAGAAAATGGGCACAAACCACCCCTTCTGGTCTTCCCCTAGGTAAATGGGCTGGTCTGAAGACGAGGGCATTAGCCCTGGACTGCAGTGGGGAGCCCTGTCTGCAGAGCAGCGCATACCCTCCCCACCTGCCATGACTGTTCTGTCCCCCTTGGCTTTTTGAGCTGATGGGGGACAAGCGGAGTTTTCTTAAATCAAATGAACTGCTAGAAACAGAATCAACCTCTTTGAAAACACAGGGACGTATTAAGTTTGTACTGAAGAGCTTTTACAATTAAGTCGGCAACATGTATCCACCAAGCAGCATTAGGGGTGTGTGTCTGGAATGGGGGAATGGAGAGAGAAGAAAATGGGATAATCAAGAAGATACATAATTTCAGCTTTATTGTTAACCAAATCACACTTCTTGCCTGGCAGCAGCTTGAGCCAAAGCAGCAAACACAGGAGGAAATACAAACAAGAGTATCTTCATAATTCAACCTTTAATCTGATTTGCCATTTACTGCCCTTTTCCCATTCCTTCCGGATCTCTTTTCCCTCCTCCTACGGAATCCTGCCTCACACCATGCTGTTCACAAATTATTCATTGAAACTTTTTAAAATATTTACTAAGAGAGCGTGCGTGTGCACACACACATTGGGGGAGGAGAGAATCGCAAGCAGGCTGTGCTGTCCGTGCAGGGCTGGATGCGGGCCTCCATCCGTGACCCTGGGATCACGACCTGTGCCGAAATCAGGGGTCAGACACTTAGCTGAGCCACCCCAGGTGCCCCATAACTGAAACCTTTATTTTTTTAAGTGTTTATTTTTTTTTTAATTTTTTTTAACGTTTATTTATTTTTGAGACAGAGAGAGACAGAGCATGAACGGGGAGGGTCAGAGAGAGGGAGACACAGAATCTGAAACAGGCTCCAGGCTCTGAGCTGTCCGCACAGAGCCCGACGCGGGGCTCGAACTCACGGACTGTGAGATCATGACCTGAGCCGAAGTCGGCCGCTTAACCGACTGAGCCACCCAGGCGCCCCTTAAGTGTTTATTTTTGAGAGAGAACGCGAGTGGGGGAGGGGCAGAGAGCCGGGGACAAAGGATCTGAAGTGGGCTCGGCAGTGACAGCTGCGGGGCTGACAGCAGACAGCCTGATGTGGGGCTCAGACTCAATCAGACCTGAGCCAAGGTCGGGACACTTAACTGACTGAGCCACCCAGGCACCCCCATGACTGAAACCTTTATATGGACAAGTCTGCTTCCTTTTTTCAAAGTCTGTTACCAAAAACTTGCATTTACTCAAGTTTTAGGAAACCGTCTCATTGTTTTCTAAGTCCTTCTTACGTAGGCATGCCAGAGTGAAGCAAGTGTGACTTTAAAAAAAAAAATTGTGTCCTGCCTTCCCCGAACCCTGAAAATCGAGTTCCATTGGATATTCACACTAAGCATGTGAGGCTAAGCTGAGCAGTATATTTTTTAATCAGGAAGAGCAAGTCCATACATCCATGCAGACTGTAGAAAAAGAAGCCAAGGTTCATCTTAGCACCCGAAGGAACTTAAATCCTCTCCTAGCCTGATGCCTTTCATTATAGATCGAGGGCCACAGACATTAAAGAATACACATATATCCCACAGGCTGTAGAAGTTGGTGGCAGAGCTGACAGAGAAACCCACCTGCACCTTTCCACGGCTTTCCCCATGACGCCTCCCCCGCCCCTCAGTGCCGTGTGCTATCAACAAAGACTCAAATACAGTCCAGCACAATTTCTTATCACAGGCAAGGAAACAGACCAAGAAATAGTGCACGTTTATCTTCACGTGAGATACTTTCATGAACAAAACTAATTTTCACCTGATACCAACAAAATCCGAAGTCCTTGTTGACTTTAAAACAAACGGCACTATAGTCTCATAAGTAAGCGCGGCTGAGTATTTACTTTTACCATTCTGTGCTTCCCGAGGTATGGGAAGCAAAGTGTTGCTTAATTTCAGTGATCACCAGATTCCCACCAGATAACTTCATTGATGTTTAAACGATCAATGATCAGAGTGACGGATGCTCTTATTTCCAAATCAGTCAACCGGCAAATTGTGGTATTAACACCATACTTTAATTCGTTTAGATGTTTAAGTTGTCCTGTTGTAATGGGGTTTTCTGATCAGATTCTCCAGGTTTCCCACATTTAGCGATTCAGACTGTAGGCCAAAGCCCGATGACCAAAGATGGTAAGTGGGTTCACGGTTGTCACACAGCACATAGCCTAGAGTTTTTAATCTTTGCCAAACCACCCAGAAATAAAATATTTTGTTCAATCCAGGTTCTTTTCTATTTTATCCTAGACCTTTAAGCTCCTAGGAATTTTGGATGTCGAGAACATCCCCTGTGCACGAGATTCAGTATTATATGGTTCATTAGGATCTGTTGTGGCTGGCCTTGGACATTTTTTGTTAACTAGTGAGTATCTGTTTCTCTCTACGTGTGGTGAACATTTCCTAGAGGGACTAGTATGTAATGTTTAATTATGATGGTCATCTTATGCTTTTTGACAGGTAGGATTAGAAGATCATGTGATGTTGGAGTAGGAGGATTTATCTTGGTGACATTAGGATGCTGGTATGTGTACTAAGTAATTCCAGAATATCCAGGATGGTGATAGGTTTCTCCAGTTCAAGCACATGCTCTTTTCTGAGCCACCTCCCACTAGAAGACCCCCCCCCCACCCCTGTGCCTTTATATCTTTTAAATGTGCGTATGTGGACGCATTTTATACCATTCGTCAGATGAACAGACGAATGCAGGACATTCCGTCAACACCAAGTTAGGACTTGTACTTTAGGGAAGGCCTCTACCTTCTACACGCTCAGTTCCGGCTTATGGCATCACAGCTGAAAATGCTACTTTAAGAGTGTGTTCACAACTATTGGCACAACACATGCATGAATCTGATGATGGGTTTTCTTAAGGGGGGCGGGGAGAGCCAGACCCAGAGGACCCAGAGTACATCATACATATGAGGTTCTACAAGTAAAACTAAGCTAAAGGTCATGAAAGTCCTCATTTTATGTAATGCATACCTTAATAATAATGTGCTCATAGGTATTCTTGACATCAAACTACCCCCCACGAACAGTACTCCAAATTAGAATGGTGGTATTTTCAGTCTTGGAATAGTCATCTGTAAGGCCTCTTGAATTTTGTTACTACAGACATCACACTTGTCTCTAGAAGAACTTTCTATGAAGAAAGACTTAACTCCTGTTCTTTTCTTACAAGGTTCCACTGTAGGTATAATTATGCAAAGCTAAGAATCCAGGAAAGAATGGCCAGAGAAGGAATTAAAAATAAGATTTTATATGAAAGTACCCACCTTGATCCTCAAAGAAAACCAGCCAACGGCAACGGCGGCAGTGGGGTGACCTCGAGCACAGAAAACCCAGCTACAACTCACTGAGGTCCACGCTAGTACACCTTGTACGTGCCGTGACTTTCAATCAAGTAAATAAAGCGTGTGTTAGTTGTAGTCTCTTTTTCCTACACTTGTGTGAACACACACTGACTCTCACTCTTGGACTGCGGCCAGCGTAGCATAGTGGGCTCGTCAAACTTAGTGGCCTCACATGCTCAGAAAAGTTTCCTTGTAGTAAGAGTGTAAGTAATGGCATTTCGAGAAACAGAATCTCTCCCAGTTGGGTCAGAAAACTTGCCTTAAAAACAAGTAACAACTGCATTACTGTATCCTGTTAAAAATGAGGAAATACTTCCTGGTTTCTAAAGTTAGGTGCTACTGTAAGCCTTAAAACATTAATGGACCGTAGGACTTTGCGGATTACTATTTTAAAAACGCACTCACCACCTGACCATATTCTTCGATTTCTTAGAACAGGTAGGATCTCTCCAAAAGTGAAGATTGTTTTTAAGTGCTCTAATTTTTCTGGAAGTATGCAGTTTCTTTTAAATGGAATTTAAATATACGCAGGGCATGCACAAACATTTTCAGAACTTGTTTGGTACAAACAAAAAACTACAGGATCACACACATATTATTACATTAATATGAATAAGTCATTTACAATTCAACCAGCTGTCATGTAAAAAGGCAAAACAGAAACAAAAACAAGGCACCCAACCAACCAAGTCTACAGCATTTATTCATTCAGGGAAAAAAAACTCCCTTTTGGAATGGAAGCAATGGAATTATTTATTTTTTGGCTCGATAAATAGCCAACAGGACTTTCCAGGAAAATCTCTTAAATAATTTGACAAAAGACAAGCTAGGGGGTCCCTTCCTGGTTAAGAAACGGTAAGTCTGAACACAGACCAGCGGACAGGTTTCTGGTTATTAATGGTCCTAGAACTGGATTATGGTGGTGAGCCAGAGAAACAGAACAAGGTCAAGATATCCTGAAACTTTATTCTGGGGTGTCCCACTTTTCAAAGGTAAGTGGGGAGCGCATGCTCCGTTCAGGTCACACAAGGGAGCACCCTTCCCTCCTACGCCCACCTTTCCCGTGGCCGTCCTCACCAGGGGCAGGGCGCACGGGCTATGTGGTCTCCCAAATGCCACACCTCCTAAGAATATTTTCATCATCTAGGGACCACCCAAGGCAGTATTTGAACACTAATGAGGAAAGGTTGTTGGAAAATGCAGTTTACGAACATCTGTCCACTACAGACACAACTCAAAAGCTGAATCCAGTCTGTTATTCAAAGTGACCAGTCACTCACGTTTTAAGAGGCAGCACTGTATCTGCATGGGGGGGGGGGGGGGGGGCGGGGGGGGTACCGAGGAGTACTGATCCAACCGGACCTTTAATAAGCTGTGTGCACAGGCCACTCCTGTTCTCAGCTTCGGTTTACAAACGGAGGCGATGTATAAAATCGGGCAATCGGATTAAGTTAACTCAGTTCCCACCTTGCCCTCCCATTCTATGATTACATCTTACCCTGAGTGAGAGAAACCTCTCAGCTGGCAAAAATTTCCAAGGCCTTCACCAGTTACAAGGTTAGTTCACTTTCACAGCAGAGTAACTGCATAAACTGAAGACCTGGGTAAAAACAAAGTTGTGACATACTTACTTGGATTGACTCTGAAAATATCGTTTAGTAAGTTTACATGATAATGCCTTCTATTTCCTTCCTCAGTTACGGAGGTTAGGGATAACACTCCTTGCTGGACTAGGACACACTCCAGGCCCCTCCCCCGTGGCTCCCGGACACCTTCCCTGAGGCCTCCCGACAGACCTCTAGGTCCCACCGCTAGTCTCCAACCCCGTCCGCTCACGCTCCGCCATCCAACCTCAGGCTCCCACCAGGTGAGCGCTGTGCAAAGCCTGTCTCCAGCGCACCTCCGGCCACGGAGACCTGAACTCAGGCCTCTGCTTAAGCTCTCCCACTCTGGCCACAGGCAGAGCCCAAGTCCCTCGTCGGCAACTCCGGTCAGCTCTTCTCTTTATGTTCCCAACCCCTGTGCCTGGTAACGCCAGTCCCCACGTGTCCGTTAAACGGTGCTCCCGGTCCCCGCTCCACCCCCCCCAGCCCCCGCCCCCCTCGCCAGGGGACTGGAAGGGCAACCTACCTTCCGTGACCTCGGGAACCTCCAGGTGAATCGCGGCTTTCACTGTTCCATTAATTCCAAAACTTCACACTAGGTGATCTAGCAGTAGATACCAGCTAAATAGCTGATTAAAATAGAATTGCGGCCATTAGTAGTTTTAAAAACGCTTTGTGGCTTATCTATAATGCTTCAGTTAAATCTGTCTGGTGCTCTATGCATTTCCCCCTTCCCTCACCCCTCCCTCGACTACTTGGCTTTTCCATCACAGTAAAAGGACCTCAGGGAATTTAACATTAACTAGAAGCTTTTCTTTGGACTTGTGATTTATGACCAAGTTTGGCAACAAAAAATTTTAACTATTCCTAGTACCATTATTTGATTTGCAAGCATCTTTTTAGTCTACGTACCTCTACTCCATCGCTGGTTTCCCTTTGCTTCGATTATATAATGCGAGGAGGTCTATATAATAAATTCAGGACTCCTGTTTATGCACTTTTCAGCAAAGAGCTAGGGATCAAATGGGGTTGGAATCCTTCTATTCCTAGATAAAAATCTGTAGCGGATGGGGGTCAAGGCACCCCTTTGAAAGTCATGTTAATATACGTACTACAGTTTGGGTAAACAGAAAGTCTTAATGAGTAGAAAAAAATAAAGCGAGTGCTAAACTTCTGATTTTTAATGGTCCTCTATAATAATAGTTTTTGGAAGCATCTTAAAATATGGTCCAGTGGTCATCCAATGAGGACAACAGAATATACCAATACCCCAATGCTGGCGTCTCACGCGGCCGATTTTATGCAGGAAGCTCCACCTTTTTTCTCTTAAAATACGAAGCTTTAGGGACAAAGCTTATTACAAAGGTCTTCCTCAAGGTATTACACGTTGAAGCTTGTAACGTTGAAGCTTGTAACTCCTACTTCAAGTAGGAGTCTTCAACAGCTATGCTTGCCTTGCTCTTCATTTTCTAGAATAAAGGTTTTTTTCCAAGTATTTCTATCTTGACAAAACCAGCAGTGACTACATTTACACGAGCAGGCACTAATGTAAAAAGCCTTCGGTTGTTCATTTTTGTGAACAAATGGTATCTGTTCCACTTCCCTAGGAATAACATCCGTTAAGTTCCATATGCCATAAACTTATGGTAGGACCTCCCCTTAGGAAACCAAAGTCAACAACCTGTATACACGGGGTTTCTTAATGGAGCAGTTTCCACGGAAATGTTTCTTCCCTTTGGACTGTGAGGACAAGTCCTATGAAATGAAAGCTATGCTTTGCTCTCTGAATTCAAAGCTTATTTCTGAAACAAACCTTTTTCTTGTAATGGTTTTCTTCCTCAAGTGAACAAAATCGGATTTTTACTCTTTAGTCTGAAACAGAGCGAGCAGTCTGCTCTTTCAGAAGCCATCAGATTTTAAGTGACACCGTAGAGCTCTAGCTCACTGAGCAAATCCTGATAGCTACGTCTCAACGCTATACTGTATTACCCAATACATTTCCCTCTAAGCTTCTTATCAAGCCTTTAAAGGACTTCAGGGCGGTGAGAAATTACATGCTCCGGACTGGCACAAGCAGAGCTCACACTGAGCCTTTTTATTCCTTCTGTCTTCACAGTTTAAATTTACTTCCTAGTTGATTTTTCCATTTTGATATGGAGTCCCATCTCATTATCCAAAAGGATCTCAATCTATCTTCCAAATGTTTATAAACTAATAAAGAGTAAGCATGTACGCATTTAGCACAGATGCAGAAAGATCT
The DNA here is from genome assembly GCF_028018385.1 of Neofelis nebulosa. NCBI lineage: Eukaryota > Metazoa > Chordata > Mammalia > Carnivora > Felidae > Neofelis > Neofelis nebulosa. The sequence continues at coordinate 11,707,477 of NC_080796.1, read as the reverse complement.
GGGGAAAACATGGACACAGGTATCCTGGACAGTTTTCTGCATTAAAGCATTTTCCGTAATCTCTACAAGTGAGGAGAATTAAAAAGAGTGTCTTCCAAAAAGTTACAACAGAAGGAATTTGAACCATTAGACTAAGGATCTAACCTTTTAAGGGCTCGGCTCTATTTGCATATGCAGTCTTAATCTTAATCCCATGCAAAGACCACCACTTGCAACACTGATACTTCATACTTGGGGGTGTGAAGGACAGAGGAGAAAACCTGGTTTTCCAGTTTATAGAATCTAGCCAATCAGGGTTACCAATGTCTCCCAATCCCCTACTTTTAAATAAGAGAGTTCTAATTAAGGTGATCCTGGAAGCCCAAAGAACAAGTATGAAATGTACAAGCAGCAATGAATTTGGAATACCTATTGGAATCACTGGAACACATTTAGTTGGGCCCTTTTACTCTTCCACACAGGACATTCACATGGACAGACTAAGGAAAAGGAGATGAAATTTCAATCAGCATATATATATTTTTTTTTTTTGCTTTATTACTTAAAAAAAAAAAAAAAGATAAAGCTGGAACCTTTCGTTGTACTGGACCATGACGCCCACTGAAATGTAAGGACACCTTCTATTACTAGCTACCTAAAAAAATTGCTAATTGCCATTCTAGTAAAAGCCCCGCTCCTTCTTCTGAATTTTCCCTCACCTGTCTGTAAACCTTAATACTTCAAAACGTTTCCGTCACAGGTTGGCCAACCGTACTGGCCATCTCGCTGTTCTTGGCCTTTTAATTTTTTTTTCGTTGACCCTAACGTGTTGAGTATGCTTCTCAGGTGCTTGGCAAGTGCAGAAAATTTCACTGCACAAAGTGGATTTTACTTCTGGTGAGCGCCTGGACTGTTAAAGGACTGGCAAGGAAGAGCTTGCCATAAACAACAGTTCAGTGTTTATTTAGACAGGTTGGCTCCCTGGCCTATGCAGTCAGAGCTGCGCATGCTCCAGACCGTGCTCCGCCACTGGGACGGCAGCGCCACTGGCGGTGTAGCCAAAACGAAGCGAATCTGCCCCAAGACATTTCTCTATTTACCTAGACTGTCATTACCGCCTCGCTTTCAACTACAGAATATAGTTTCTCATACCCACCCATCCAGCTTTAAAACCAAAACCCCCCCTGTTCCTTGTCAAGATGCAAGTATACGTTGAATCCTGGCACGAAAAGGGAAAAAAATTGTAATATTCCTAGGCAATAATTAAAGTTAAGTACAAACTGAAACACACAGTTAAGGTCCTTGTCCCAATAACCTCCCTAACCAAGTAGCGCCTATCGATGATCTGTTCCCCTACAAGTAACTGCTCTACAATCACAACTGAATGCCCCAGGAGCTACGCAATGCCAAGAAATTGTAGTTATTCCGCTTTCCACGTGGACGGCACAACCTAACTTCACAAAATACAGAGGTGTTAACATTTTTAAAATAACTCCGGTTGACATTAGGACTATAGTACTTACAATCTACTGAGCCTTACAGACTAAATTAAGTTCCTTGGACCAACTAATCAGATGTACTCAATCGCCTGTAATTTTAGTCAACTGGTTAGGATGTGACGTCTGTCACTTAATGTACGCGCATGCTGTTGGCCTTCTCCTATGGATCTTAAGTGCTCGTATGGGGTCTCCAGCCGCATGCACGTTGAAATCGACTAAGTATAACCACCAAATAAAGTAGCGTACGTTTTTAGCAGAAACAACAATTGGCTATTAAGTAGGTGATTTCAACTATTCAATGTCACATATACAGGATTTAAACTTCGGGATATTAAGGGACTTGGGGATCCTGGTTTTTCTTTTTGTCTACCCCAACGCACTCAAGAGATATACACTGTGTCAATCAGCACGCCTTTAGGTCACTTCCATCACAATTCTGAAAGGTTTACCTTAGATAGCAAGGTGAGTAAAAAAGAGGAGGAAGGCTAAGGTCACTCGCTTCAACACGAGCTAGCCACCATAAAGTATTTTTAGTATTTGTCTATCACGTACCTGCAGTGCTGGCACCAGGGTATAAAATACACTGGGCCTCAGAGGAACCTCAAGAAAAACTCAACCACCAACCTGGCTACACATACGACCCCCAAGTGTTTTACTGCAGACTTGAAGAAAAGGGCCGAAAATTCAAACCTAAATCCAAACAGAAGGCTCCGCGTAGCAGAAGGGCATTATGGTTTTAGGTAAGTTTATGAAATTAACCATTCGAGTTCGAAGAGACCGGTTGAACGGGACTAAAACTATTTAGACAGCTAACGCAGTTAGTCTAAATACCAATTTACCGTCCCCTTTAATGCCCCGAGCGTAACCATCGTGACCTATTGCCAAGGCCCTTAACACTACGTATCTTTGCTCTCTACCATTACTGAAACGTTACACCATTTCTCAGAGCCCCAGAAACAAAGGACGACAAAGTTTAGACTCAAACCATTTTAAATACTTAGGTACGCATGGCTTTAGAAAAGAATGCTGTACTCTTTCCGGAGTAGTTCAAGGAATATTCTGGGGGGTGGGAGTGGCCAATTATTCTCTGCTACATCCACCCACTTTTAAAAAAGACACTTTATATTTACACATACAAAGGGAGTCGTGGAAACGGTTTTTAAGGTTACATTACCAGACACTAAGACTTGGGCTATGAAAGGTTTATGCCTTCCTTGGTAGCTTATTCTGGTTTTGCCTTTTTCAAAGTACCAGATATATTCCTACAGACCTATAATCAGTTTTTTGTAGGTGACTGAAGTCTACCCCAAGCTTAAAAAGGTATGGGAATACTTCGTTTTTATTTGTGCGACGGGACCTATTATGAAAACGGTCCTAAGGACAAAACAGCCAATTTATATTAAGTGCACAGAAAAACACATTGATTCCCACAACTGATGCAAGCATTGGATGCAGAACACATTATCTCCATGAATGTAAATTCTCCCGAAGGTGGAAAACATACTTAAGTATTACTTCTCCTGGAAAAATTTTAAGTACTTTGTCAACGCAAGTAGTCTTTAGGAAGCTTTAATACCTTGTCAGTGCTCAGGACATGGTCGTCATTTTCAGACAGAATCTACCCTGGGCAAGTGTGAGCTTCTGGTTTTGTGGATTTAATGAGGCTTCCTTTGGTCAGATGGACTTCACTCGTGCTGCATTCTAAGATTTCACCTTACTGTCTGGCCAGGAAGGGGCCACAAGTTAGTCCTGACCTCCTACGTCCAAGCCAGAGACCTCCACGTCAAAGGCCAAACAGGAGCCACAAGACAGAACCCACCAGCACAAAGCAAATGCTCTACAGGACAGGAGCTGTTACTTCATTTCTTACAGTGATTTGCCATCTTTCCTGATTAACCTATTCCTGCGCTTCTCACACCGCTGGAGCTCACCAATCTGATCCAACACCTCACTCAGGAGGACAGGACCACCTGCAAAACTTTCTAGGGGAAGTACCACTAAACCAACAGCAATCTCACCGGTGGAGCGGAGACATTTGTTCCCAACTAGGTCTTTTGTTTCTTCGGTTTTGCTCGCCACAGAGGGACGGGCTACAGGAGGGGCAAGCAGGCAGCCAAGTTTCTCGTTTACAGACCCTACTCTGCCAAATGGCGTTTCTTCTTTTTCTCCCTTTTGCTTGCTGATACGCTCCTCCTTCCCAGTTCCTTAAACACGAAGATTATTCCTTTCCAGGCATATTTAGTTCTAATCTTGAGGAGACTGCTGCTGGAAATTTTAACATATTCCTGGACAGTGTTTTTATCTATTCCACTGGTCTTCCCAAACTTCTCTGGACTACCGAAGGGAGAACAGTCTACCCAACAGTATTATTTGGCCATTACTCCCCCACCACGATTCACGTTAGAGTACGAACTCCTCGGGAAGCAGTTTTCAACTAGAAGGTAGATCCAAGATGTTTCAAACGTACCCAGAACACTGATTAGCAACAAAGCTGAAAACAAATTTTTCCCCTGGGTAGGTCTACTATGCAATCCTCGTAATTACAATGTGTACTGATATAACAGTTAATGCCAGTGGTTGCCAGCACTAAAGCTAACTGCTAAAAAAACAAAAACCCTTGAGACGCTACCTTGTCCCGTTAAGTATTCTCACCGGAATTCCAGGATTAGCCTCCGCTCCCAAAATGTATCAATTTAAACCTACACCACCAGCTAAAACTCCACTCCCGCTCCGCTTGTGGCAGAATTCCTAGGAGTATGAAGAAGTGAAAAATCTGATTGAAGATGGCTAAAACAAAAATCTAAGCAAACAGAAGAAAATACAGACAAACCTCAACTTACCAGAAGCAACCTAAAACACCAACAAAACGCTAGACTGAAGTCAAGTTTTAGTTCTACAGTTTGACTCCTGATTCCTCACTTCACATCAGTGAGGGTCCTTTAGAAGATTAAGTGTTCTGTGCAAACCCAATAGAATTACAATTAGGGGATCTAATGCGGTCACATAGCTACAGTTAAGTTAGCAGTGTTGTGTAGTCGTGAAATCAAGGACTGGCTTGTACGATGGCTTCTAAAAGCATCTGTTCCCAGAGTCTCACGTATCAGATATATGCGTATTAAGATATTCTCTCGAGGACAGCCGTTAGCATTTCGTAAAGATGGTAAACGGAGTGTTAACTTCTCCCAGCCAGTACACCTTTTCCCCTCGTTAAATGTTAAGTCGTCTGGGGGGGGAGGGGAAGGAAGGATTCAACTTTACTTCGTAATTAAAACTCAATTGTCAGTATACATTTAAGTTTTTAAAACCTAAATGTTCGAAGTACGGAGTACAGAATAAGCTGTCCAGAAAGCACACACTTAAATTTCCTCCTCTTGGGAGTTTTATAAAGGGATTTTGAACCTTGATGGCGAGAATCCCAAAACGAGAGTAAAATGAATTCTTTTTATTGCAAACAAACGTCTAAATTAATTTCTCCACCCACTTTCTTTAGAAAGAAAAAGAAATCAGCAGGCTAAGGAGATACCCATTCAAGAACTGACATGATTAAAAATTAAGATATAAATGGGTGACTCACAATTTCATTAGCTTACAAAGATGGTGGAGTAAAGTACTACAAGCACACTAGTGATACAGTATTTTGTGGGAGAAGGGCATACAGACATAGCTAACTTCATATAGATCCCATTAGACAACTGGATTTACAACAAGTTTTTTTAATAAGAAATGGGCAAAGCCAGCTTTCTTTTCAGAATCAAAATGCAGAACAAATGGAAAAATTATGGTATTGAACCTTCACAAGTTTGAGCCTCCACAAATAATGCAACCAAAGTTTTACATTTTGAACAGCCCTTCTACGTACACTCCATCTTCTCTCTCTTGGTTCCAAGTTTTCTCTTCGTTCCCCATTAGGCCAATTCCGTTGTTATTTAAAAAAAAAAAACAAAGAAAAAGACTTCCCAGTTATGGTCAGGAACTACGATGGAAGCTTCCCCCTCCGCCGCTCGGCAAACTACAGAGAGGATGGAGTGTTCTAGGAGCAGTACAGAGTCTCAGGTGATTCATGAGGACTGCGCGGTCCTCCCATGAATCTGGTTGCTAACATTTCTATTATATTGTGACAATGACTCCCGACTGTTATCTCTGTGAGAAATGGGGGGAGTAAATTCTTAATAAAAGACACCAGGTACAAAGCAACATTTTACTTTTGTTGTGATAAAAAAAAAAAAAAAGTCACATTTTACAGATAAAATGTAGAACCCTGAAATACTGACACATTCTCTTATCGTGCACAATGCTGAGGTTCTCTTACGATTCACTTTAAAACTGCAATTAAAAATGTACAAAAAAGAAAAGAAAAAAAATCAACCCACAAAGCTTCTAAAAAAGGAACCCGCAGGCACTTCCTCTTGTGGAATGTTTAAAAAGTTAGCCTACTAAAGAAAACAGTCGACTTCTTGTGAAGGTTTTGGAGAAATATGTATCAGTTCGTTTTATTTGGGTATTCAATAATATCCTTGGTGATAATGCTGACTCCATGGCTTCTGACCCCAGAATTGCTGTAAGAGAAAATTTTTTTTTTAAAGAAAAAACATCAATAAGCCACTCAAACTGCTTTTAGGAAATGACAATCTAATTCAGAGTAATTGCTGGAAACAAATTTACACCTGTCATACCTCTGATTTCTATCAAACCAGATTTAGTTAGTATTAATATCCCATTATTATCAATAAACACATTACAAAAGAAAACACATCATGACTTGGTTAGTTTATACAATTAAAGCTAACAATAAAAAGAACCGTACGTATTAAAGAATATTACTTTATTAAAACAGTAAGTTACAGCCATCTCCACCTATATTCAAACCTCGCCCTGTAACGATTATAAAAACGCTCCAATCCCTGCGCAAGGGTTTCAAGACTGACTCTTACGATGAACTTAAGGCACAATGAATGTACGTAGCACATAAGAAGTTACTTACACCCTGCTGCCACTGGTTGTAGCCCTGAGATTGGTTTTTGTAGCCACGATTGTTTCCTCGTCCTCTGAAGTTCTGGGGGTGGGGGGGAGGCAGGGAGAAAAAAAAAAAATCCTTGAAAACTCAAACTCCAGAGCACAGGTCTGTGCTGTACACAGGAGCCAGCAGCACAGGACAGGCCTCGCCTCTAGCAACTCAACCCTGGGCACCCTGTGCTGTTTGCTCTCGGTGTTTAATTTATTAAGACATCCTTGGACGTGTTGCGGGTTCATGCACCTGAACACCAAACTTAGGCGGCCCTCATTCTACCATCCCTGGTGTTCCTGCGCCACCGCACTCAGACCTAATGGCCTAACTGAGGCTGTGACAAGACTTTACAACTTTCCCGACTCCGTTATCCGAATCATCGGGGCTGGGGGCGCGTTACCTGGTTGTAGTTCCCTCTGTTGGGCATCCCGCCTCTGCTGTAGTTCCCTCTGTTCGAGTAACCGCCTCGGCTGGGGAACACGGGGCCGCGAGGGTACGGGTAGCCGATGCCGCCGCTGCCGCCACCGCCGCCGCCTCGCTGCGGCATGTTGCCCCTCCTGTTGTAACCACCGCGATTCCCAGGAGCTGCAGACAAGACACGTTGGCTTTAGCAACCTTGCACTTCCTTTCCACAGGACCCTACTCTTGCGGACTGGCCCTCTACTGTAGAGAAAAGTAACTTCTAAAACCAACAGGGGCGCCTGTCTGGCTCGGTCGGGTAGGCATCCGACTCTTGATTTTGGCTCAGGCCCTGACCGCAAGGTCTGTGGGATCGAGCCCTGCGTCAGGCTCTGTGCCGACAGCGCGGAGCCTCCTTAGGATTCTCTTTCCCCCTCTCTGCCCCTGCCGCGATCACACACGCTCTCTCAAAATAACGTTTAAAGAAAAAGACACAACAAGGTTTAACACCTAACAAGGCGTGCTTAGGATCACATCACGGCATGTGAAGCTAGTTACTAGGGCAGCAGAGTCCAGGGAAGTCAACTGTCCTGCGTTGACCACCACCCAGCCCCCAAACTTAGAAGATGGTCATCGCTTGTTCCAACCTCCAACCAAGTGAAACTCAAAAGCAAACTCACCTCCTCCTCTGAAACTCCCGCCGCGCATGTTGAACCCGCCACGTCCTCTGTGGCCGCCGCCTCTGTTGAACTGGTTCTTGCCACTCTTATTTTTATTGCTCTTCTTGGAGCCGGTGTTCTGTTTCTTTTCCGGCGGCAGGGCCTTTTTGCTCTCCTCCTTATACTGCTCCAGAAGTTTTTGGGCTTCCTCCTTCTGCAGCTCAACATAGGTGATTTCATCAAAGCACTCGGCCACCTCCGGCAGCGTGAAGTTTCCTACAAGGAATAGGGTCAGATTAGCCCCAGACCACAGTCCTAAAGCCTGCTTTCATCCTTTCAAACCACGCTATGCCATCTGCTCGGTGTACGAGCGTTTCCCTAAAGAGAGAAATAAACCCCCCCACACACACTCCCTTAACAAAGAGCGAAGGTAACTCAGGAACCGGCATCACCGGCAAACGTTCACGCAAGTTTGCAGGTACAGATCTCGGCAGATTTAACGTTAATAGAATTAAATTCATACCTTTCATTTTGAGGACAGCGTGTTCTGGTAGGTCTTTCCCCTCTACTTCAGCTTTCTTCTGTGTTCTTTGCTTATAATCTTCATCTTTTGGGCAAACTACGACAGCTTTTCGCTGGAAGCCTGCAAACAGGCACATTTTTCTCCTCTGGGCAGCAGCAGACACGTTGGTCTTTAAAACAAAGTTCATAAACCCAAATGTTAGCTCCACGCCAAACCCAATCATCAGTTCCTTTTGTTTATAACCTCAAGGCTGCAGCTCACCTGATCCAGAATGAAATTTCGCTTCTTACGGGCAGCGATCTCAATAAACTTTCCGAGACACTGTGGAGCCCTCTGCAACAGCGTGTTCAGTTTTCCAGTATCAGCCATCTGTTTCTTAAAACCTGCCACCTGTTTTAAAAGTTCAACAGTTCCTTTGAACTTGTGAATAAAGCTCAATTTTTTTTTAATATCAGCTTAGATCTACATGGAAACCAGACATTGCAAAGTTTAAATACCGCCTTTCCTTGTCATCGCTACAAAAAAGGTCGTTTTATCACGTAAGCAAGATCCTCTGCTCTTCTAGTTCAGCTACTAAATGTCGATAGTTCAAAAAGTTTCCTAGGAAAAATAAAGCGTCGCCCCTGGAAGGCACTTTACCTTCCAAACAGAAGTAGTTTACATCCTTCTATAGTTTAAGTAACCAACGGAACTTTGCCCAAGCTCCTATCTCTAAAACACCAACGCGAAATGGATAAAGACAACAGGCAAAAAAGTTTTAATGCCTTCTGGTCTTTTTAAAGTGCTGAGATCACACCCTCAGTATTTTTCTTACCATCATTTTATCCATTATGGTGTTTGTTCCGAGAATGTTGTATTTACCAGGATTTTCTGCCGCATGTTTAGTAACCCAGGTGGTTTTCCCAGCTCCGGGCAAGCCAATCATCATAACAACCTACCATGGAAAAAAAATGTTTCACTTAGTAGAGCCATCTAAAAATTCCTGAAGTTATTTTGTGAAGTGCACAAAAACCCAGTTTCAATTTGTAAATTTTCATTGCCCTAAAACAAGGGAATTTTTGGAAAACTTAATATTCTACATCAAAAAACACAGCTACAGCTGATGCCAACAGCCGTGCCACAAAGCAAATGAAACAGAACAATCATCCAGATCTTCTGAACGTCATTCTTGCCAAACAAAAGTAACCTTCAAATGCTTTTAAAAAAATCCACTTACTTCACAATCTTTCTTCTCTTCAGGCCCCTTTGGTCCTCTAACTCGATCCTCTAAGGGGACATTCTGGATAAAAGTATAATCTTCTGGTATTGGAAAATATGGCTTTTCCTTCTGACCAAAATTAAATTCAACTGCACAGTTGTGGCAGAGAACATGCGGGAAGAGTGGCCTTCCAGCAAGAATTTCCTTACTGATTTTGAAGGCAATGCCAAGATCTTGCCCGTTCTTTGCATAGGAGAGTTCTACTTCATCGCTTTCAAAGTTCTGTTAAATTGGGAAAAAAATCAAATTAAGATTTTAACCTGCTTCCTTTAAACTTGCTTTAAAAAACCCTCAAAATTCAAGTTGAGTGAAGCTTACCCTCTGGAAAACAGATTTAGGTTAAACGTTAGGAGCTTTAGAATAGTTATAAACAATGAGACACACACATCTAGAAGCAGAAAAAATACTGCCTTCAGTAAAATACACTAGATTTTTCTGGTCCAGTTCACGTTAAGTACTTTTTAGTCAAAATGGGTTAGTAATGAAGACCACTGTTGATAAACCTTTTCAAAAAAAAATCCCCAGCTAGTAATTGCTCACTTATATATACTTAGTTGACTTACAGCAAAACATGTTATCACATCATTTTCATCAAATTTCTCTCCATAATCTTCAGTCTCACAGTTGCAGGTTTTTATTCCTTTAAGAGAATACCCATAAGAGAATTCTTCTTCACCTAAGAAAATAATGAACTTTCGTGAAATCGATTGTTCAAAAACAGTCCCATGACCCACATATTTTAACATTCAGGATAGAGGACAACAATATGAATGAGTACCTAACCTAACATTCTTCCACTCATGCTGTATCTAAAACATAGACGCGTAATGAGAGCTACAAGGCTTATGTAACTATTTGAAAAACTGCAGACCACAGGATAATGTTTTTCCTAACCACTGGTCATAAAACAAGTAACCATCCTACTATACATGCTAATAGCATTCATCTCTAAAATACTAATAGATTAAGAACAAACAAGACAGAATTAGAATACTTCTAGTCTCACTACTGAAATCAGACCCTGAACACTCATGAGGACAGTACTCTAATGGAAACTTTACCAAGCAACATTCCACTTGTGGTTAGTGACCAGCCAATCCGAACTTCATGTATGTCAATATCTTTTGTATATAAATGCCTTACTGGGATCTTCTCTGTAACCTGAAAGTCAAATCATAAATGATTACAATGAAGATAAACCCTTGAACTCTAGCTTCATTTCATCTGGGCCATGGGCTAATTCTTCTCTGGCTACTAATACAAAGACACTCATTCTACCCTGTCATCTCCCCCCTCCCCCATAAGAACTTTACAAATTGACAGAACTTCTAACTTGGAATTGAAAAGGTTCAAGTTAAGCACTTGGTTGGATCACGTTTAACAGATAATGTTTAAAAATTACATATTCCTGACTCAAAACCCGATGAAAGTATACGCTTAACATGCTTTGCTCTGGGACAAAACGAGAAACCCAGCAGTTATTTTTAAACCCTTGGTGGGCTTTTCAAGTGCCTGATAAAAAAGGAGCACCCTAAAGAAAAACAGACTGGCTCAATAACAAATTCTGATTGTAACAAATATGGTTAACGGTTATAAAACAAAGGTCTTCCAAGCCCCTCTTCCAGTCCACAGAAACTTCCAAAGAAAGAAGCCCCACTGACACTGAATAGTGTCCAGCAACTGGAAATTCACTTGTTTAAAAAAAAAACAAAAAACAAAAACCAAAAAGTCACAAAACTGCCTTTACCTTCATCTCAAAACAGACTTTGCCTTTGGACACACCGTAAGATGCCCTTCCTCCGGCCCAAAGAAAAGCAAAACTCTCCATAGTAAGGGAAGAAGCACTGAGGCGGTCTCTTGATATTTTAAAATGTAGATCACAATTATCTGTAATTATATCAAATACCATATTATTTCTTTTGACATCCAACGTGAGTACAGCTGCTACGTAGGCAAAACCTGGTGATTACATTCTTGCGTATTTCCTAATGCTTCACCGACACTGCTTCTACAAACCATGCTGCTGTTCTGACCTTCCGTTTAAGCCCCACCCCCACACCAAGTCACTCTCACCAAATTACCAACTAAAGCGTAAACAGCCTCCAAAACTAAACAGCCAGGTTTAACGTGTATTTTAAGTATATAAAATAATCAAGACAATGGGACATGGATACATACCTGCTCTGCTCTTTACCTTGATTTAGAGGCAAGCAGTAGAGGATAGCAGGAAATCAAAGTGAAGTATGCCAGAACCAGGGAGAATTTACCCGTGCCACAATAAAACTGAAGGTAGGCCATGATATTTTAAAATACAGGAATATGAGCCGTTGATCCTGCACTTTGTAATTTTAAAACACCAGGGGCTCTAGATCCTAAATTCTTTCTAAAACTTGTGAAGGCAGCCTCAACCCTACAAAGTGCAAACCTGGTTGTCTAACACTGTTCATATTACAGCATTTTAAGGTCCCTTTTCCCCAGGCTTGCCGGTTAGTCAATAACAATGGGGGATTATCCACTTCCCGGATTACTCAAATCCAAAAGGTCTTTAACTTAGCTACCTTTGGGTCACTGGCTCATTTTGTATGCACCTTCTTGGTGTTCCCCCCATGAGAGCTGAAGTTAAAAAACTGTTTTCTTCAACAGTTTTTATTGATGAAAGGAAATTAAACCTAGTTTGGAATTCTCCTTAAATAAGCTTTGCTCTCAAAAGATTCCTGATCGCTGGTAGAATTTTTGGCTCAAACTGTGTTTGTACCCAATGTAAGTAGCAAATTAAGGAGCTGATATTCCTCAGTAATGAATTAAAAGCCTACTCTGATAGTAGCGTTACTTCTTGAATCACTGCTTCACTATCCTACCCATGCCCGCCCAGTTTGTATTTAAGCAACCAAACTGTATTTAAAACTTTCAAAGAAAACTACTTTTCCGTGTGTGTTTTCTCTTTTAAAAGACTCCCTTAGCTCAACTACCTGTAAAGGACATTTAGTAAGAAATCCAGGGTTAATGTTTACATCCTCACAAACCTGATTAAAATTAAATTCGTATTGGAAAACCCGGGAATCTACACTTTAACTGCCTGGATCTACAGGGCAGGTTCACACCTTACCGCTTACTTTTCAAGCAATTGTTTCTACCTTTTGTTCTTTCTATCCAAGTGAAAGAATCGTGCATTCTGATCGAATGTTAAACCAACAAAACGTTGTTGTTAAAAAATAAAGTCACACACGTGACAGCCAAGGCCCATCTAGAGGTCTGCAATCCTCCTCATACTCAATTGCAACCCAACTTGGGTAAAGGAGCAGTATTTACAGCGCTGCCATTGACACCATTCGCTGCTGAAGAAAGCTAGTAGCCCCGTGATAGCCCACTGCTGCTGCCCCAGGTCTTTGGAAGAAATCAACTTATGTTAAAGCAGCAGCTACTGAACTGGAATTGAGAACAAAAGAGCAGTTATTGAAAAAGTAATATTACAATCTTTTAGAATAGGGAATACACTTGCGTGCTAATGGGAAAAGCCATTCATTACATATTTCACTAGCCCAAAGAGCTCCCTTGCTAGAATTCTACCCCAAAAAGGGAAATTATCGTAGGAGCCTGCAAGGACAAGTTACAGATAGTCTTACAAGTTTCCATTAACTAACTAAAATTTAAAAAACTGGCATTAATTTTACATTCCTACAAATGAAAACTTTCGAGTCATATAAAAAAATATAACCAAATTGCCGAAGCCTGAAAATTATCAATACGACACAACCGATGCTGTACTAAACATTTAGCTACCGAAATCTGAATACAAGCCATCACCACCTTCCTTTTAACAGAAACGGTTTAGGCTAAGTTTTATGCGTTTACGTTCGGTGCACTGCGTTGTTTTCTAACACTCTCGGACCCAAACCGCCACACTGAGAAACTAGGGGAGTAGACGGGAGAAACCGCTTCACTTACAAGTATCAAGACAAACCACTGTGTCATCGAAGTGCTCATCTTCCTCTTCAACAGGTGGCTGGGGAGATTTGGCTCTGAAAGACAGAATTGTCTCCTGATTCAGCTTGTCCTACCCAAGACCGAACGGGTAACGAGTAGAACTAGATGGGCATCCTCTACCTGCTATACTTGTTCTCTTCAATGTACTCAAAATATCCACGGCCATGATCTTCTCGAGGTCTTTTCACACCTCTCTTTTTATCTCCGCCTTTCTGCTCTGTTTTGCCGTCTCCTATAACACACAACACCCCCGCGTAAGGGGCCAAGCCGCGTCACGGCGGAAAAGAAAAACCCCCTTCCTGTTCAAAGACGCAAAAAGCTCGACTTTCCCGTTCTTTTCCGGGAGGGTTTTCAATCGACGAATCCAACGCGAACCCAAAGAACAATCAGCTCGGAACCGGGCTGCAGTTAGTGACGCAGTCCAAAACCATCGCTAATTTTGCCACTCTACGCGAAGATTCGAGAAAGCTCCTGCAGACTAGCGCGGCACAGGCCCCGAGCCCACGTGTATCCCAAAGAGAGTTCAGGAAGGGGGGAGGGGCCGGCCCGGCCCGCGCGCCCTCCCCTCCCCCACCCGGGCCCGCGTTCCCCGCGGCCGCATTGTACTGATCTTCCGCCCCGCTCTCCCCGCCCGGCCCCTCCCGCCGGAAGTGACGTCACGCCGAGACCCTGCGCTCCTTGCACAATACCGCGGCCCAGCGCCGCCAAAGCGCGCCCGCCCCGGGCCCTCGGGCCTCTCCCCTCCCCCCGAGACATGTGCCCGCACCGCGCGCACGCAGCGCGGCGGCGCCACCGCGGGCCGACGGGGCTCCCGCCCGCCGCTCCTCCCCCCGCCAGCGGCAGCTGCAGCTTCCCCCCCCCCCACCCCCCCCCGGCTCGCCAGCCACATAATGGAGGCGCCGCCGCCACCGTCGCACGCCCCGAGCCCGAGGCCTCGCGGCCGGGCGGGATTCCCCGCGCCCCCTCCCCCCCTCCCCGCTACCCCCGCGGCGGCCCCCGCCCGGGGCTCCCTCCCCCCGGCGGGGCTCCGGCAGGCCTGGGGCACGGTCCCCACCCCGCGCGGGCCTCCCGCCGCGCGCAACGTACAACGCAGCACTCACCCGCCGCCGGAGCCCCGGGGCGACCGCCGCCTCCGCCGCCTTCCGCCTTCTTCTTACCTCCCGCCTGCTGCTGGCCCTGCCTCGCCCCGGGCGGCGCCACCGTCACCGCGAACAGCGAGGTGGGGCCGCTGCTCTTCCCCGCGGCCTCCTTGGCGGCCCCGCGCTGCTGTGGGGGCTGTTGCTGCGGCGTCGCCGGCGGTTGAGGCTGCTGCTCCCCGTGCCCGTTCTCGTCGCCCGCGCCTTCCTCCTCGTCGCCGAGCTCATCTTCCCCTTCCTGGAAGCCCTGATCGTCGCCGTTCTCGTCTTCCGAGGCGGCCTCCTCCTCCTCCATCGGGCCCGAGTCGGCCGCCCCCGCGGCCCCGTTCTCCTCCCCTAGCTCCATCTGGTCGCCATCCAGCGCGGCGATCCCTTCCTCCTCCTCTTCCTCCTCCTCCTCCTCCTCGTCGCCGCCGGCCGCGGCCTCCTGCTCGAGGCCTGCTCCCGAGCGCCCGGCGGAATCCCCGCCCAGGTCTAGGCTGCCGTTCCCGGGCTCCATGGCGGGGCGGCCGCCGGCCTCCTCGTCGTCCAGCGCGGCCTGGAGTCGCTCCATGAGCTCGGCCTTGAGACCCTTGTCGGAAAGGCGCCGCTTCTTGAGCTCCTCTTTCAGCTCCGAGACCTTCAGCTTTTTTACATTAACAGGCGAGGAACTCATGGTGAGGGCCCCGATTCACCGCTAGGCGCTGGCTCAAACTCGGCTCCGCTCACTCGGCCACTGGTGGCGGCTGCTGCGGCTGCTCCTCGGCCCGGGCGGCGGCTGCGGCTGCGGCTGGAGGTGGGTTCGTGCTGCAGAGCGGACCCGCCTGGTGTCGAACGGCGCCAATTCCTTTCACCGAGTTCGCGAGGGAGACGCGGAGACTCGCCTGGCGCGAGCGAGCACGCAACGTCCTCTCGCAGGGGCGGCGCCGCGCACGTAATATAGGCGCCCCGCCCCCTGCGCCGCCGGGAGCGCCGCGCAGGAGGAGAGCCGGAGCGCGCCCGCGCCCCGCCCCGCCCCGCCCGTGCCTGCCTCCCCGCCCCCACGCCGAACCCGCCGAGAGCGCGGCGCAGGCCGCGCAGTGCGCTTCCAATTGGGGCCGAGCAAATGGAGGAAGAGGAAACCGCCTTTCGGTTAAACCGATCCTCTGCAGCCTCCGCTGGCTTTTCTAGTCCTCTGCCGGCGGTACTCGTCCCGCTCTTGGCCTTCCCGGCCCGGAGGCTGTGTGCGCGCACAGGCTCGCAGGCCTCGACCTGGCCTGTTCAGTGGAGCCCTCCACCTTTTCTTCCATCTTAGATCTGCCTTCGTATCTGTCTCCCCAGCTATTTGTTCGAAACTCCTTCAATCTCATTTCCGTGTCGGTTTGTACCACACGAATCGGCAGTTATCGGACGCGGGGGGCTTTCTTCCGCTTAGTGTTTGGTTTAATTTTTCCAAGCCCTGCCTGGCGCCCTAGGTTTTAAATTGAGGAAGGGCGAGGACAGAGCATCTCTATTGTCTCTTCCCCAAGCCCGGGTGCAGGGCTGGCTTCGGGAGCGGGAGCCTCCACTCCATGCTGCCAGCCTCCCCGGGGCAGCTGTTCGCCCGGTGCTCGGAGCCTGAGAAGTTAAATAAGCCTCAGAATGGCGTTTCTGAGTCGGCTCTACCTCCCCAAACACACAGACCTCTGCAAAATTAATTCCGTCCAACTCAGGACCTGGTCATCCAGTTATGACGTCCCAGCAGCCAACAATGAGGATGAGACCCAGCTAGATCATGCACAACGATTCTATTCCTCATCCCGTGCAAATACTCCTGATCGTGCTGAAACTCGTAGGTTAATTATCAAGGCTCATGAAAAATAAAAAACAAGAAAAAGAAAACGAGACTATCCCTCCCGAAGACAATTCTGTTATTCTGGTGTATTTTAGAAGCTTCATCTTCCTCTTTGCGAAATAAAAGGTGTGTTATGTTCTTGCGGTTTTGGATAGGGGTGCCAGAATTTGGATTTGTGATGGGAGGAACATCTTAAACCCCAGAAGATCTGCACAGTGACTGGCCAGTGGTCCACGATCTCGGAGGAGGTCAGTTACCCCCACTGTTTGGTGTTTGGCTGGCACAGTAACGCTGCCCCAATGTTCATTTAAAATTGGAACACTGCGAACACTCCCCCATAGGCTAGTGTGATTTAACTGATTAATAAATTTCATTTTTAAAGTTTCTTCTCCATAGCTTTTAAGGAGCATGTGTTTTACCACGCAGTCGTTATCAAGATGAAATATTAACACTTGTGAAATGATCTGAATTGCAATTAACGGACTATGCACAGTACTGGTAATTCTCAGCTTAAAGCTGGTGGAGGTGGAAGGTACCCAAAATAGGAACTTCCAAACCGTGCCAAAAACTCATTTAGCCTCTGCTTATAATGTCCTTGGAGCTTATAAACAACTCACAGACTGGAATTTGAGCTTTTCAAGTCCTTTGCCTGTGTTCAAAAACGGGAAGAGAGCTCCAGGGGGCTTCCGTGTCCACCAACTGGATAATTAGTCTCTTCAGGAATCAAAGTTAAATGTAGTCATTACAATGGTCCTTTAAGTTTATAAGTGTCCTTAGATACTCTTACATTTTTAAATATTCGTCATAGGAAAACAATTTCCACTTAATTAGAAAAAAAACTAAACTCTGAAAGTAAAGTTTGTAGGTCTAAATGTCGATTTATAACAATTGTTCTTGGTATGTTAAGTCAGTTGTAATAATAAACATGAAATATAAGAGTAGATGGGCACGAAAATTTCCATAGCTTTACCTCCATTGACTTTTAGAGCTTGATGGAGCCTGGAGATTGTCTTCAGTCCACCCATTTTACAGCCCGGGAGGCTGAGGGCCCCTTCCCGGCCACCCCCCCCCCTCCCCCATGCTCCTTCCTTACACTGGGACTTCTTAGATAACATTTGAAAGAAAAACAGTTTTTGCGGATGGTCAGAGCCATCCGTTACTGTTTGTCCTGTCTACAAACAGGTGAAATCTGCAATTCCATATTTTACTGCTTGCAAGTGCAAATAGTGACTTAGCGTTACTTATCGTTTTTGTTTTCTACCCTTCTAATGCCACCATGATTGTCCTGTTCTGCAGAGACCAGGAAAAGTACAAGTCACTTCCCCTAAATCACTGGGGGACCTGTAAGACTCTTGAAACTCCCCCTTTCTGAAATCCTAGAGACTAGTTAGGATACTGAGTGGAAGTCGGGACAAATGAATTCTCAGCAGCAAAAAGGGATTAGCCTATTGTGTATGGGTAGCCGATCTATTACCACGTTAGGGTGCCCAGAATATATAGCTTCCATTTTTAGGTTGATGCAAAGGCACATACCTAAGCACCGTAGTTTGTCACAGAGTTCACTCAGCAAACATTTTGGAGCACCTTGTCTAAGGCAGGCCGTGCGTGGCGTACTGGGGATACAGCGGTGAGCTACTATGAGATACTATGCCGTCCCTCTCTCAGGGAGAGTCAGGCAATATATCAAATAGAGGTGGGAACAAGTACTAGGGGGAAATGCAAATCAGGAGAGCCAGAGGGTATGCTGATGTGGGGGTGAGTTTTTCAGCTATAAATGGGGGTGGGGTGAGGAAAGCCTAAGAAAGAAGGTAACACCAGAGCAAATATCTAGAAGAGGCGGAGGCAAAGAACGGCAAATATAGAAAACTGAGAGAGTCAACGCCCAACGGACCCATTTATCTACTTAACAAATATTTATCGATCGCCTGCTGTGGAGCAGTATTATGCTATGTGCAGGGAAAACAGACATGAAGGACACAGGCTCAGGCCTCCAGGAGCTCGCAGTTTGGAGAGAAAGGACCGGCTATGAGCAGGATGCTACTGTGCCCTAACCCGCGTGGAGCCGACCACCTTGACCCTCTGCTGAGCTCCCTTCGGCAGGGTTCCCACGGGGTAGGTCTGGAGACACGCTTGTCCACCCACCGACGTTCACACATGGGAAAACAAAACCAGAGCAAACCTCACATACAGACTTAAGAAGCCAGTTGTATGACATTTGACAGTAAACAGTAATTAGCTAGGATAATCTAGCATCCCCTTTATTCTAGATACAGAGCTGACATTTGCAGACTTCTGCCAGCTGATAATTAAGTCCTTCACTGAATGCTGTCCGGGCTTTCGGAGGGCAAAAGTCAAACTGAGAGTGCCCCCAGCACTGTCCTAATTGCCTGCACACCGTGTATATATACTCTTTCCTTCGCCCCTTCTGCTTTTACTTTATTCCACCCAGGTACACTTTACATTTTTTTCTTAACGATTATTTAGTTTTGAGAGAGAGAGAGAGAGAGAGAGAGAGAGAGACAGAATCTGAAGCAGGCTCCAGGCTCTGAGCTGTCAGCACAGAGCCCAACTAGGGCTGGAACTCGTGACCCGCAAGATCATGACCTGAGCCGAAGCCGGATGCTCAACCCATTAAGCCACCCAGGCACCCCTACCCAGGCGCACTTTAGATGGGCTGTTTCTTAAGTCTGCTGTGTTTGTCCCGATTCATTTACTGGGGGTATGAATTGGCAGGGATTGAGTGCCTGCTAGGGATCAGCCTCTGTGCTAGGCATTTTATACAACATATTTCTAATCCTCATAGCAATGTCACAAGGTAGGAATTATTATCTCCATGTATAGATGGCGATAACTGAGAATCAGAGGGATTGAGGAAGTTGGCTAAAGTTGATAAATGGCAAAGCTGAGGTAGCAACTAGCCTGCCTCCCATGGCCAAGCTCCCTCTGCTGCACCAAGAGGATGCATTAGAGTTCCAAAGTCAAAACTCACATGCTGGCTGGCAGCAAGATTTGATGGTGTATCGTCACAGGAGAAAGAGACACGCCAATGATTCCATTGCAAGGGTAATGTGTGCGATGATGGAGGGGTGTCTTCGGTTTGGGATGTGGAGCAAGGAGTTGCTTAAGGGAAAGACGCGGGAGCCGAGTCTTCAAAAGCGTGTAGGGCTGAGAGGGAAAGGCATTCGGGCAGTAGGAACAGCCTCTTTGAATGCACAGAATGCATGTGAATCAATCCCATGGCTGGAATTCAGTACGGCTGGGGTAGGAATAAGGTTTGGGAAGCAAGGGTAGATGGAAGGGTGGAGAATACTGAGAGGGGACAAAGAGGCAGATTAAAAAGAATCCAGCTGAGCTAAGATACTGGGACTTCATCCACTGACCAAGACATGGGGAGGGCGGGCACTAAAGAATTTTAAGCTGAAAAGTGGCACCATCAGGTCCAAATTTTAGAAAGATACGTAAGCAGAAGAGTGTTGAAAACTCCCACGCGAGTAGGTTCTAGGCAGGAAACGTCAGTGAATGAAGCGGTCCAGGTGTGAGAAACACCGCAGTCATGACTGTACGGGGCAAGTGAGTCTCCCGTCAGGGCCACCCCGGGAGGGATGCCGGTTTCAGAGACCTGGAGCAAAGGCCCCAGCTGAATAGGGCAGCCGCCTATGGCCTGCAGGGAATCATCACTTGTATGTGATATCTCCTGAATTTTACAGGTGGCCAAGGCCATGCAGGCCAGAAAACAAGAACAATTCCTGTCTTTGGCCACCTGTTTGTAAGCCCCGGGCTAGAGGGTCACGGAGGTGTCAAAGGCCAGAAGACCAGTTAGGAGGCTATTTGGAGTGAACCAGGTGAGAAGGCATGAAGGCCACCTGACCCAGGTCAGATGTGTCACTTTAAGTTTATTCACTTATTGGGGCGGGGGTGGGGTGGGGTGAGGGGAGGGGCAGAAAGAGAAGGAGAGAGAAAATCCCAAGCAGGCTCCGTGCTGCCAGCGCAGAGCCCGACTCGGCGCTTGATCCCACGAACCATGAGATCATAACCTGAGCTCAAATCAAGAGTTAGACGCTCAACCGACTGAGCCGCCCAGGTGCCCCCAGATGCGTCACTTTAGAGGCACCCCAGTGATGTTCCTTTGGACTCTGACATGACCACCCAGGCTTGGCAAATTAATCATTTGGGTTAATTTTCTAACCAGAGAAGAGATGAAAGATTTCGTGGGAGTGGGCACCGTCTTTACTAAAGGAAAATGGCTGCTCTGCGCCCAGTTTTTTTGGACGTTTTCGACAAGCGTGTATGAAGGCAGTCAGCCCTCAGCTAGCTCCTTACCCACCCCCCCTCCAGCAAAGTGTCCGCATACAGACCACAAGATGTATGAATCAAGTCACAGAATCAAAGCAAACCTTAGCAACACGTAAGGCCTGGGAACTCGCTCCCTTTCCCTCTACATGTTTATACCATCGGGACAGGGGGATGCTGACTGCAAGGAGCGTTCGGATAGGAGCACAAAGGGACATCTGTAACCCAAGGGGGGTGATCTATGGAAAGAAACATGGCAGTCTCGACTGGTGGACCTCAGCTGTCCAGGGTGGGCCCTGTAGGGGCGCCCGGGGGGCTCAGTCGGTTAAGCATCTGACTCTTGGTTTCGGCTCTGGTCACCATCTCGCAGTTCATGGGTTTGAGCCCCGCGTCCAGCTCCGTGCTGACGGGGTGGCTCCTGCTTGGGATTCTCTCTCTCCCTCTTACTCTGTTCGCACCCTGCTTGCTCTTTGTCTCTCTCTCTCCCAAAATAAATAAACAAACGTTAAAAAAAACAAAAACAAAAAACCAGAGTGGCCTTTGTTATAGGACCACATGGGGAGAGGGACAGACAGACGGACAGGACATATGTATGAGAATATGCCAACTTACCAGTCGTCTCCCTGAGTCATTGCCCAGCTGCACCATGTCTGAATGACTTCTCGTGTATCACCTGTCATCCTCCTAGTGAGTCTAAGCTTGTCTGAGGCTGCACCTTGCTTATTCTCCTCTGTTTTAAGATTCAGTTTGGGTGTCACCTCCTCCAAGAAGACCTTCCAGATTACCCCCCACCCCAGCCTCCCTTGTCCTTGACTATGTTGGATATGCCTCCTCCGAGCTTCCAAAATCTCCAATGTCGTTCCTGCCTCCTGGT
The DNA here is from genome assembly GCF_028018385.1 of Neofelis nebulosa. Classification (NCBI taxonomy): domain Eukaryota; kingdom Metazoa; phylum Chordata; class Mammalia; order Carnivora; family Felidae; genus Neofelis; species Neofelis nebulosa. The sequence goes on along the minus strand of NC_080796.1, from coordinate 11,686,079 downwards.
TTTATATTCTGTTTCTATGTCCGTCACCCACTGACTGACCTTCTCAAGGGGGCACTGCTGTATGTCTAGGTTCATTTACATTCTTAGTCTAGCCTGAGAGGTAAGCATTCAGGACAGGTGATGTGTGGAATAAGTGAGCCTTTGTAGATCCACAGAGCTCCACAAATGGCTCTGTCCCTTACCAGGCAGGTGACCTCAGGCAAAGTTTCTCCTTCTCTCTTTAGTCTCTGAACCTGTAAAATGATCAAGTGCTGTTTCCCCCTGAGGGGTAGGAATTACATATGCAAAAATGCTACACTATAACATGCTATACAGGGGCGCCTGGGTGGCTCAGTTGCTTAGGTGTCTGACTTCAGCTTGGGTCATGATCTCATGGTTTGTGGGTTCAAGCCCCAGGTCGGGCTCACTGCTGACAGCTCGGAGCCTGGAGCCTGCATCGGATTCTGTGTCTCCCTCTCTCTCTGCCTCTCCCCTGCTCACGCTCTGTCTCTCTCTCAAAAATAAATAGACATTTAAAAAAAAAACTTACATGCCATACAAATGTATGGTATCTGTATAGTTATTATTTATCAAACAGGCTTTTGGGGGAAAAAGAGGGGGAAAGTTTTTGTTTACCTATCTCAATCTGAAATTGAGTGGTGACATAGTGTTTATTGAAAGAATTTATAATTAAGTTTGATAGCTTTGGGAAAAAGAGAGAGCTATGATTGGGTTGATACGCTATGTCTCTCTTTTTTTTTAATTATGTTTTTATTTGTATACATTTTGAGAGAGAGAGAGAGCACATGAGCAGCGGAGAGGCAGAGAGAGAGAGGGAGAGAGAGAATCCTAAGCAGGCTCCCAGCTGTAAGCACAGAGCCCAATGTAGGGCTCAAACTCACAAACCGTGAGATCATGCTCTGAGCCAAAATCAAAAGTCAGACGCCTAACCAACTGAGCCACCCAGGTGCTGCTACACCTCTTTTGATTGGGAGTCAAGACTTCGAGCAGTTTATCTTCCTCCTGGGGCAGCAGTCACATTAAAGAACATTTTTTTAATGTTCATTTATTTTTGAGACATAGAGTGCTAGTGGGGGTGGGGGAGGTGTCAGAGAGAGAGCAAGACACAGAATCTGAAGCAGGCTCCAGGCTCTGAGCTGTCATCACAGAGACTGACATGGGGCTGGAACCCATGACCCACAAGATCACGACCTGAGCCAAAGTCGGACGCTTGACAGACTGAGCCACCCAAGCATCCCTAAACGAAGTCACATTTAAACAAAAGGTCTGGAGAGATTCTTGACTCTTGAATGCTTACCTGTGCACAAGGTTCACGACCAACTCTTGCTAAAGAAAAAACATAAGTGGGTGCCTTACATTGCTTCCGCAGAAGCATTGTCATTGTGCATAATAATAATAAAAAAAAAAAAAACACCTTAAAACTGATGAGACATTAAAAAATAGTGCAATGGGGCACCTGGGTGGCCCAGTTGGTTGAGCATCAGACTTCAACTCAGGTCATGATCTCACAGCTGGGCTTGTGAGTTCCAGGCCCGCATTGGGCTCTGTGCTGACAGCTCAGAGCCTGGAGCCTGCATTGGATTCTGTGTCTCCCTCTCTCTCTGCCCTTCCCCCCCTCGAGCTCTGTCTCTCTCTGTCTCTCAAGAATAAATAAGCATTAAAAACATTTTTTTTTTTAAGCTCAGTGCTTCCAAGTGTGTAGATAAAGCTATTGACAGCCCATCAAATGGGACAGGTTTCTCTTGGTAACGGGGACGGCCACTCTCACACCCTCGCCTGGGATGGCTCAGTGATCCACGGTGAGGCACTCGGTCACAAAAGCAGCACAAGTGAGATGTAGAAGGGGGTTCCGCTCTCCAGTGCTCACTGTATCCCTGTCTTCCCCTCCAGAAACGGAACTTCTGAAAACGACCTTTATCACAGAAATACTCCAGCAGCCCAGCAGTCCAATGACAGATGAACCTGACCCACAATTATGATTGATAATATTGCCTAGGCACGTTGATGAAGCACTTTGTCAACAGAATCTTCATTTGCGTTTGTCCAGAGGGAACTGAGGAAATTTACCTCCCTGGCCCTCCCACCTTCCTCCACTGTCCCCCCCCCCCCCCCAGGGAAGACAGGAACAAACACATTCAGAGAGGGGGTGGCCAGTGAGGTTTCACTCACGCCTCCTATCTTTCTGCACAGGGCTAGGATTTCTTCGCGCTCTGAGAGAGGTCTGATGGGCTGCACGCTGGGACAAATTTCCAGTTTCTTCCTCCATCAGCCCTTGGGTCAGGCCACACCATTTACTTAAATGTGAACTCCCAGGACAGAACTTCAAACGAAGATTTTACATTGTAAATACTGGCGATTTTTCTACCCGGGGTGGTTCGAAGTCAGCTGCACTTACCATCAGCATGATAATAAAGAGCTTGCAGAGAAGTGAATCACTCATTAACAATTCGCGGGAGCGATTGATCTTTTTAAGGCCCTGCTGAAAGCTCTTGGCGGCTTCCCACCACCTTGGAGATAGAGCACGAAATTCTGCCCGGGCCCCCCGGAGGGGAGGGGGGTGGCTCCAGCAGCCTCCCCAGTCTTTTCCCTGGTTTCCCTGAGTGTCTTTGGGTCTGAGGACCCTTGTGATCCCAGGGCCTGCCTCTGTGTCCTTCCCACACTTGGCCTGGCTAACCCCCTCTCTGCTTCAGATCTCAACGTAATCCTGATGCCCTGACCAAGTTCTGTCTTCCCGACGGAGTTTACTGTCCCCTGTCCCCCCCCCCCCCCCCCCCCGCCACCAGCCCACACTTCCCTTTCCAAACACGAACTGTCACTACGGTAAACCTACCTCTAAGGAATGTTGTCCATGCAAAGTGCCCACTGTGTCGGGAGCATCCAGCCAATGTTAGCTTTCTACCCATTGGCTTGCTAGTCTCCCTTCTTGCACTATATCTTGTCTGTCTTGTTCCTTCTGTAACCCAGACCTCCCACAATGAGAACTGGGCTGAATCTGAATCATAGGTGCTCAATAAACATTGGTGGAATGAAGGAATAGATACAAATGTGTTGACGAGGGGATGTGTGTGGCGGGGTATTGTTTAATGGGTACAGGGTTTCTGTTTGGGATGATGAAAAACTTTTGGAGATGGATGGGGGATAGGCATACAACGACGTGAATATCACTGAAACGTACATAAAATGGTTAAATGGTCAATTTTACGTTATGTATATTCTACTACAATAAGAAATTTTGTTGAATGAATGCGTAACTTTTTTTTTCTTTCTTTTTTTTTCTTTTTTGTTTTTTAGTAAGCTCCACACCCAACGTGGGGCTCGAACTCACAACTCTGAGATCAAGAGTCACATGCTCTACTGACTGAGCCAGCCAGGCGCCCCTGTAGTTAACTATTTTGAACCTGGTCTTTATTCAACTCTAATACTTTAATTCAGTAAATATTCGTAGAGTGCTTACTATGGGTAACATACAAAGGTGCTCTCTTGGACTTACGGAATAGTCTAAAAAATACACTCAACTTTCACACCCAGTTACCCTTCGTATGTAAATATGTTTTATCTAGGTCTTCTTCATCTTTATATCCCAAGCCAACAGCGCGTAATATGTGTCCAACCTTCGTTTGCTAAATCAAAAATAGGACATTGGCAATAACTTAGTGTTTAAGTAGGACTTTCCCCATCACAGAATGCTTCCCAAACAATATCTCCCATCTTGTTCTTTCTCTTCCTTTCTCTTTCCTTCATGTTAACAGTCATCCCTTCCAGACTTTCCGTTGTCAGGCCCAACACAATTTCCTTAATTTTCTTATCCTTGCTTGACCAGTTAGTCATTCCCACGTGTCTAAGCAAATTTTCGAGGCCTTCGACAAAGTCCAAGTCCTGGAAAAGGGTTGCACTTGATTCTGATAAGGCCAGCTTAGCAGATAGGTTGAGCTATCCTCCCTACGACCCCAAGACCTCCCCCACCCCCACCCCCACCACCTGTCACAAAACCTTCTGGGCACCCTTGGGAGCCGGGAGGACACATCGCACCTCAAAAAGGAACCACACACCATTTGTCCACTGTCTGTGGTCTGAACGATGGTCGGGTTTCCCAGTAGCTTTTCTTTATTTTCCACTGAATAAGTGGAAATAAAGTGAGGAGCTCGATAAGAAGAGATGGTATAATAAAACATTAGGCAGCATTGTAGAGAAGGAAATATCAAAGTATGAGGCTAATCAGGGTGATAACGAACATTCCGTTTTCAAGGCCCGTGTCAAACGGCGTTTGTCACCAGCAGGAGCAGTCTTCCGAGGAGCTTAGCTTTCCAAGGTAGACACCGTGGAAAGAAGTAGAGAGGTGACGACCTTTAGATCATGGTTTTGAGATCTCACTTGACTTCCATACATCTGATGTCTTGGACACAGGGGTGAGTTCCCATCTAAACACCGTCTTCCCGGGGCGCCTGGGTGGCGCAGTCGGTTAAGCGTCCGACTTCAGCCAGGTCACGATCTCGCGGTCCGTGAGTTCGAGCCCCGCGTCAGGCTCTGGGCTGATGGCTCGGAGCCTGGAGCCTGTTTCCGATTCTGTGTCTCCCTCTCTCTCTGCCCCTCCCCCGTTCATGCTCTGTCTCTCTCTGTCCCAAAAATAAATAAAAAAAAAATAAAATAAAATAAAAAAATAAACACCGTCTTCCCAATGGGTGCCACACAGAAGAGCTTTTACGAACCCCGACCCGAGCCAGGCTGTGAGCAGTAGAGTCCATCCCCTGTACTTACTACCTTTGTGAACTGAGGCAAGTCTCCTGACCTTTCTGTGCCTCGGTTTCCCTCATCTGTAAAATGAGAATACCGAGGTACTTAGTCATCAAGTTGTTATGAGCGTTTGACCCACGAATACTCGCAAAGCACTTCAAACAATGCGAGGCTTGTACTAAGTATTATATCAACATTTGACAAGTGAATAAAATCCCAAGTATAGTTAAATGCACATCTTACTACCCCCTGGTTTCCAGAACAATTTCATGTGTGTCACCTCACCAAATCTTCCCAACTCTGGGGTAGGTAGGATTGCCTCCATTTCACTGATGGAGAAATAAGGTTTCCTAAGCGTTTTGCTAAGTTACTGGCTTTGAGGAAAGTTGATCAAAAAAGACAAAAACACAAGCATTTAATATCTTTTATTTCTTATCCTTTCTCCAAGGGAAAGGATCAGCTCTCTTTTTTCCTATTTCCACAGCAAAGAGAATGGTGGGTAATCATTTAAGTTTTATTTGATTGCATGGTAATAAGTAAACTAGTTACTGATGAAATAACATATAGTTTGGGGTACCTGGGTGGCTCCTTCGGTAGTGTCCGACTCTTGATTTCAGCTCAGGTCATGATCTCACGGTTCACAGGTTCGAGCCCCAGGTCGGGATGCTTAGGATTCTCTCTCTTCCTCTCTCTCTGTTCCTCACTCTCCCACATGCGCGCGCTCTCTCTCGCTGTCTCAAAATAAATAAATACATAAATAAACATTAAAAAAATAAATATAGTTTGTGTCTGTGTATTTACGATGTCTGACACGTTGCATGTGTCTATTCTAAGACTATTTATCTATTGATCTTTATTAGTAGTAGTGGTCTATTTATCCTCATTGTTCAAGAACCAATATTAATGTTAATTTCAAACATATTAGTCTCAATAGTGTATGTTATACTTACACTCCAAAGCCTAGCTTGAAATTTAGGCTTTCAGCCTGTCGAGGGAAGCTCAGTGTAGACTTTGGATTGAGAGAAACTTCTCTTTCTTCTCCCACCACACACTCATACCTAGGGCTACATGAGAAGTTTTATTTTCTGCTCTGCAGTTATTGGCCTTTCCTTTTATTTACTTTTTTAAAAGTTTATTTACTTATTTTGAGACAGACAGCATGCAAATGGGGGAGGGCCAGGGGGAGGAGGACAGAAGATCGGAGGCAGGTTCTATGCTGACAGGAGCGAGCCCGATGCAGGGCTCGAGCTCACGAACCATGAGATCATGACCTGAGCCAAAGTCGGCCGCTTAACGGACTGAGCCACCCAGGCGTCATGGCCTTTCCTATTTTAAATAGGATAGTATGCATGGGGCAAAGGTTCTCAGAGTAGCAGAAGGAACCAGAGAAGCAAGACTGCCTTCCTCCTCAGGCCCTATGTGCTTCTGGGCCCTGCAGAGTGGTATTAAGTATACAGTCTTGGGAGCTGGGAGCCAGTAGTAATAATGGTTTATGCTATATATAATATATACTCTATTAGCATGTCTGGCATTAAATCCCAGCTCTCCCATTTTCTACCTGTGTGACTTCAGCCAAGACACTCGATTTCTGTCCATTTCCTCATTCACAACATGGCGGTAATGGTACGGGGCAGTTGGAAAGATTATGTGAGTTCATGAGTGTTAAGCTTTTAAAACAGGCACATTCCGCAAATGTTAGCTGTTAGCGCTATGTTCTGTTTTGCTCGACACTGTCATCAGCCTCTTCTCTAAGTCAATGGCTTTCATACACTTTTGCCCATGACCTTCAGTGAGAAATACATCCTACAGCACCATCGAGTATGCTCACACATAAAAAAACTAAATCGAAATTTTGCAAATTCACTTCTCTGAGCACCTGCATTATCCTCTATTAATTTCTGTTCCCCTTGAAAGGAAAATACCGGTACTTCCCTATTAAGTAGATTTCACAATCCCCTAATGGATTTGAAAAACTCTGTTCTTTGATACCTGTGATAAGCAGAATAACGTCTAACACATCCACGCCCTAATTCCTAGAGCCCGCCAACATGTTGCTTTAATTGGCAAAAGGAACTTTGCAGATGTGACTAAGGTTACAGACTCTGAGATGAGAATGTTAAACCGATGGTCCAGGTGGGCTCACTCTAATCACATGAGCCCTTAAAAAGCAGAAAACTTTTCCCGGCTGTGGTCAGAGAGAGATGTGACAACGGAAGGGTAGGAGATGGGAAGGGAGAAAGACTCTGCCGTTGCTGGATGTGGACACGGGGCAAGGTGGCCATGATTCAAGGGAACTTGGCATCCTCCAGAAGCTGGACAAGGCAAGGAAATAGATTCTTCCTCAGAGCCTCCGGAAAGAAAAGCAGGCCCGCAACACCTTGATTTCGGTCCAGTGGGACCCAGGACAGGCTTCTGACCTCCAGGACTGTAAACGAATACATGTGTGCTGTTTGAGATACCAGATTTGTGATCTTTGTTACAGCAGCAATAGGAAACTAATACACCACGTAAGCTGGAAAACTTGACTTCGTCTTAGCTCTCTCTTCCTAGCCTCACACATTTCAGTGACTCCTCTATTCCTTCTGCCTAACCTTTGAGTACCTCTGGAATAATCCATATGCTTCCCAATTCGTTGCCCTCATTCTTGGGCCCATTGATCTCTCTCTTGAATGATAGAAACTCCTAACTGCCTTCTCTACTCCTGGGGTCCCCAATCTGCGCCCCCCCCCTCCCCGATTTCTGGCTTTCAGAGTTAACTTTCTCAACCACCAATGCAATTACCTTTTGGTGCTTTTGAGGCCTCATCATGCCCGTCCGATAAAATCTGAGGTCTTTGGAGAGATATTCCAAGTGCTTTGGATGACCCTTTTCAAATCCCTAAGGACATGTTTCCCTACTGAAATTTTCACTGTTCTGGCTCCTTGGGATATTGTATTCATAGTCATTTTACCATCTCGCTTTATTATATACTTGGTGGTTTAATTTTTTTTTTTCTTGTTGTTTTCAGACTTTAAAAAACTGCTTCCTGGGGCGCCTGGGTGGCGCAGTCGGTTAAGCGTCCGACTTCAGCCAGGTCACGATCTCGCGGTCCGTGAGTTCGAGCCCCGCGTCAGGCTCTGGGCTGATGGCTCGGAGCCTGGAGCCTGTTTCCGATTCTGTGTCTCCCTCTCTCTCTGCCCCTCCCCCGTTCATGCTCTGTCTCTCTCTGTCCCAAAAAAAAAAAAAAAAAAAAAAACTGCTTCCTGGGAATGAAAGAACGCACATGGGGCACCTGGGTGGCTCAGTCAGTTAAGCGTCCAACTTCGGCTCAGGTCATGATCTCACATTTTGTGAGTTCAAGCCCCGCGTTGGACTTTGTGCGGACAGCTTGGACCTGGAGCCTGCTTCGGATCCTGTGTCTCCCTCTCTCTCTGCCCCTCCCCCACTTGCACTCTGTGTCTCTCTGTCTCTGTCTCTCTCTCAAAAATAAATAAATGTTTAAAAAAAAAAAACTTAGGAAGAAAGAAAGAAAAAAAGAAAGAAAGAAGGCACAAAGGCCAGTCAGCCCACAAATTCTGTATCCCAACCAAGACCTCTGAGTGTGTAATTTATATTATGGCTCTCCAAGCACGGTGGGTTTTATTTTTTAATTAGCGCTTTAGTGGCATGGAGAACTCTCTTTACATGCTTGGGAAAAGTAAACAAATTTGCCAGGCAGTATATTATTTTCATCTTTTATTTTAACAAGCCTCGTTAAACACGTGGACCAACCTATGCATTTGAAACCCCCCCGGGGGACCCAACCTCAAAATGCGGATGAGAAAGAAATGTGTGATGGTGCCCTCTCACACCTCTGCGGGCAGGAGTCCGAGGTACTTCCTCACGGTCCACATGTGAGAAGGAAGTTCACCCAGAACAACCAAAGTCCTCAGTCTCAACCTGCCCCCCAAGGTTTCCCCAGCATTGTGGTTTTTTCCTACATATCCCCTGTGGTTCAGCCAACCAACTCAGATAAACGCACAATTAAATTTCGCCACAGCCAGAGGAAATTTCAGATCCCAAAATGCAAACGTTTATAAAACTTTGTATTAGTTTGCACCAGCTGCCATAACAAAATAGCACAGACTGCAGTGGCCTAAACAACGGAAATGTATTTTCTCACACTTCTGGAGGCTGGAAGTCCAAATTCAAGGTGCCTGTAGGATTGGTTTCTTCTGAGGCCTCTCTCCTTGGCTTGCAGACAGCCACCTTCTCGTTGTGTCCTCACATGGCTTTTATCTGTACACGCATCTTTTCGGTGTCTGTCCGTGTGGCCAAACTTTCTCTTCTTATAAGGACACCGTTTGGATTGGATAAGGCACACCCTAATGGACTTATTTTAATGGAATCACCTCCTTAAAGTCCCTATATCCAAATACAGTCAAATTTTGAGTTACTGGGGCTTTGGATTTCAACATGAATTTGGGGGTTGGGGTGGGACAATTCAGACCATAGAAACAGTAAGGACGTTACCCCCTGATGCTCAGCCTTGCACACTCGGACTTCTTCTTCTTCTTTTTTTACATTTTTTTAACGTTTTATTTTATTTTTTGAGAGACAGAGACGGAGAGTGAGCAGGGAAGGGGCAGAGAGAGAGGGAGACACAGAATCTGAAGCAGGTCCCAGGCTCTGAGCTGTCAGCACAGAGCCCAACACGGGGCTCAAACCCACGAACCATGAGATCATGAAGTGAGCCAAAGTCAGACGCTCAACCAACTGAGCCACCCAGGTGCCCCACACACTTGGGCTTCTAACAAACTCCCCCTTATGTGCTGGTCAAAGCCCCCATTAAGGTCCTTCTGTCTGAGGATTATATTTCTATTTTCCAGCCTCCAGGCTCGTCTCTACCCCACAGCCCTAATGTGGTCTCTAGAAGAGGAATCATGACTTTTTGTCGGAGCCTCACACACCTACCCCACGTTCTTTGGTTATCATTTTCGCCTGTCACGGCGACCTCATCACTGACTCAGCTTGCCTACGCTGCCATAAGAACCCTACTTTCTTTCCCTTCTTCCTGATGCTTTTGGCTGAGACTCTTTTGCAGCCTATCCTCAGCCCTTATATTTGCGGTGGAATTTCTGAGATACTGTGTTTCTCTCTGGCTTGCTTCCCCCTCCCCTGTGCCCTGTTTTCTTTAAAAGCAGTTTTGGGTATTACTCTACTCTTTGCTATATGTAGTCACTTAAATCCCACTCACCCCACACAGCTTGAATCCCAGATGCATTATCTTTCCAATCAGAAACTCATAAAGATCATTTTCAGTGATGCTTCTAACATTTCCACTATGTAATTTTGGGGGCCCTCCCACTCCTCCCAGCTTCCGTTCACAGCTCTCTCTCTCTCTCTCTCTCTCTCTCTCTCTTTTTTAATGACATTCTTGCTTCATGGACCAGGCTCAGACCTGACCAGCAGACTCGGCCACCCAGGAGTGATGCCCCGGTCCTTGGCTGCGGTCTGGGAGCAGCGCTGCTCCTCAGGAGTGAGTCAGGAGCAGAGTGCGATGCCCAGCAGTGGCAGTGGATTTGGGGATGGATAGCTCATGCCCAGAGCAGTCACAGGTCCAAGGTCAATGACCTCTCCTGGGAAATTTGGTGGTATGTGCAGGTAGATACTTGGAGAATGGACAAGGATAGCATGACTAATCTAGGCAGAGGCTTATTGAAAAGACTTTGGGGGGTGCCTGGGGGCTCGGTGGGTTAAGCATCCAACTTCGGCTCAGGGCGTGATCTCATGGTTCAGGGGTTCGAGCCCCACATCGGGCCCGCTGCTGTCAGCACGGAGCCTGCTTCGGATCCTCTGTCTGCCTCTTTTCCGGCCCCTCCCCCCACCTCAAAAAACCAAACAAACGTTAAAAAAATTAAGTAAAAGGCTTTTGTTTTTTGTTTTCGTCTGGCAAATGTGTGTGTGAGGGTTACGTGGGTACTGAAGATTCCCAGCCTAACGCAGAGTCACCCTGGGGGACCCTAAGAGGAACTTCAGTTCCGGGGTCTACTATCTGGAAAACCAAATTTAATTCTCAGGCGCCTGAAGCATCATGTGAGTGTCAATGTCTTTGCTTTGATCTCGCTTAGCTGAGATCTGATTATCTGCGTTCAAAGTTTGCATTAATATTCAGGCTAACTAACAGGCAAGGCTGAAAACGCTGAGGTTGCTGGCCAGCCCACTTGTTAACTACTATAATTGAACTAGACTGGTCATTAATATAAATGACAGTGACTCTCCTTGGTCATCTGGTCAGCAGTAAAGAGCACCGAGCTAAGAGCAAGGGATCTATTTCCAATCCTAAGCCCTCTCTCAAGCATTATTTGCACCTCTCTGAGACATTTCCCTCACCTGCTTAAAGAAGGAGATGAATATCCTGAATGCGTAACTTGCATTTGTGAAAATAACATGCACACATTGTTCAATGGTCAAATAATGCTACAAGGCTCATCGCAAAAAAAGAGCAGATTGTTTTTTATACAGATGGTCACAACAGTATCTCCCATCCCGCAGTGTTCTTCTGAGACCTTGACACCTTGGGAATGGGTGGGAGGGATTGGGGAGGGTCTATGTTTCCTCCCCCCTAATCAGAGTGACAGAGGAGTATGTATTGATCAGGGTTCTCCAGAGAGATAGATCAGTAGGATAGAGACAGAAAGACAGACAAGCACACAGACAGACAGAGACATTGATTTATTATAAGGTATTGGCTCCCCCAGTGATGGAGGCTGAGAAGTCCCACATCTGTCCTCTGCAAACTGGAGACCGAAGAAGGCCCATGGGATGTAGTTGCAGTTCAAAGACCTGAGAGCCAGGAGCTCCAAGGGCGGAAGATGGATGTCTCAACTCACGTGGTCAGACAGAGAGCAAGTCCGCCCTTCCTCAGTCTTTTCGTTCTATTCAGACATCCAAAGGATTGGGTGATACCCACCTGCGTAGGGAAGGCTGCTCTACTTTGCTCAGTCTACTGAATCAAATGCTGATCTCTTCCAGAAACCCCCTAACAGACGCGCACACAGACGACATTTAACCACATATCCCCGGACATTCCGCGAGCCAACGAAACTGACACGGAAAATTAGCTCTCACAGATGCCACGTGACATCTTGTCCCGGTGGGATACCCACCTCTGGAACCCTGAGCTGCCATATGGAAAGAGCTCCCGTTAGGCTACCTGGAGGGATCCCCTAGAGAAGCCCTGAGACTGCATGGGGAGAGAGAGAGAGAGAGAAAGAGGGAGAGGAAGAGAAAGAGAGAGGGAGACAGGGAGAGAGGCCAGGCTGGGCCCCTGTTGCTCCTGCCCCACTCCACATCCTTGAATCTGAGCACCAGCCGGAGAGCCCTGCGTCCCAAACTGCCCAGCAGAGCCCCTCCTGAAATCCTGAGCCCAGAGCCAGGGAGAGCCAATGCACACAGGGGCGGTTACTGTTGGAAGCCGCCAAGTTCCGGGCAATTTGTTACCCGACAGTGGGAACCAGAACACTTCCCAACCCACCTCCTCATTCAGCATCTCTCTGCCGAGAGCTGCCTGCCTCCTTTCTTTTAGCAACGTCTCCTCCCTGCTCGTAACTCCAGGAGGATTACTTGGCTGATACGGCTATCCGTCTCAGACGTGTCACAATCTGACTCGCTCTTTTTGGAAGATGGGAGGTATCGTATTCTTCTCTCAGCCCTCCTTCCCATTTCTACCTTGTCCATCAGCCAAACATTGTCATATCGAAATCTTGGTTAACCCAACACTGACTTTTTTTCGCCTTATCGTTACTACCCACCGAGTACTGTCCACTGTTGAGCAATTGACCCGCGACCATTACGTCCCCTTTCTAATCTCTCCCTTGCCCACTCCTTCGGCGTCTCATGTCAGGACCGCTTCTTACTGCCACACTCCCCAACGGGATTGCGAAGGCCCCCAAAAAGATCTTCCTGCATGGTTAAACCCATCACACAGGGCCAGGGCGACAAGGCCACCTCTTCTGGTCGGCATTTCAGTGTTTTAGCCCAACGGTTTCTCCCAAGAGAGTCATCCTTCTGCCTGAGGATGGGCTGAGGCCAGGCCCAGCCAGGCCCAGGCAGCAGGTGCCGATTTATCCCAGCTGCGAGGCTTCCCTGGGTCTGCAGAGCCCGTCAGACCCTCCTCTGATCTGGTGCTTTTCCCTTTAAAAAATTTTTAAAAAAATCATTTTATTTGTTTTTAATTCTCATCACGGTTAAGTATACTCTTTAATCCCCATCTCCTCATCCCCCCATCCCACGACCCACCTCCCCTCTGGTAACCAGCAGTTTGTTCTCTGCCGTTAAGAGTCTGATTTTGGTTTCTCTCTCTCTCTCTCTCTCTCTCTCTCTCTCTCTCTCTCTTTTTCCTTTGCTTTTTATTTTGTTTCTTAAATTTAACATATGAGTGAGATCATAGGGTATTTGTCTTTGACTTATTTCGCTTAGCACAACACTCTCCAGCTCCATCCATGCCCTTGTAAATGGCAAGATTTCATTTTTTACGGCCAAATGATACTCCCTTGTAGATCTGTATCACATCTTTATCCATTCATCACTTGCTGGACACTTGGGCTGCTACCATAGTTTGGCTATTGTAAACAAACCTGCTCTAAATTTCAGGGTGCATGTATCCTTTTGATTTCGTGTTTGCGATTTTGGGGGGGGGGGGTAAATACCAGAGGTGGGATTATTGGATTATACAGTATCTCTACATTAATTTTGGGGGGAAACTCCATACTGTTTTCCAGAGTGGGGGCACCAGTTTGCATTCCCGCTGGTAGTGCAAGAAGGCTCCCCTTTCTCCACATCCTCGCCAACACTTGTTGTCACTGTGTTTTTGATTTTAGCCATTCTGACAGGTGCGAGGTGGTATCTCATTGTGGTTTTGATTTACATTGCCCTGATGATGAGTGATGTTGAGCATCTTTTCATGTGTCAGTTGGCCATCTGGATGTCTTCTTGGGAGAGATGTCTGTTCGTGTCTTCTGCCCATTTTTTTTTTAAAGATTTTACTGTTTTTAAGGTTTTTTAAAAATTTATTTTGCGAGAGAGAGACAGAGACAGAGACAAAGACGGGGTAAGCATGAGTGGGGGAGGGGTAGAGAGAAGGAGAGAGAGAATCCCAAGCAGGCCTCAAGATGTCAGCCCAGAGCCTTATGTGCGGCTGGGTTTCACAAACGGTGAGATTGCAAGCTGAGTCAAAAAAGAAGAGTTGGACACTTAACCGACTGAGCCACTTAAGGGCCCCTAAAGATTTTACTTTTAAGTAACCTCTACACCCAATATGGGGCTTGAACCCACAACCCCGAGATCAAGAGTCATACGCTCTAGCAGCTGAGCCCAGCCAGGTGCCCCATCTTCTGTCCACTTAAAAAACAATTTTTTTAAAAAAATCTCTATTTATTTTTGAGAGAGAGAGAGAGAGAGAGAGAGACAGAGCATGAGCAGGGGAGGGGCAGAGAGAGACACACACAGAATCCGAAGCAGGCTCCAGGCTCTGATCTGTCAACGCAGAGCCTGCTGCAGGGCTTGAACTCATGAACCGTGAGATCATGACCTGAGCTGAAGTCCGATGCTAAGCAGAATGAACCACCCAGGCGCCCCTCTTCTGTCTCTGTCTCTGTCTCTGTCCATTTTTGATTGAATTATTTGTACTGGGGATATTGAGTTGTATCAGTTCTTTATATATTTTGAATACTAACCCTTTATCTGATAGGGCATTTGCAAATATCTTCTCCCATTTAGTAGATTGCCTTTTAGTTTTGTTGATTATTTCCTTCAGTGCGTATAAACTTTTTATTTTGATATAGTCCCACTAGTTTATTTTGCTTTTATTTCCCTTGCCTCAGGATACCTATCTAGAAAAACGTTATTACAGCCGATGTCAGAGACCTTACTGTCTGTGCTCTCTTGAGCGATTTTTATCGTTCAGGGTCCTACATTTAGGTCTTTAATCCATTTTGCGTTTATTTTTGCGTATGGGTAAGAAAGTGGTCCAGTTTCCTTCTTTTGCAGGTGGCTGTCCAGTTTTCCTGACACCATTTGTTGAAGAGATTGTCTTTTTCCTATTGGATATTCATCCTCCTTTGTCGAAGATTAATTGACCATATAATTGTGGGTTTATTTCTGGGTTTTCTATTGCTTCTCCCTTTTTATGTGAGTCACCACGCTTCATCTGATTTCCCTATTCACAAAATGTATGATTACCTCTCATCCACCGTTACGTTCTCTTTTCTTCTCCCCGGCCCCACAGGTTTATTTTTACGTCATTTAGGAGAGTGTCGGCAGGCAACAGGGGTGAGTACTTGTGTTGTCTGTGCCGTGTTTGAACAGCAATCTCCCCACCTACACTTTGAAAGATCACTCTCAGAACCAAACAGAACAATATATGCAAAAGTGCCTTGCAGACTCTCAGGTGCCAATCAAATGTGATTTACCATCATTTATTTGGTCCCTCGGTGGATTTTCCTGTCTCGCTACTTCTGCCAAAATGGACACTTCAGCAAAGGCAGTCATCCTTCTAACCATAATCCTTAAAAATCATCATTCATCTATGGGGCGCCTGAGCAGCTCAATAGGGTGAGCGTCCAACTTCGGCTCAGGTCCTGATCTCACAGCTTGTGAGTTCAAGCCCCGCATCAGGCTCTGTGTTGACAGCTGGGAGCCTGGAGCCTGCTTCGGATTCTGTGTCTCCCTCTCTCTCTGCCCCTGATCCCCTTGCATTCTGTCTCTGTCTGTCTCAAAAATAAACATTAAAAAAAAAAAAAATCTTCCTTCATCTGTGTTTTATCTAAGAAGATTTGCTACCTTTATTGGCACATTGTTTTGAGATCAGATACCCCCAAATATAATTTTTAAATAGTTAAAAGCCCTTCAGGGGTGCCTGGCTGGCTCAGTTGGAAGAGCATGTGACTCGATTTCGAGATGGTGAGTTTAAGCCCCATGCTGGGTGCAGAGTTTACTTAAAAATAATAAAATCTTTAAAAAGCATTCCTCGGGGCGCCTGGGTGGCGCAGTCGGTTAAGCGTCCGACTTCAGCCAGGTCACGATCTCGCGGTCCGTGAGTTCGAGCCCCGCGTCAGGCTCTGGGCTGATGGCTCGGAGCCTGGAGCCTGTTTCCGATTCTGTGTCTCCCTCTCTCTCTGCCCCTCCCCCGTTCATGCTCTGTCTCTCTCTGTCCCAAAAATAAATAAAAAAATAAAAAATAAAAAAAAAATAAAAAGCATTCCTCAAAGTGATGAAACCATCATAGCTATAAAGTTGCAGAAATTAAATTCTTAGTAAGTTTAAGTGCATGAACTTAGAGTGTAATCAAATAACCAACCAGCCTTTTATTTTTTAAGTTTGTTTATTTATTTGGATCGTGAGCAGGGGTGGGGGCAGAGAGAGAGGGAGAGAGAGAGAGAATCCCAAGCAAGCTCCGTAGTCAGCCCAGAGTCAGACATGGGGCCTGAACTCATGAACTGGGAGATCATGACCAGAGCCAAAATCAAGAGTCGGATGATTTAACCACCCAGGTGCCCCCCACAACTAGCCTTTTAGATGCCAATTTAAAAGCTTAAAAAAAGAAGGGACCCCAGAGTGGCTCAGTTGCCTGGGTGTCCAACTTGGGCTCAGGTTATGATCTCACAGTTGGCGAGTTCAAGCCCCACATCAGTCTCACTGCTGTCAGCACAAAGCCCGCTTTGGATCTTCTTCCTCCCCCCCCCTCCCCCCCCCCCCGCCCCTCCCTTGCTCCTGCTCTCTCTCTCTCTGAAAATAAACAAACATGAAAAAAAAAAATAAAAGCTCAAAAAATAAGTTTAAAGTATCCAACGTGACCTTCATAAATTGGTTAACGTCTCAAGATGATTATGTGTGCTGTTCAAAGTAAGTTGCAGGGGCGCCTGGGGGGCTCAGTTGGTTAAGCGTCGGACTTCAGCTCAGGTCATGGTCCCCCAGTTTGTGGGTTCGAGCCCCGCGTCGGGCTCTGAGCTGACCGGAGGCCGGGGGGGGGGGGGGTACTCTCCTCCCTCCCTGGAGCTCCGGGCCCCTCCTCACTCCCCTGAAGTTGCTTTTCCCCTTGATTTCAGCCTGGGGTGCCAACTGCCTCATTCATCCTCCAGCCGAAGCACCCAGCACGGGGCCGGGCCCGCGCGGTGCCCACGTGTCTGCTGAAGCGAAAACACTGCCGGCGGCCGCGTGCAACTACCACTGCGCCTTTTGGGGGGATACAGCCAAGGGAGTTGGGTGGAGACTCCGCTTGAGATTTTAAGGAGACAAAGATGAGGACGCCTTCCTCCCCCGTGGAGACAAAGTAGTGGAGCTGGCAGATTGCTTCGTCTTTTCACGCGACGGGGAACGAGGGGCAGAGAAGCAAAACCTCGGTTCTGGCAGCCGCCGAGCCCAACGCGGGAGGCGGCGTGGATCCTGGCAGCTCGCGTGTTCCATGAGAGACACCTGCTTTGCTGGCAGCCAGGAGAGAAAGGCTCAGAATAGCACAGGCGAACCCACTCACAAAAACACAGAAGCTCCCCTGGACTGTAGGCAAGGGGTCGGGGTTGGGGGAAGGCCAGGAGGAGGCCTGGGGGGGCTGACTTGGAGCATGTCCCAGCACCGTCAGAGGGACTTGAATTTCCCCGGTGATGGGCGGGGAATGGAATCCAACGCCCGTCTGGGTCAGAGGCGGCGAGAGCCTGGCTCAGGGCTCGCAAGGTAGGTATGGCAGGCTGCGGCGGGGGGGCCAGGAGGCCATGGGGAGAGGGTCTCTGGGCCCCACTGCTGAGAACCGGGCTGTCCCTCTGTTGGGGACGCGGTGAGCTCCCCGGCACTCTGAGTTCCGGGGGAGTGGGGATGGTAGTCCCGGAGGCAGTGAGAACCGCAGCCCAAACAAGAAAGCAGGCGGTGGGGGACGCGAATCAGGGGCCGGGGGCCAGAGGCAAAGCCCCAAGCCTGGGAGACCACGCTGTTAACCAGCCTGAGTGCCTCTCTCGGGCCTTCTGCGTTAGTGTCCAAAATAGTCCCTTCAGAAGTTCCTTAAGGAAAGGGTCCTGGGGGGGGCACCCCTGGGTGGCTCAGTTGGTTAAGTGCCTGGCTTCCGCTCAGGTCATGATCTCACAGTTGGTGGGTTCAAGCCCGGCGTCAGGCTCTGTGCTGACAGCTTGGAGCCTGGAGCCTGCCTCGGATTCTGTCTCCCTCTCTCTCTGTGTCTCCCCTGCTGGTGCTCTCTCTCTCTCTGTCTCTCTCAAGAATAGATAAACATTAAAAAAAAATAATAAGGAAAAGGTCCTGGGGTCACAGAAGTTTGGGAAACACAGCTACAGTAAACCCTCTTAGGGATTCACAACGAACAGTAGCCCCAAGGGGCTCTTCATGAAAGGAAAAATAGCAAAAACCAAACCCAAAAACGCTTTACTTTCTTTAACCCAGGCTTTCCTCAAACGTTTTTCTTCGCGTTAAGGCCTGTCAGCGTCCTGCAGAAAGAGTTCCATCAGCCGTAACACGGGGACTGCTGTTCCCTGGAGGCCTTGACCCTGGAATATTGCCTTTCTAACAATCTATAGTGAAAGATAGATTTAATTATAAATCTTGGCTGTGAGTTTTAATGTCTTCTTGTCTCAAATAACGTGTCAGAGTTATGGAAAATTCACGTCTTTTTTTGTTTTTCCAATTAGCTTTTCCAAAAAATATTTTATTTATTTTTCACAAGCGGGGGAGGGGCAGAGAGAGGGGGACAGAGGATCCGAAGCGGGTTCTGCACTGACAGCAGTGAGCCCCACTGGGGCTCGAACCCACGAACCCCGAGATCATGACCTGAGCCAGAGGTGGACGCTCAACGAACTGAGCCACCCAGGTGCCCCATTTCCAATTAGTTTTTTAAAGATGAACTTTATTTTTTTAATTAAAATAAAAAAAATTATTTTATTTTATTTTTAGAGAGAGAGAGAAGTATGCACAAGTAGGGTGGGGGGAGGCAGAGAGAGGGAGAGAGAGAATCTCAAGCAGGCTCCACACTCAGTGCGGAGCCCAATGCGGGACCCTGGGAGCATGACCTGAGCCGAAATCAAGAGTCCGACGCTTACCGACCGAGCCTCCCAGGTGCCCTCAACTTTAGTTTTTAGAGCAGTTTGGGGTTCACAAAAACTTCAGCCGCAGGTAGAGAGTTCCTGTATGTTCCCTGCCTCCACACAGACACAGCGTCACTCACTATCAACGTCCCCCACAGGATGGGACATTTGTTACCACTGATGAACCTACAGGGACACATCAATATCACATCAATATCACCTAAAGTCCCTAGCGAACATTAGGGTTCACGCTTGGTGTTGTACAGTGAGTTTGAACAAATGTATAACGACATGTCTCCACTGTCATAGTGTCATACAGAGTGTTTTCATTGCCCTCAACGCTGAAAGCGTCCTCTGTGCCCTGCGTATTCGCTCCTCCCTCCCCCCTACCCATGGCCACCACTGATTTTATTACAGTTACTGTCAACACACAAAGTTATTCCAATATTATCGGCTATCTTCCCTGTGCTGTCCTTCGTATCCCTTGACCTGTTTGTTTTATAACTGAAAGTTTGCACCTCTTAACCCACTTCACCTATTTCAATCAGCCCCCCCCTTTCTGGAAACCACTAGTTTCTCTCTGTATTTATGAGTCCGTTTCTGATTTGTTTTGTTTTTAGATTCCACAAACACATGAGACCGTATAATATATGGCCTCCTCTGTCTAACTTGTTTCACTTACCATAATGCCCTCTAGGTCCACGAAGAGGATATTTTTAAGAGGGGAGGGAGAGATGGGGTGCCTGGGTGGCCCAGTCGGTTAAGCGTCTGACTTCGGCTCAGGTCATGATCTCGCGGTTCGTGGGTTCGAGCCCCGCATCGGGCTCTGTGCTGACAGCTCAGAGCCTGGAGCCTGCTTCCGTTCTGTGTCTCCCTCTCTCTCTCTGCCTTCCCTGCTGGCACTCTGTCTCTCTCTCTCTCTCCCTCTCAAAAATAAATAAACATTAAAAAATTAAAAAAGAAAAGAAAAGAAAACCACTGGCCTATGGGGAAACCCAGACTCCATCAGAAAATCTCAAAAAGCTTTTTTTATTCAGCCATTTACCACTGGTAAGCATTTGGTGACCTAAAAGGTTAGTAAGAAGACAGATATGAAGACCCAGGAGATGCTAAAGAAATGGGCCAAGGACATGGCTTTTCATCTCACAAGACAAACCGCATCAGGCTTTGGCTGGGACAGGACATGCGTCGGTCAGGTCGCGAGGCCAAAGGAGAGAGAAGAGGTCGTTTGCTCCCGAAGCCTGTGAAAGGAGACCGTTGGAACCTTCGTTTGCAGGGTTATCTGCAAGTCTTTTCTTGATCTGAAAAGCCGTTTGGTTCTGTGCAACTGCCCTTTTGAATGTTCCTCGAGGGGAAATACTTGCTCTTTTTCGGAATCAAAAGCTAGGAGGGGCGCCTGGATGGTTTGGTCGGTTGAGCATCGACTCTTGATTTTGGCTCAGGTCATGATGTCCAGGTTCATGGGTTTGAGCCCCACGTTGGGATCTGCACTGACAGCGCGGAGGCTGCTTGGAATTCTCTCTCTCGCTCTCTCTCTGCCCCCTCCCCGCTTGCGTGCTCTCTCTCTCTCTCTCAAAATAAATAAATAAACTTGAAAAAAAAGAGAGAACTAATAGCTAATACTTGTTGTAACCATCTTATTTTTTTTTTATTCCTTTAAATGTTTGTTTATTTTTGAAGGAGAGAGAGACAGAGCGTGAGCAGGGGAGGGGCAGAGAGAGAGGAAGACACAGAATTTGAAGCAGGCTCCAGGCTCCCAGCTGGCAGCACAGAGCCCGATGCGGGGCTCAAACCCACGAGCTGTGAGATCAGGACCTGAGCCGGGGTTGGACGCTGAACCGACTGAGCCACCCAGGAGCCTCTCTAGATTTCAGTTTAAATGTTGCTTCCCTGTCCCCAATGTCTAGGCAAGTCTGTTATATCCCTGGTTGCAGTACTTTGTGTACTGGTAATTAACCAGTCACTAGCAATAACTTCGTTTTTGTCTCCCTCGCTCGACTTTAGCACCTGTGTCTTTGCACACGTACGGTTGTGTGTTCCCAGCACCTACTGGCCCCTGATACATGGTGGGTGTTCCGGAGGCATCCGTCGAATGATGAGTGAGGTCACGCCCGTTTGGACTTCCAGTTTCAATGTTGGCTAGAAATGTCAAAAAAATAGATTATTTTTGGGGTGCCTGGGCGACTCGGTCAGTTAAGCATCCGACTCTTGATTTTGGCTCAGGTCATGATCTTACGGTTTGTGAGTTGGAGCCCCGCATCAGGCTCTGTGCTGACGGTGGGAAGCCTGGTTTGGATTCTCTCTCTCTCTCTCTCCCTCCCTCTCTGCCCCCTCCCCTGCTCTCTCTCTCTCAAAATAAATAAATAAACTTTAAAAAAAAGATTATTTCCTATTAACTTGTGTCTGTTTAGCTTCTGACCTGAGAATCATAACTTGTCTTAATTTCCTTTCAACTTTTCCTGAGAACATTCCTTCAGATCAAGGGCTGTGACCCTGACCCAGTCTTTTAAAATATTTTTCTTTTTAATTTTTTTTTTTTTTTACATTTATTTATTCTTTGGGAGACGGAGCACAATTTGGGGAGGGGCAGAAAGAGAAGGAGACACAGAATCCGAAGCAGGCTCCAGGCTCCAAGCTGTCAGCACAGAGCCTGACAGAGGGCTCGAACTCACAAACTGAGATCATAACCTGAGCCGAAGTCAGACGCTTGACTGAGCCACCCAGGCACCACTTAAAATACGTTTTCTATCAGTGCTTCTGAACAATTCATATCCTTGCTTTTGTATTCTCATTGGCAATGGTAGCATAGTATTTTACCATATGGAGGGTTTATGTAACCATTTCCTATCGAGGGGGCATTTATGGTGTTTTTAGCTATATATTTTTTTAAGTTTATTTAATTATTTTGAGAGAAAGAGAGAAAGCACGAGTGGGGGAGGGGCAGAGAGAGAGGGAGAGAATCCCAAGCAGGCTCCACATTGTCAGCGTGGAGCCCAATGTGGGGCTCAAACTCACAAACCGTGAGATCATGACCTGAGCTGAAGTCAGATGCTTAACCGACTGAGCCACCCAAATGCCCCTCTCGTTTCTTTTTAATGTGTATTTATTTATTTTGAGAGAGTGAGAGAGAATGGGACAGGGGCAGAGAGAGGGAGAGAGAGAATCCCAAGCAGGCTCTGCACTGTCAGCACTGAGCCCGATGGAGGACTTGATCTCAAGACTGGTGAGATTGTGACCTGAGCTGAAATCAAGAGTTGGATCTCAACCAACTGAGTCACCCAGGTGCCCCATTCAACTTTCTGATAATCATAAAAAAAGGAAAAAAAAAAAAGCCACATTAGGGGGGAGTGGCTGGCTCAGTTGGTAGAGCACATGACTCTTGATCTCAGGGTTGTAAGTTCGAGCCCCACATTAGGTGTAGAGATTACTTTTTTTTTTAATTTAATTTTTTACCTTTTTAAATTTACATCCAAATTAGTTAGCATATAGTGCAGCAATGATTTCAGGAGTAGATTTCTTAGTGCCCCTGACCCATTTAGCCCATCCCCCCTCCCACAACCCCTCCAGCAACCCTCTGTTTGTTCTCCATATTTATGAGTCACTTCTGTTTTGTCCCCCTCCCTGTTTTTATATTCTTTTTGTTTCCCTTCCCTTATGTTCATCTGTTTTGTCTCTTAAAGTCCTCATATGAGTGAAGTCATAGGATTTTTGTCTTTCTCTGACTAATTTCACTTAGCATAATACCCTCCAGTTCCAGCCACGTAGTTGCAAATGGCAAGATTTCATTCTTTTTGATTGCCGAGTAATACTCCATTATATATATATATATATATATATATATATATATATATATATACCACATCTTCTTTATCCGTTCATCCATCGATGGACATTTGGGCTCTTTCCATACTTTGGCTCTTGTGGATAGTGCTGCTATAAACATGGGGGTGCATGTGTCTCTTCAAAACAGCACCCCTGCGGATAGATGCCGAGTAGTGCAATTGCTGGGTTGTAGGGTAGTTCTGTTTTTAGTTTTTTGAGGAACCTCCATACTGTTTTCCAGAGTGGCTGCACCAGCTTTCATTCCCATAGGTATAGAGATTACTTAAAAATAAAATCTTTTTTGGGGTGCTTGGGTGGCTCAGTCAATTAAGCGTCCAACTTCATTTCAGGTCAGGATCTCACAATTTGTGGGTTTGAGCCCCACATGGGGCTCTGTGCTGACAGCAAGGAGCCTGCTTTGGATCCTCTGTCTCCCTCTCTCTCTGCCCCTTTCTCGCTCGTGCTATCTCTCTCTCTCTCTCTCCAAAATAGATAAACATTTAAAAAATAAAAAGAGAATCTTTTTTAAAAATGCCATAATAAAGACCCTCATACATAAATGTTGCTACATACCCCGTTATTTTCTCAGGATAAATTTCTAAAAATAGAACTAGTAAGTTAAAGGGTCTGAGCATTTTCTAAGACTAAAGACATATTTTGCCTGGTTTTGTTCCACTAGGGTTGAGCTTGCGTCTCAGACTTAACTCAGGATTCATGTGAGTTGCCTGCTGACTCTATACCCACCCCTTGCTTTTTCTGTGTCAGCGCCTACACCCACTCTATCTCCTGTATTTCGTCCTGCTTCCCGACTGGCAACCACATTGCTTGATTTCCGTGTCTCATTACTCTCCTGACTGATTTGTTCGTTGAGTTAAATATTTACGGAGCTCCTACGGTGTGCCAGCAATGGTGCCTGGCAAAGCGAAGTAAACAGCTGTCCAAACGATAACCGAAGGTGGTAAGTGTTCTGAAGGGCGCCGACGGAATGCTACAATGTAGTAAGAGAATAAATCTTCTCTCCTTCGATAGGTTTTGAGGAAAGTCCTTTCTGAGAAGGTGAGCCCGAAGGATAAGTAGGAACTAACTGACTGATGAGTACATGAAAAGATGCTTGACACCGTCAGTCATTAGGGCAGTGCAAATCAAAACCGCAGGGAGGTACCCCTTTGCAGCCGCTAAGACGGTTGTAATGAAAATAAACATGGGAACAGGTGGATGACAGGGAGAAATCAGAAACTTCAAACACTCCTTGTGGGAATGCAGAATGGTACAGCTGCTGCGGAAATGGTCCGGCATTTCCTCAAATGTCTGAACCTAGAGTCGCCACGTGACCCAGTAATTCAACTCCTAGGTATGTTATTAAAGAGAACCGAAGATGTGTGTTCACACAGAGCCCGCTCACGAATGTTCGTAGCAGCATTATTCCTAACAGCCAGAGATTCGAAACAACTCAAGCGTCAACTCAAGAGGTGAATGGGGAAACCAAATGTGGTATACCCATTCAGAGGAATGTTATTCAGCCATAAAAAAGAATGGAGCACCTTGCTCTTCTACAATCCGCTCCCCAAAGGCAAATCATGTTATTATGACTCTTCTGGTGCTTTCTCATCACACTTAGAATGAAATCCAAACTCCTCATCCGAGTTTACCAAGCACTGGATGATCTGGCTCCTACTTGCCTCTCAGACCTATTCTCCGATATGCATTCATTCCCCTGCCCACTTCTTTTTTTTCTGTACTTAAAACATTCCAAGTTCATCTATACTGTAGTGTTTCTTCTGCTTGAAATACTTTCTCTTCTGGTCTTTGACTGGCTCCGTTTTATCATGTGGATCTCATCTTAAATGCTCTCTCCTCAGAGTTGGCTTTCTCGGCCGCTCAGTGTAACAAGTCGTGTAGTCCCTTCTCTCCGGACATTCAGTGTCAGCTTTCTGCATGGCCTCAGTGCCATCTGATGTTGTTTCTTCTTTGTTTCTTGTCTGTCTTTCCCACAAAATCTAAGCTCAATGAAATGTAGGGACCTCATCATTTAGAACAGTGCTTGAACGGAGGGCACGTAGGTGGCTCAGTCGGTTAAGCGACTGACTCTCGGTTTCGGCACAAATCACCATCACACGGTTCGTGGGTTCAAGCCCCGTGTCAGGCACTTGGGTCTGCACAGGGCCTGCTTGGATTCTGTCTCTCCTTCTCTCTCTGCTCCTTTCCTCTCTCCCCCCAACAAAAAAATGGGTAAACTTAAAATGATTTTTTTTTTATTTTTTTAGTGTTTATTTGTTTTAGAGAGAGAGTGTGAGCAGGGGAGGGGCAGAGAGGGAGAGAGAGAGGGAGACGCAGAATCCGAAGCAGGCTCCAGGCTCTGAGCTGTCAGCACAGCTCATGACCCAAGCTGAAGTTGGACACTCAACCAACTGAGTCCCCCAGCCGCCCCCCAAAATCTTTAAAAATAAAGAACAGTGCTTGAACGAATGAATAAAAGCCTTTCCATGAAAAAGAAAAAAAGGAAGTGCTGACACAGGCCACAACATGGATGAAGCTTGCAAACATGATGCAAAGTGAAAAAAGCCAGATAGAAAAGGCTGTGGCCTGTTGTGATGCCATTTATATGAAATGTTCAGAAGAGGCAAATCCATAGATGAAGCATAGATTGGTGGTTGCCACGGGCTAGGGGTGGGGGGATGGGGAATAACCACTTTTTTAAAGTTGATTTACTTATTTTGAGGCGGAGGAGGGGCAGAGGGAGGGAGACAGGGAATCCCTAGCAGGCTCCACACCGCCAGCAAGGAGCCCAGCGTGGGGCTTGGACTCACGAACTGTGAGACGATGACCTGAGCCAAAGTCCTACGCTCAACTACGGAGCCACCCAGGCACCCAGGGAATAACGACTTTTAACGGGTATGAGGGTTTGAGGGGAGGTGAGGAGGTTGTTCTGAAATTAGATTGTGGTGATGATTGCACAACATTGTGAATACACTTTAAAAAACACCAAATTGCAGGGTGCCTGGGGGGGCTCAGTCGGTTGAGTGTCCGACTCTTGGTTTGGGCTCAGGTCACGATCTCAGGGTTTGTGATTTCGAGCCCTGCGTTGGGCTTTGTGCTGACGGCACAGAGCCTGCTTGGGATTCTCTCTCTCTCCCTCTCTCTTTGCCCCTCCCCAGCTTGCTCTCTCTCTTAAAAAAGAAATAAATAACTATGAAAAAATTATTTAAATGAAAAAACACTGCATTATACACTTTAAGACGATTAAAACAGGGGATTTTACGTTAATGGAATTACTTGCTTTTGAGGTGAAATTCACCTAACATAAAATCCACTATTTTAAAGTGTACAATTCAGTGGCATTTAACACATTCCCAAGGAAAGTGAAGGAAACGACACCCACGTGTCATGTCAGGAAAGGATGACTGTCTTCCCATTGCCATTTTACAATGCGCTTGTAATTTTTTTTAGTTTATTTGTTTATTTTAAGAGAGAGGGGGCGCGCACACACAAGAGGGGCAGAGAGAGGGACAGAATCCCAAGCAGGCATCGTGCTGTCAGCGCAGAGCCCGATGTGGAGCTCGAACTCAGGAACCCTGAGATCATGACCTGAGCTGAAATCAAGAGTCGGACACTCACCTGACTGAGCCACCCAGGCGCCGCTACGACGCACTTTTGAAACAAAGTCTTCCAAGGAAAGATACTATGAAAGATTACCGTGAGGGGCTTCATTTTGCTGACATGTGGTACAAGTTGTAAAGTTATAATATGAGTCCCTTAGGAATTACTTTATGCTGCTATGAATGAAATAAACTTTGGGACACCAAAACTGCAGGGAGCAATCAGAAACAATCAGTCGGGAATAGCACAGCAAATCCAGAAGGACAAGAGCTTTATTACCATGGCTGAGCTGAGCAGGGGTGAAGCAGGAGAGAGAGGCAAATGGAAGGAACAGGGTCAACCAAAGACCAGAAGGAGAGAGACAGAGACAGAGACAGAGCGTGAGCAGGGGAGGGGCAGAGAGAGAGAGGGAGACACAAAGCTGTCAGCACAGAGCCCGACCCGGGGCCCGAACCCACAAACCGAGAGATCGTAACCTGAGCCTAAGGCAGACACCCAACCGACCGAACCACCCAGGCGCTGTCCTTACTCTTTCTTAATATGATCGGCATTTCCGAGGCCATGCTTCCCGTTGCCATCACCAAGTTGCGTCAGCTCCTTTGCACTCAGAGACCACCCCTCTTGTATATTCTGATGACCGACCTTTTGCCCAGATCAGGAAAGCTCCATGAAGAATGAGGTTTGTCCGTTCATCCTTCCGTCCATGCAGGAAGGTATTATTGAGCAACAATCATATACAAGGCACATGTCACTTAATACACGGAAAACGGAAAAATGGCTAGGTTGATTGCTAGGGCAGAGGGTCACGGCAGCCTTTTCTGTGTGCATTTCCATCGATGGCTAGGCAGAAAGACTTCAAAAAGCAACCAGTTGCATGCAGGGGGCTCAGAGGCCTCCCCTGTGAATTATTTGCAATGATCATTCTCTAGGACGGAAAAAGAAGCCTGGCAAGTTTTTATATTTGTCCTTTAATACCTCTAAGGTGGGGCGCCTGGGTGGTTGAGCATCCGACTTCGGCTTGGGACTGATGGGGTTGCTGAGAACAGGAGTTAATGCAGGTAAAAAGCTTCCACAGCAAGGGCTGGGACACAGTGAGTCCTTAAACATTATTTTGTAATTAAAAAAAAAATTTATTTATTTACTTTGAGAGAGAGCACAAGCAGGGGAGGGGCAGAGAGAAAGGGAGAGAAAGAGAATCCCAAGTGGGGATGCAGGGCTCGAACCCACAAACTGTGAGATCATGACCTGAGCCGAAACCAAGAGTCGGTTGCTCAACGTGCTGAGCCACCCAGGGGCCCCTTATTTTGTAATTCTTTAATGTTTATTTATTTTGAGAGAGAGAGAGAGAGAGCACGAGCATGAGTGGGGGGAGGGGCAGAGAGAGAGGGTGAGAGAGAATCCCAAGCAGGCTCCGCACTGTCAGCACAGAGCCCCATGCAGGGCTCGAACCCACAGACCGTGAGATCATGACCCGAGTCGAAATCAAGAGTCGGACCCTTAACTGATTGTGCCACCCAGGCACCCCTATTATTGTTATTATTATTAAAATATATACAAATTGACACAGTTTAAATCCACCAGGAATATTTAGTGCTTTCGGCAATGCAGCGTTATTTCAAACTTTATTGTGTGAAGATATACCACTTTTCTTGGCGATTACCAAGTTCTTTGGGGATAAAGAGAAACTTGGATATTTCACTGAGCTAGGTTTTCACGGTGACTGAAACAGGGGGGGAGTTCCAGTGACCACATATGAGTGAAGCGCACAGAATTCTCACGCGAATCATTGCTAATGGGAAAGTTGACTTTTCCTCTGGATTAAGGACAACATGACAGGTTCTAAGAACAGTGGTGGGTTTGCAGAGGATTGTAAGAGCAGGCTGCAGGGGTGCCTGGTGGCCCAGTCGGTTAAGCGTCCAACTCTTGATTTGGGCTCAGGTCATGATCTCATGGTTTGTGGGTTCAAGCCCTGCATCGGGCTCTGCACTGAGAGCACAGAGCCTGCTTTGGATTCTCTCTCTCTCTCCCTCTCTCTCTGCCCCTCCTACGCGTGCGAGCTCGCTCTCTCTCAAAATAAATATATAGACTTAAAAAATAAGAGAAGGCTGCAACCCGAGGGACCCAGAAACAACAGAGACTGGGACCTAAGTAACCACCACCAAAGAAACGGGGATCAGAGCTGTGCGTCATCAGAAGGAAATGGGTAATGGTGCTTGGGTGGGGCTTTATTCTTTCCAGGGGAGATTCAGGCTCAGAATCAATAATTTGGTGAAATGAAAAGAAAACGTGAAGGGGACTGGACGGAGAGTTCTAGCACTAGAGACAGCATGGGTCACGTTGATGCAAGCATGGCACTCACAGGAGGAGGGCTCGGGGGAGATGGCCTTTTACCCGTTGGCCTTTCTGGGTCTCAGTTTCCCAGCCACGGAATGAAAATTCAATGGAGACCGTCTTCCTCCACAAAGTTAGAAAAGGAGTAAAGGTCAAAGTTCCTTAAAAGAGACATTCACTAGGGGCGTCTGGGTGGCTCAGTCGGTTAAGCGTCCGACTTTGGCTCAGGTCGTGATCTCGCGGTTCGTGAGTTCAAGCCCCGCGTCGGGCTCTGTGCTGACAGCTCAGAGCCTGGAGCCTGTTTCGGGTTCTGTGTCTCCCTCTCTCTCTGCCCGTCCCCTGTTCATGCTCTGTCTCTCTCTGTCTCAAAAATAAATAAACGTTAAAAAAAAAATTTTTTTTTAAAAAGAGACATTCGCTAAATGTAATTATTGCGTGCGGATATTGTCATGTATCTACTCTTCCACATTAATTTTGGAATCACTTGGCTGATTTCTCGTGAAATTCTTTTGGATTTTTTTGTTGAAAGTGAGTTAATGTGTACATCAATTTGGGAAGAATTGACAGAGTTTTAATATTACATCTCTTCTTCTGGGGACAGGACATGCCTCTGCATTTATTCCAGTCTCCCTTTGTGTGCTCCAGGAAAGACTCTCAGGTTTTTGTGTAAAGGTTCCTTACATTTCTAATTTTGTTTATGACTAGACCCTTTACACTCTTTGGTTGCTATTTGAAATTGGATGTTTTCTCATTATATTTTGTATCTGGGTTATAGAAAAGCTATTTTTTAATATTGATTTTAGAACCAGTCACTTAATGAATTTCTCTTATTCTTTCCAACAGCATTTCGGTTGATTGCCATAGAGTTTCTGACTACACAGATAGAGGACCTGAAAAAGAGAGAGAGAAAAGGATAATTTCATCTCTTGGTTTCCAATAATTAAACTCATTTTTTCATTGTCTCTTTGGTTAAAAACTACCAGAACAACATTGAATAATATGGTGAGAGGGTACACATTTTACACGGTTGTTTCAGTTGTTTAAAATTTTCTGATTTTATTTTTTCAAGTTTATGTATTTTGAGAGAGAGCGTGCATGCGTGCGCTCGTGAGAGAGACAGAGAAAGAGAGAGAGAGGGAGGGAGGGGGAGGGGCAGAGAGAGGGGAACAGAGCGAGAATCCCAAGCAAGCTCCACATTGTCCGCTCAGAGCCAGGCGCGAGACTTGAACCCATGAGATCATGACCTGACCCCAAATCAAGAGTCAGATGCTTAACTGACTGAGCCACCCAGGCTCTCCTATTTTTTTTAATTTTAGAGAGAGAAAGGAAGCAAGTGGGGGAGAGAGGCAGAGGGAGAGAGAGAGAGAGAGAGAGAGGGAGAGAATCTTAAGCAGGCTCCACCCTCAGTGAGGAGCCAGCCCAGGGCTCGATCCCATGATCCTGGGATCCTGACCTGAGCCCAAACCAAGCGTGGGACACTCAACCGACTGAGACACACAGGTACCCCTGTTTCAGATTTTTGAATGAATGTCTGTAGAGGTTATGGGTATGATGTTTACTGTTGGTTTCAGAGAGAAAACTTCTAATACATGAAGGAAGATTCCTTCTATTTTTTCTTTAGTAGTGGGAAAAAGAAAACACGTGTTAGTTACTAGAGTTCCTGCTTGCAAAGAGTATTTCCCACAAGGCCCCGCATATCTCATTTCGGTCAAAAGCCCTTAGATCCACCCCAACTTAGCACACATCGTCGGATTTGTGAATCAGTGATAGTTTGCGTAATCATTAGGACCTGAATACACAAAGCGCCTTTTAAATAAACACGGCGAAAATTAAAGTAAATTCGGGAGAACAGGGATCCCGCGCAAGTGCCACATGTAAGGCATTTTGTCAGACGCTCCCAAGCAGTGTTTCTCAAAGAGGGGTCCACGGTTCACCTGAAGTGCTTGCTGGAAGGTGTAGATTGACGACTGCATCCCAGAACCACCGAAGGGGACGCTGGGGACGGAAGCTGGCGAGCCACCCTCGCAGCGCGCTCTCCCAGTGATGCTCGTGCACCTTGCGGTTTAAAACCCTGCCGCAAAGATCAGCAGTACTTGAACAAAAGGGAAGCTGAGTGTACTTAAACTTGTCATCACAGAGTGGCGTTAGCTTACCTGTCACGCCGCAGTGAGTCAACCAGTAGACGAAACAGCCTGCCTACAACTCACCCCGTCACCGCGGTCTGGGTGGAATCCTGACCATTTCTAGAAAGTTCTTTAAATGGCCGATTTTTCCAACAGTGCCACAGAGGCTCCAGTATGCCTCCAGAGGAGGCGGAGTTGCGGGAACTCTCTTTTTACAACGTCAAGCCTGGCGGGTCCAGTTCTATCTGTTTTAGCGCCCCGGGGAATATTCTAAGAATAAACGTTTGAAAATGACTGATCTACACCCGTTAGCGACATCTTGATTTTACTGAAGATTTTGATCTTTTTATGTCGGTGCACGTGATTACAACAGTCTTGATTCGAACAAGGTGGACATAGTCCCTTTTGTGTGTTTCTTCCTTTAGATATTGGTCTCAAAAAGTGAAATCTCTTCTATGTCAGGAACCACGACTTGCGCATGTCATGTCTAAAATGCTTCTATGAATCCCAGGACATTCTATAGCTGTTCATTATTGTTATTATTCAGAAATTCCCTAAAATTTTTATTTTAAAGGTTTTGAAAAGGGAGGGGGGGAACCCCAGTGAGATAAATATGGGATAATTAGGGGCACCTGGCTGGCTGGGTCGGTAGAGCCTGTGACTCTTGATCTCGAGGTCGTAAGTTCAAGCCCCATGCTGGGTGTACAGATCACTCAAAAAAAAAAGGAAAAAAAAAGAAAAAGGTAATGAATGTAGGCTCTGGGCCCAGGACTAGGACAGGAGCCGGATCTCTGGCTAGAGCCTTCTGATCACCTTCTGTTTTTTTGGTGAATATCCTTATTCCCCTCTGGGTCTCAATTCCCTCTCTGTTAAATTGAAGATGCTGGAGTGTGAGATTTACAAGATTCCTTCCAGCTCTAAAAGTTGATGACTTATTTGCATGTCAAAGAATTCAACATAGCCTGCATATCGCAGTACGTCAGACTCTAGTCACAAATAAGAAGAATTTTCTGGTTAATCATCAGGTACAGAATAATGTCCTGTACCGCTAGAGATGAAGACTTATTACAAAATTAACTCAGCACAATTAGTGTTTACTTATGTGTAATTAAAAGCAAATTATTACTTTTTTAATGTTTATTTATTTTTGAGAGAGAGAGAGAGAGAAAGAGAGCACGAGCGGGAGAGGGGCAGAGCGAGGGAGACACAGACTCCGAAGCAGGCTCCAGGCTCTGAGCTGTCAGCACAGAGCCCGGCACGGGGCTCGAACTCACAAACCATGAGATCATGACCTGAGCCGAAGTCGGACGGAAAAGCAAATTATTTTAAGGGACTCTAAGCTCATCATCATCATATTTTTTAAACTAACGCATGATACATTAACTTCCTGTGTTCCATTAAGATCACCAGCTCATTGTGGACAAGGATGCCACTTTCAATCAGACGCGGGATCTCATTTCTCCACTTCAGGTTTGGGCTCCCTTTCTATTTATTTTTCAGGGCAAGTTTTATTTTTTTCAGGTAGTTCCTTCCTCTCCTCCCACGACCTTAGCAGAGCTGACATTTTCTTTCTTTCTTTTTTTTTTTTTTCAAGTTGCTATGTTTATTCACTTGTCCATTTGACATACACTTTTTGAGCACCTAGTTTGTTTTTTTTTATAATTGTTTTATTTTATTTTATTATTTATTTATTTATTTATTTTTAATATATGAAATTTACTGTAGAGCTGACATTTTCGATGTGTTCTTTTGTACTCCATAATTTCTCACCGGTGCCCACCGCTTATAACAAAAAATGAGTTGAGTTATGAACCTTTCACCTCTTTAGCAAACACCGTCAGAGCACACCCTGAAGCCCTAGCAGGTGCTCTAGAGCATTGGAAGCAAAGAAGGAGAGGGGATGGCCGCGGTCCTGAGCAGTCGCCAGCCTTCCTGATGTACCGGAGGAAGGGGAAACCATATCCAGCATCCCGATGTTGCGACAAGGCTGATCCTTGACCAATGCCCATTTTTCCCTTTGAAACAAAATTCCTTAGCAACAGTCTCTTGTGAAATATACATTTGACATTTTAACAATATGGTGTTCGTTGGACGCAGAGCCCCGGGAATATCTCTTTGCGGTTGTCAAAACAAATTCAATGACAAGATAAGGAGTGGGTTGAAGTAATTAATACTATTTTGGTGTAAGCATCACTAACAAAGTGGTAAAAGACAAGGGCTGAAAACGACAGCCGCTTTATCTAATGATCATATTTCCCCTTCCCCTGCCCCAAATGCTATTCTACTGTTTTATAAAAGAGAGATAAGGGGTAAGGCATCTTAGCAGAAGAAAAAAGTAGGCAGAGACAACCTACAGAAGGATTTATCTTCCCTTTGCTTCCATCCCAGTTTCTTCTTTGCCTAGAGATCGTAGCGTAGATGGTATTCCCAGGAGGTTGGGTTCCCCAGGGTTGGGTAAAGTAACATATCTTAAACAACTCTTCACAGCTGACTTCTCCTTTGCATTTGGATGTACCTCGCACTGCGTAAGCCCCTTATAATATATATGGTTCTCTTTGCTTTGCTGGGTTTCCCCCCCCCCCCTTGTGTTAAAGAGACACTCGATAGCGTCCCACAGGGCTGTGTTTATTTTCACCTCACAGCTCCCCCACTTTTGCGAATGCAAATTAGACACTGCTGTAAGGTTTTTTTGTTTCCTGCTTTGTTGGAAAAGCTTTCACAGTGGCAATATCTGTGATCGCTGGTGTATTAAATGTCAGGCCTCGAATAATTACTCTGCCCTGAGCTGATGGTAAAACAGGGAACTAATTCTTTACTTCTCATCCCGGGCAAGAGAACTGCCCTTAGGATTCAACCCATACTGGTCAAACATGCTCAGACTCAGCCCCGTTGTGTATCTCATGCTACCTCCAAGAAAAAGAAAAGAAAAAAAAGGAGGAGAAGGAGGAAGAGGAGGAAGAGAGGAAGAAGAAGAAAGAAGGAAGAAAGATGAATTCACAGAACCTAGACTGACTACTACCATTAAGAGGAAATTACATTCACCATATTTCCATGAAATGGCAAAGAGAACCAAGATAAATGCCAGGATGCATCTTGGATCTTACCGATTTATTAGCTTGTGGCAGAATTTAGGAGAGCAGGAAAAGACGTGACTTGTACCCTTTGGGATCAAGTAAATTTTTTCCAAAATTATTTGTAAAATATTATTTGGCTATTTATTGTGTGCATTTGAAAATGAAAGTAAATTAAGGAATCAGTGGACTTTACATCTTTCTATACTTAAACAAATATTTTTAAGTTTATTTTGAGAGAGAGAGAGAGAGAGAGAGAGAGAGACAGCGCGCGTGCGCATGCACATGCACGAGTGGGACAGCCGCAGCCAGAAAGGAGACTATCAAGCAGGCTCTGGGCCGTCAGTGCAGAGCTCGTTTCGGGGCTTGAACTCACCAACCTGAGCCAAGATCACTTTCAAGAGTCGGATGCCTAACCCACTGCGCCAATCAGCGCCCCCACCCCAACCTGTCTATACTTTTTTATAGTGTCTCTAGTGTAGGAACGTCGGGATCATTTGTGCATTATAATTTAATTCCTTCTAATTTAAGTGTTTTCGTGTGATCTTTGAAATAAATAACAAAGAGAAGTATCAGTGTTCTTAAGTGGGAAATGGAGTACCAAATACCTCCAATTAAATGTGCAATATGTCAGGAACTGCCAGCCGGCTGCTAACATTTGAGAATTGCGGTTTTCCAAATACATGTAGTTAAGTCGTCTGTTAAAAGGATACGCGAACCTGCACGCTCTTAGGAATACAGATGTCGATACTGGACCACGGGAGGAAGCCTCTGGCGCCCGGACTTCTGGATCTAGGCTTATAAATATGGATGAACAAGGTCAAGGAAACGCAACAGCAGCACGCGGGAGGAGGGGCACCAGCCCACCACCTACCGCTCCGCGGACAGCTCCCGCTGCACACCTGTGCCCACACCTGCACACACCACGGACACCCGCGTCCACGCCCATGTCCACACCTGCTTCCCCCCGCGTCCCACCCACCCACACCCACACCTGCTCCCACCCGCGCCCCACCCACCCACACGCACATCCACATCTGCACGCACCCCACACACCCACGTCCACGCCCGCATCCGACACCGGCCCACACCGCCTGCCACCGCGGAAACCCGCCCCAGGTGCGTGCGGGGCCTGGACTCCCCTTCTCTCCCCGCCGCAGGGATTCTTGCCAGGCGATCCTGCTGTCAGGTGCCCGGCCGCCTGCCTAACACCATTTTCTTGAACACAGTAAGAGTATATTGTGAAGGTGTAGCCTGTGTGAATGGAAGTTCATGTCAGAGATTCGAGCAAAAGAAGACAGTCCGTGCGCGTCCAGAAGGCTAGAGCCCCGTCGGCTCAGCAATTTTCACTGGTCATGCGCAGGGCGGTTCTAAGCTTGGGAATGTAATGGTTTTACAATTGTGGGGCCTGCATTTACCCTGCATTCACTTACGTTTTACCGCACCCACCTTCAGGAAGTTTGACACACGCCTGATGATTTTTTGTTACTCATTTTAGAGAAAAAAGACGCAATGTTAATTTGGAAAAAAAAAAAAAAAGACTAAATACGAAAAGGACAAACTACCTTCAAACTCGCGATTACATACAAAGGCTTGATCAGATTCAGTTTCGATTTTTTGACGTAAATACGTCACAGGCTGATCATTTCGTACTGTGTCACATCAAGGGCACATGATACCCGGTGGCTTCTCTTTTGGTGATGACAGTATCTGTTGACAGATACTATCGACTTGATGCTTCATTGTAAAGTCCTAACCACACCCCACCCCCACCCCAGCTGTTCACCTATGGTTTCAGCAGGCCCGTGATGATCGTTTTCTAAATGCTCTATTCATTTGTGGTTGCAATTCATTTGCGGTTGACGACATTTTCATTGCATCATTCTTCTTCATTTATTAGCAGGATCTCTTCTCCTTGATTATTTGATGACCCTGAGATGCAATCCTTGCAAGAAAGGCAGAATAAATGCTTGCTTCTTTATTTTTACTCATTTATTTTCAGAACAAATGATTGTTTCCTTAACATCCTTGGAAGGCGACCAGTGAGTCCGTTTTTGGAGCATTACTAGGAACCTGTGGATATTATCACACTTGATGGATGTCACTCTGTTGCAGTATTTATTTACTTATTTCTTGGATTCTCAAAATATCCCACCTTTGGCCAGTGCCCCCGTGTCCTTCTGACACAACCCCAGAAATCTTTGACAGCTTCCTTGCTTCTGCCACAACAAGATGTTCCAGAGGTCAAAGGAACATATTAAATGCCACTGGGGGAAAGCGATCAGCAAAATGTAGAATATGAGACACCGTGCAGGACAAATTATTCTGTTTCTGCAATAATAAATTGATTTGAGGGGGAACGAAGGAAGCGAGAGAACTCTAGATTGGAAAGTCATCAGTTAAATGCAATATCTGGACCTTGTTGGATCTTGACTTAAAAAGAAAAAAAAAGGCTGTACAAAAGTAACACGTGAGATAACCAAAGACGTTCTTAGGCGGGCTGGCTTTTGGATGATACTAAGGACTCATCGCTAAAAATCTGAGGTATGGTACTATGACTGAAGTTATGTTAAGAGACTAAAAGACTAAAAAGAATTCTGTATTTTAGAGATCCGTTACTAAAGTGTTTCTGGATGAAAGTATACGATACCTGAAATTTGTGTCAAAATAATCTTGTTGAGGCGGAGAAAGTCGGTGAGATACAGACGGGGTGAGACGGGCCTTGCGTTGATGATGATTGAGGTTGGGTGATGGGTACGTGGGGGTTGCCTGTGTTATTCTCTCTGGTTTTATATCTGTTTGAAAATTGCATAATAAGGGGTTTGCGATTTATGTTAAAATAGAAATCACCCTAGAAGGAAGCCGAGGAGGAACCGATCGTGGCAGAACTACACCAGCTCCAGAAATAAAGTCTTGCCTAATCCAGAAATGTGCTAGCCACCTGCCAGCCGCAGTGGCAGGGCCAGAGGAAAGATCCGGTGACTAAGCCAGGAGAACCGTACTGCCTTCCTATTAGCACTGTGTTGCATGTTTCCTGAGGTGGGCCGCGGGCTTCTGCTGGGTGCTTTGCATGCATTTACCTCATGCAATCCTCACGCTAACTGGGTCAGAGGGGTACTGTGATACCCATTTTGCGAATGGGAAGGCTGAGGTCCAGAGGGCCCACTCACTTGCTGAGCAGCACCGACACGCCTCAGACGGCTCTGTCTGGCTGTGGAGCCCATGCTATGAATACAGCAGCCTGAACAGCTCTCGATAGACGCCAGTCCTGTTCGAAGCGCTTCACGTCTATTAATTCATTTAATATTTACGGCAATAACCCTTGGAGGGTGATGCTGCCGAGATTTCGCGGAGAGGAAGTTGCAAAGCAAGTGCGCCAGACCACACGCCTAGCAAGGGGCAGGGGCCAGACCTGTCTGCCCTTCTCGCACCGGTGGCCCCTCCGCTGCACCGACGGCTGTCCGCCCCGGGTCCTTCCTTCCTGGTTTGGCAAACATCTACTGAGCATGCGCAACAGGCAGTCCGTCTCCCGGGCGCCGGGCCGTGGTGATGAAGGAGTCGTTTTCCCGCCGTCCGGTGGCTAACAGGCCCCAGGTGCCTGCCTCCCCGGGAGCTACCGAGGAGATCGTGAGGCGAAGACTCAGAAGCTCACGCTACCTTGTTGGCACTTCCTTGGTTGACGCCGAATTGGAAGGAGAACGGAAGCAGCAGCCCCGAGAAGGGTTCTCCTGGACCCTAGAGGGGAGCCTCTGGAGGAAGGGGCCCGTGGATCCTCTTGCGTCGCACGATGATCGTCCACGGGGCCAGCTGGTTCCTGTCCCCCAGGACACCATGCCCATTCCTGCACCAGAATGTTCTCTCTCTCCGGCTGGGTTCTGTTCGTCCTTCACCTCCTCTCTGCCTTGGCTCTCAGGGGGCTCCCCTTCTCTGAAATCGTTTATTGGTCACGCTGATCCATTTACGACTTAATTCTGTACGAACCTCAATTGCTACTTACCGTTTCACTGTGTAGTATCTTGCCTATACGTTGAAATTGTAAATATTTTCAAGACAGAGACGAGGTCTTATACTTTCATGGATATTCCGCCAGCAAGCCCCAGACCATGGAGGGGGTGCTCACTAAATATTGTTTAAATGAAAAGAGTCTGTGCACGGCAGTGTTTGTTAGATGGCAATGCATAAAA
Source organism: Neofelis nebulosa (assembly GCF_028018385.1). Taxonomy (NCBI): domain Eukaryota; kingdom Metazoa; phylum Chordata; class Mammalia; order Carnivora; family Felidae; genus Neofelis; species Neofelis nebulosa. The sequence continues at coordinate 11,648,181 of NC_080796.1, read as the reverse complement.
TGATTAAGATCACAAGCTTGCTTCCGAGTGATGTGCCTCAAACCAAATGATTTACATTCTGAATGTCTTCGTTTTTTTCTCTAGAATGGAGATGATGATTCCTTCTTTGTGCATGTAGATGCTCAGCACAGTGCCTGGCACAAAACAAAGATTCAATATTTGTCAGACTTAATATTTTTATTATTATTTTTAAAAATTTTAATGTTTATTTCTGGGGGGGGGGGGAGACACAGAATCCGAGCTGTCAGCACAGAGCCCGATGCAGGGCTTGAACCCATGAACCGTGAGATCGTGACTTGAGCCAAAGTCTGTCGCTTAACCATCTGAGCCACCCAGGTGCCCCTTTTATTATTATTATAATTGCCTAGCAAAGTAAGGTTTTATTAACTAACTATAGCATTTTTTTCCTACATGTGAAGTCAAATCAGAAAGTTGCTTGGTATGCATAGTTTAGTTGGCTGGGGAGGTTGGGGGGTATAGTGGAACAAGAACGGGCACCAAAGGGGTGCTGGGCCAGGGGCTCAGTCGGTTGAGCATCCGACTCTTGATTCCAGCTCAGGTCATGATCTCGGAGTTCATGAGTTCAAGCCCCACATCCGGCCCTGTGCTGACATCAAGGAACCTGCTTGGGATTCTCTCTCTCTCCCTCTCTGTCTGCCCTTCCCCACTGGCTCACTCGCTCTCTCTCTCTCTCTCTCTCTCTCTCTCAAATTAAATAAATAAACTTAAAAAAATATGTTTAAAAGGAATGGGCACGAAAGCTGGGCCAGAATTCACATCTCACCTTTAACACTGGCTGCGGGACCTTAATATTTATAAGCTTCCATTCGTTCCTTTGAAAGTTGGAAATAAGAAAAGGAATCCCGTCAGGCTGTTGTATGGTTTAGAAAACAAATACAAAGCACCTAGTCCAGAGTTTAACACAAGATGGATCTTAGGTAAACCATTGTGTTAATATCATCAAGCCTGTAGCGTCCCCTCTCTATGGAGACTATGTCTGTTAAATAGAAGAGACATTTGTGGTTGTACATTGACCCCGCTTTTCTAGAAAGTTTTAGCCCTCTAGACTAATGGTAATACCTCCGTCCCTCTGAATTCTTGGTATTTAACAATACCACTTACTGTTACATACTCCCAGGACACTTGGTACATGATAGGCGCTTAATGACTTTACATTGAATGACTCGGTAATTTACTTTTTATAGACCCACAAAGATCGTCCCCCTTCTGTTAACACATTTATCCTCAGCTCATCAACCCTTAATCTACCGATGACTGAGCTCATCCATTACATTTTTGTGCTTCTTAATGTTGTTCTCAGGGGATAACCTTCATACCTGTATTCCTTTGTTCCACCCATTGGTAAGATTTTAGATCAGATAGGAGAGAGAGCATCCCAGGCTGGGTGAATGATGTTTTCGAGGGGGTCAGGGCATCGAGGAAGACCAAGTGAATAGTGCTTGACTGGAATCAAGAGTGCCAGATGGAAAGAAATTTAGAGATAAGGTAAGATAAGGGAGGGTGGAGACAGATTGTGGAGAGACTTTACGGTCAGGCTGAAGAAGGCAACTTGACATTTTAGGCGATTGGAAAAGCCAGGGGATTGTCTCCATAAGTTACAATGATTTTTAAATTTGATTTTCTACATTACTTTAAAGAGTCAAAAGTGCTATTAGGCTTACCATGGAAATAGTAATCTCATGCCCTACCTCTTGCAACCCCCCATTCCTCCCCCCAGAGGTAACCATGTTTGAGTCCTATACCTGTTTTTTTTGGTTATTTGAATTTATTTGTTTTTTTGTATGAGAGATGATTTCCAGCCCTTGCTCCATCCCCTTCCCTCAGTCTTCCCAATATATTCACATCATAGTTTATGCTAAATCAATTTTCCCTTTACATCACTCTGACTGTATACAGTTTGCAGCCAGTTAAATTCTCTTTCCTGTACAGTTTTTTGTTTTTCCTAGTGTTAACGATTGCCTCACTGTTTCATTTCCTTAGTTTTCTGCGTACTTACCACTAAGTCAACCCCAAGTGCCCCAATCAAGATACGAATTGCTGAAATACATTCAATAATCTATTAAACTTTTTCTCAACCTGCCATGTGGAACTAAGATCACAGAAGTTCATGTTTTGTCATTTTTCTCCTAATATTCTGCCAAGGTTATCTTCTTCCAGTACTGAAAAAAACCAACCAACCAAACAAACAGGGGCAATGATTTAATGAACCAGTCACGAAGGGATATTGATTAGGGCAAATACTTTGCCCGTGAATAAAGAAGGTAGGATGGTGAATGTAGGAGCATCCAGAAAGACATCAGGGTGTTGTTGGCTGCTGAGGCTAACATTAATTTATGTTCCCCAAATAGGGTGGATTCATTTCTACAATATACCTGTTCTTATTTATCTCCTGTGTCCCAGCACATAGGCCATTGTTTGATTCTTAATGGACCATGGATAAACAGCCCTTGGCAATGTCCCTGACACAAAGCAACTCGTCAATATCACTTCTGTATTTGTGTAACACACATCATCTACTCAGAAACTTTGTTTTCATTTTAGCTTCTAGTGACCTTTGTTATGGAAAGCCTTTGTATGCAATTGCTAACTTTTCCAAATATTTTCACGTTCATGATTTTCATTCGATCCTCAGAGCGTCCAAAGAATTCGACTGATTTTGAAGCTTGCTGCGGTGCTTGCTAAGTGGTGTGTAAGTTACCTACTTTCTCAATTTTCTCAAAGAAACTGGGGATCACCTCATGGGACAGTTGTAAGAGTTAAATGAGATAATCTCATTTAGGCCTGGAAATGGCCTCAAAGATCATTTATTTAAGTGAACTGATTTTTCCAGTGGGGGAATTGAGGCCCAGGCACTTTTTAAATGAGACATGGGCATGTTTTGTAGTTTTGTTTGGTTTCTTTGGGTCTGGACAATGCTTTTAAGCAAAAAAGGAGTAGTTGCCAAAATAGGTTTGGCCATGTATGAACAGAAAACCCAAATTAGTGGTTTAAATAGAATAAAGGTTTCTCTTCCATGAAAAAGAAAAACCGTGGCCCCTAGGTGGCTCAGTCGGTTAAGCGTCTGACCCTTGATTTCGGCTCAGGTCATGATCTCATGAGTTCGAGCCCTGCATTGGGCTCTGCTCTGAGGGTGCAGAGCCTGCTTGGGATTCTCTCTCTCCCTCATTCTGTCTCTGCCCTTCCCCAGCTCTCCCTCTCTCTCAAAATAAATAAATAAACTTAAAAAAAAAAAAAAGGGAGGGGCGCCTGGGTGGCTCAGTCGGTTGAGCGCCGACTTCGGCTCAGGTCACGATCTCACGGTCCATGAGTTCGAGCCCCGCATCGGACCCCTGTGCTGACAGCTCAGAGCCCGGAGGCTGTTTCAGATTCTGTGTCTCCCTCTCTCTGACCCTCCCCCATTCATGCTCTGTCTCTCTCTGTCTCAAAAATAAATAAACGTTAAAAAAAAAAAAAAAAAAAAAGGGAAAAGGAAAACTAAAGATAGCAAATTCAAAGTGGTAACTCCAGAGGAAGCAGGAAGCTAGGTACCTATCGTTCTGCTCTACTCTTCCTAACACAGGGCTTCCATCCTCATTACTGTGTTAGGACACAAAGTGGCTGCTGGGGCTCTAGCCATTTGCATTCTGTCAGGAAGGAGGAAGACGGGGAGGGAAGAGGGGCACTTCCCAGCTCAGCTGTCCCAGGGGATCACCTGGACATCCCCATACGAATTCCCCTTTTATCTCATTATCCACCCGACGTGCAAAGGAGATTGGAAAATGTGTTCTTTTATCTGGGAAGCTTGCCACCTGGGTTAAAGTAGGGTTCTGTTATAAAGAAAAAGGGGGGATGCATTGGGTAGGCAGTTTCTGTCCCAGTTGTCAACATTTTACAGATCAGAATATGTTATGCAGATTTTGGATTTCTCTTATAAAAATTGGAAGATAGAGCTGCATTTGGGGCCAGGGAGAAGAAAAGTCTCAGCTGGATTGGAAGGGAGAGCCAGAGAGAGTGGGGGAGACCCGGGAAGGCTGGCTGAGGAGAAAGGAGGGAGTGGACGTCCTGAGACACGAGGAGTGATGTGGCATTCTGTTCTGATAACATTTGTGTTTTACAATCTAGTGACAGTGTGGAGGATGCGTTAAACAGAAGGAAAGCAGAAAGAACAGGAAGGAAGCTACTGCAGAGATCCAGGCATGAGGTGATGGGGTTCTAGACCAGCAACGGCAATAGAAATGTACTGTAAGCTCTACACGTGATGTTTAATTTCTTAGTAGCTGCATTTAAAAAGGGAAAGAGAATCAGGTGAAATTCACTTTCATAGTAAATTTCACTTTTCCTTCATTTGTTTTTAATTAAAAAAAATTTTAATTTTTAAAGTAATCTCTACCCCCAATGTGGGGTTCAAACTTACAACCCCGAGATCAAAAGTCACATTCTTGGGGTGTGTGGGTGGCTCAGTCGGTTGAGCGTCTGGCTCTTGATTTCAGTTCAGGTCAGGATCCCATGGTTCTTGGGATTGAGACCCGGGTTGGCTTCCAAGCTAAGTGTGGATCCTGCTTGGGATTCTCCCCCCTCACTCTCTCTCTCTCTCTCTCTCTCTCTCTCAATCTCTCTCTCCCTTTACCCCTCTCCCCTGCCCACTTGCTCTCTCTTTTTCTAAAAAACTAAAAATTAAAAAACCAACTCACATTGGGGCCCATGGGTGGCTCAGTCGGTTAAGCGTCTGACTTTGGCTCAGGTCATGATCTCACAATTTGTGGGTTCGAGCCCCGCGTCGGGCTCTGTGCTGACCGCTCCGAGCCTGGGGCCTGTTTCAGATTCTGTGTCTCCCTCTCTCCCTGCCCCTCCCCTGCTCACATGCACCCTCTCTCCCTCAAAAATAAAAAAATAAACATTAAAAAAGTTATTATTTTTCCAACAGCTGAATTGAGTGTTTTTAAATTTATGTTACCTAACATGAAATAAAGTTAAATATTCACTTCTTGATCACACTTACCTCATTCCAAGTCCCAATAGCCACGCGCAGCCAGGGGCTCCCTGCCCTGTTGGGACAGAAGGAAAGGACCCAGTTTGAGACGCATGGCTCGTAAAAGGTGGTCATCAAGAGGAACGCTGCAGACCCCCATCGTCATCACCTCACAAAGCATTAGGCCAAGCATCGCCGTTTGGCACATTCCCTAGACTTGCCGGCTTCTTTGACCTCTCCTGCCCCTTCACCTACATTGCCCTCCCTTTCTTTTTTCACCCAGAAAATGTCTCCGTATCTTTTAAGCCTCCATTCAGAGGTCATCCCTGTGAAATCTACCCCAGGCCCCTCAGGCTTGGTAAGTTGCTCTATCCTATTTTCACTCTTTTGTAGATCTGTAATGTTTCTGCGGCAGGGAACCGTGTCTTAATGGTCTTTGAATCCCTACCACATGGCAGGTGCCTCATAGATTCTCAAGAAAGGTTACTGAGTGAAGAAAACCTTCCGTTTAACCTGCACCTTGTTTCCCTATGGGCACTTCCGTCTGACACATTTTTTAAAATTATTATTAAAAAATTATTAAATTACTTAATTATTTTACATAATTATATATTATTTTTATATTAAATAATTATTTAATTATTGAAGTTATTAATTATTAATCATTAAATTATTAAAAAATTATCTCTCATTATTTTTGAGAGGGAGAGAGAGAGAGTGTGTGTGAGCGGGGGAAGGGCAGAGAGAGAGGGAGACACAGAATCCGAAGCAGGCTCCAGGCTCTGAACTGTCCAAACAGAGCCCGCCGCGGGGCTCGAACTCACCAACCATGAGATCATGACCAGAGCTGAAGTCGGACCCTTAACCGACTGAGCCAACTACTTAAAATTTTAAGTGCATATTCCCTTTGATCCTCCCAATTCTACTTTTAGGAATTTATTGTATAAGAATATTTCCATAAATACATAATCATGTGAGGAACGAGGGTGACCTTGGTATTGTTCATTGTTATTTTGAAAATTTGGAACAGCCCCCACATCCACTGGTATCAGATGATTAAATGAAATGTAATATGTCCATACTGTGGAGTACTACGCAGTTGTTGCAAAGAATAAAATTTCTCTCTGTAAATATAAAGATATAGATATATCTTTCTATATATTTAAAAAAAAATTTTAATGTAAACTCCAAACTACACATGGGACTTGAACTCACAACCTCAAGATCAAGAGTCGTATGCTCTATGACTGAGCCAGCCAGGTACCCCCCACTCTTTTTTTTTTTTAATTTTTTCTTTAACATTTATTCACTTTTGAGAGACAGAGCACAAGAGGGGGAGGGGCAGAGAGAGAGGGAGACACAGAATCCGAAGCAGGCTCCGAGTTCTGAGCTGTCAGCAGAGAGCCCGACGCGGGGCTCGAACTCATGGACCGCGAGATCATGACCTGAGCTGAGGTCGGATGCTTAATCAACTGAGCCACCCAGGTGCCCCCGTTTTTTGTTTTTTTTGTTTTTTTTTTTTTAATGTGGAGAAATATCCATGCTTTATTGCTGAATAAAGAAAGCAAGTTAGAGATAATACTATATTAAAATAAATATGCAAGAATATTACAATGACACTTTTAACTGTGATTATATTTGGGGTATTAGAACTGGGGGACGCATGGGTTTTCACTTACACCAACATGCGTTTCGTTATCGCTTGAGCTTCGTTCAGTGCTCACATATCATACTTATAATATTAAAAGATATTTTTAAATATATAAGGATACCGGGAAAGTAGAGAAACAAGAAAATGTGTCAACAGCAGAAAATCCAGGCTTCGTAGGAAGCAGTAACCCCAAGCCAGGCCTGCCAGAAAACAGTGACAGCTCTGATGGCCTGGTCACCTCATTCTCTCCTCAGGAACGAAGGCCTTTTGCACCCTGCTTTGGTGACATGTCCATAACTACCAAACCATTTTCTTAGATTCTTTTTTTTTTCTTTTAGAGAGGGAGCTTGCATGAGGGGAGGAGAGGGGCAGAAGGAGATGCTCTTAAGCAGGCTGCACACTCAGCTCGTAGCCCGTGACCCTGGGATCGTGACCTGAGCCAAAATCAAGAGTCAGACGCTCAACCAACTGAGTCACCCAGGTGCCCCCCTTGGACTCACTTTCTAATGCCTTCTCTCCAGTTTACATAACAAATTCCCCAAGAGAAAGGATCTGATTAGGTTGGCTGATCACGTTCACCTGGGTGACTCCTGTTGGGTGAGATTCTTTTGCCAGGCCACCTCCTGGTCCTGTATTCTCCCTTTATAGCTCACTGGCTTTGGCGAGAGCTGCCGGACAATCAGTCATGGCCAAGCTTGCAGAGCTATATGACACAAAGCAAGGCAACGTGCGTAAAGATCGCCCACATTTTAGAAGAAGAGTATGGGTAAGACAGAAGCAACATCACACGGACCACCCACTGTCCTCTCCCTTTGGTCTGATGCAACCGAAGACAGAGAGGTTAAACAGAATCAATAGTCATCCGACAGCGTGTCACGTCGAGAAAACCAGCCAACAACCTGTTTTGAAGACGTCCTCGTCAGTGAGGAGGAAGCTCGTATTCCTGGTGGGTCAGTTTGTGTTCCCTGGACCATGAGTTTGCACTGCACGTGCTTACGATCAACAGATTCCAGAAGCAACCTTTCTGCACTACTTGAAATTTTCTTTTTTTTTTTTTTAATTTTTTTTAATGGTTATTCGTTTTTGAGAGAGAGAGCGTGCACGAGTGGGGGAAGGGCAGAGAGAGAGAGAGAGAGGCCCAGAATCCGAAGCAGGCTCCAGGCTCTGAGCTGTCAGCACAGAGCCTATCACGGGGCTTGAACTCACAGACCGTGAGATCACGAGTGGGGGAAGGGCAGAGAGAGAGAGAGAGAGGCCCAGAATCCGAAGCAGGCTCCAGGCTCTGAGCTGTCAGCACAGAGCCTATCACGGGGCTTGAACTCACAGACCGTGAGATCATGACCTGAGCTGAAGTCGGACGCTCAACCGACTGAGCCACCCAGGCGCCCCTGAAGTTTCCTTTTCATTCAAAGATTAATTGGTTGATGAAAGGTAAGCAAAGAAAGAAAAGGAAAGGAAAAGAAAAAAGAAAAGGAAACCCAAAAATCAGTGTTACTGCTTCTGAAGGAATGACAAAAGTCATGCTGTTTGCAGGGATGAAAATGCAGAATTTTATAGAATCTGGGATTCCTGTAATGCTGTATTCTTGAAATATTTCAAAGCCCGGTCTGAGCATCTATATTTAAACCTTAAAAGGCAGGTCATTCAAACCCTCCAGGATAAGGGAAAGAAGGCAAAAGAATAGATGTGTCCCAAAAGGCTGTAGGGACGAACACTTTCTTCATTATATTTCATCTAAAAGTAGACATCTTCAGGCCACTAGTATATTGTTAGTCTTTTCTTGCCGGCGAAAGGGCCATCTGTCTTTGAAAACCGATATAAGGTCTATTTGTATGTATGGTACTCGTGAGCGGGGTAAAAGCCATACGAAAGGCGACCTGCGACATCAGGTTTCTATGCCTCGAAGCAGGAAGACCAATTCACCAAGGTGTTATCTGGTCCAACTGTTGGGTCAGTGAAGTTTTATTGTTATACAACGTCTGTCGCATATTTTTCATCCCTCGTGTAGCCCTCACGGTGTCTAATGACGATTTCAATTTGTATTAAACAACCGAGTATGGAATGTCTGTCTTGTGCCAAACACAGCGGAAGGTGCTGGGATGCCAGAGTAAGAAAGATCCGTTTGCTGGCCTGACGTTACTCCTATCTAGCAGGGAAAGCGCATAACCAACTATAATGCAATAGAACGCGTGCTCGATGCAGAGGTCAACTGGTGGTGTCTTAAGTTTTTGTTTACTTATTTTGAGAGAGAGAGCACGCAGGGGAGGGGCAGAGAGGAAGGGAAAGAGAGAACCCCAAGCAGGCTCTGCACTGCCAGCGCGGAGCCTGATGCAGGGGTTGAACTCATGAACCTCGAGATCATGACCTGAGTCGAAATCAAGAGTCAGACCACCCAGGTGCCCCTACATTGGTTGTGTGTTAGGGTCACATAGAAATGAGAGAGACGCTTAAGCTGGGTGTCTGAAGAATGAGTAGGGTTTTTTGCTAGGTGGAAAAGCAATGCAAGACAGTGGAAAAGCAACGCGTGACGGCAAAATCCACTGACTATAACCTTTTGAGTCAGGAGACCTGAGTCCTAACTTCAGAGACCCTGGGCCATTTCATAAGTAACAGCTGACCCTCATTTAGCGAGCGCTGTGTGTCTGGCAATGTTCCAAGGGTTTTAAATAAGTGGGCTTCTTTAGTTCCCAAAACAAGCCTGGCAGATAAGACGCTATTATTATCTCCTTTTAAAAAATGAGGAACCTGTAGAAGTTAAATAAATTGCTCATAATTACACAGCAAAATAAGCGGCGAATTAAAACCCAGGAGACTGGCTACAGCTGTCCATCACTGACACAAAGGTCTCAAATGAGTTTTTGCCAGAATGTTGCACAAAGTTTCCTTATTATCTAATGCGAGGAAGAGGGTTTTTCAGGTGAAGGGGACACTAGGAGCAGAAGCCACAAGATTTTAAAGCGTTTAGGAATTCCTTTCAGCTGCAGATCTGGGGGAGGGGGTGAAGGGTGGAGGCAGGCAGGCTGGGGGCTGCAATATCACCAGACAGGAAGCTAGAAGGTTATACTGATGTCAGAGTACAAAGTGCTTCATTGAGCTCTCGTCTCTTGGACTTCATCTCTAGACCACACAGCACTGGTAAATACTTTGGAGCAGGGGGGTGACTCAATCATGGCTGTGACTTAGGAAGATGACAGCCAGGAGTGGGAAGGCACATTCGGGTGGAGCATGACGAAGGGCAGGGACCCATCGGGAGGCTGACCGCTTGGTACAGGGACACAGCAGAGGCCTGTGGGTGGTAGTCATGGGAGGGCCCAGCACGGGTGGCCAGAAATGCATTTTGGAAGGAGATCCGAGCCCCGTCCCACAAAGGCAAGGAAGGAGATCCGAGCCCCTAGCTCTCAGACAGTCACGGAGGGCGGGTCAACCAGCCACCCCGGGGCTGCAGGACAGGGGTTTGGAATCCATGTACTTCCGGGTAAACCTGGCTTGTTTACCAGGATGTTTTGGGTTTTTTTTAACTTAAAAAATTTTTTTGCTTTAATGTTTATTTGTTTATTTATCTATTTATTAAAATTTTTTCTTGGGGCGCCTGGGTGGCTCAGTCGGTTGAGCGTCCAACTTCAGCTCAGGTCAGGATCTCGCAGTTGGTGAGTTCAGGCCCCGCGTCGGGCTCTGTGCTGGCAGCTCGGAGCTTGGAGCCTGCTTCGGAGGCTCCCTGCGTCTCCCTCTCTTTCTGCCCCTTCCCCGCTCACGCTCTGTCTCTCAAACATGAATAAACATTTAAAAAATTTTAAAAGAAAAATTGTTTTTCTTTAACATTTACTCATGTTTGAGAGACAAAGCGAGAGCAGGGGAAGGCAGAGAAAGAGAGGGAGACACAGAGTCCGAAGCAGGCTCCAGGCTCCGAGCTGTCAGCACAGAGCACGACACGGGACTCGAACTCACGGACAGTGAGATCCTGACCTGAGCCGAAGTCGGTCGCCCAAACGACTGAGCCACGCAGGCGCCCCTCTACAGAGACTGTTGAAAGTTGGTTTTGGTTTCGTTTGGTTCTTAATCCGACACACAGAACATTGCTTTATTCATGACCGTATGTTGCCTTGCGCCTTTCACAAGCCGGTGACAGTGCTTACGGTGAGCTCGTGGCTAGAGGCGGCCTGGAAGTGAGGAGAGGATTGGCCTGAGTCACGCACAGAGACCTCAATTTCCAGAGGAGTCTGGTGGGAAAAGAGTCCACTGATGGTCAAGGGTAATCGCGTGTCCGCTGTGCCCAGAATGGTAGAGAAGGGACCTACGCACTGAGGAACAAGGTCAGCTTCTTCGTTGGCCGACGGGTCGGAAAGGGAACACCGGGAAAAGTAGTGTAAGTAGCATATCAACCAATGGGATGAAAAAACGAGCACTGTGGTGCAGACTAGACGTAGTGAAGCAGCCGCGTCTGCCGCGTGTGGCCCCCGTATGTGCGCACTGGCCTATGCTGCACGGAGCTTGAGCGGCCTTGACGGAAGCGCTGGATATCCCAGGTGTGTTTGGCCTAGTTCTCATATTCCGAAAACATGGTGGCCGAAGAGAGAGAAAAAGTGTCACTCAGAAGCTCGGAATTTGGAGGGCACCTGGGTGGCTCAGTCAAGTGTCCAGCTTCGGCTCAGGTTATGATCTCGCTGCTCGCGGGTTCGAGCCCCGCGTCGGGCTCTGTGCCGACGGCTCGGAGCCTGGAGCCGGCTTCGGATTCTGCGTCTCCCTCTGTCTCTGCCCCTGCCCTGCTCGTGCTCCGTCTCTCTCTCTGTCTCTCAAAAATAAATAAACACTGAAAAAAAATGTATTAACAAAAAAAAAGAAGCTCTGAATTTGCGAAGGTCTCTCTACAGCCCTGTGATTCCATTCTGCCTCTCCAGGCGCCATGGCTGTTCCCTCACAGAGAGCTCTTCCTCTACCGTATGACCCCATGGGGCAACGGGATGGTGCCATTCTGAGCGTATTCATCCCTGGGATTGCCCCCATAAACCTAACAGAAGTTCCAGAGATGCCCCATCAGTGATGTGGCATTTGCCACCAGGGGAAGGGTGCCAGCCAGGCCAGGCAAGACCAGGACTCCAGGTAGCACTGGGCAGACTCCCAGGAAGGGAACTGACCCATCAATGCCCCAGGAAGCTGGGACAGGCGGGTTCCCTCCCTCCACCCCACACCGTAATATTCCAAGTAGTTCTAAGGGCTTCCAGAAGCTGCCGGAGCAGAGTGGAGGGAGGGCCTGGCATTTTCTGGGGAGGTTGGTTTGCTTTGAGTCAGAGCCATCCAATGGGAATATAGCACAAACCACGCAGGTGATTAACCAAAATTTAGCAGCCCCGTTATAAAAAGTGAAAAGAAACAGGTGAAAATATTACGTGGAATATTACATCTCGGCATGTAATCAATGTAAACGTGTATTAACGAGGTATTTTACACGGTTCCTTTGTATCTGTATTCAGATTCCAGGGTGTATTTTCTGCTCACACCTCAGTTTGGAATGGCTGCATTTGAAATGTTCAATAGCCACGTGTGGACATGCACAGGTCTAGACACCTACACTTGGGGCAGCCAGCGTAAAGCACCAGAAGCGTTTTGTCTGGTTTCCCAGGGCCAGGGGCCGGACTCTTCTCTTCCCCATGTCTCACTCAGCTTAGGGGGTTTCTGTACTGAGGACGGGACTGCCTCCCTGTCCGGTGGTTCCCTTCCACTCAGCATTTACCAAAGTCTGAAAACTTCCTTGAGAGACTGAGTGCGATTTTTTTTTTTCCTTTTCCAGATTTAGGACATCCAGGCCCTTCGGCACGGAGGGCAAAGTAGGGGCCCTCTTGCTCTGGTCTGAGGCTGGCACTGGAGTGCGGTAACATTATTTCAACTCCTGGATCAAGCAAAGCCAAAATCCAGCACTACCTGTAGACATTTGAGTTATGTGTGTCCTCTCTTCTGCTTGAGGCTGTTTATGAAGGGTTTTCTGTCAAGCACAACTGAAAGAGTCCTAGCTGATATAAGGTTAACACTTCCTTTCAAATATCTGGAGCTGAATAATCCTCAAGGGACCCGTCAATGCCTCTCTGTTCTTGGGGCTGTGCAAACAAGTTACTTTCCAAAATGTCAACTGTCTTACGGGTTTCTCTAATTGCAGGTAAAGAGACAAGTTGGGCCACATCAGACAGGTGCTCCCAAGCTTGCTCAGCCTTTCAGGCAAACAAACACATATGTTACTGACATTCTGATTTTCACAACATCCTTCGCTTATTTCAGATGCATGGGAAGCCCATAAAATAATTCCTCAGAAGCATCGGCAAAAAAACCAAAATCTTAGCAATATGAGAATTCCTGAACAGAAGGGCATATTACTATTTTTTTAAAGTTTATTTATTTTGAGAGAGAGAAAGAAAATAGAGCAAGTGTCGGGGTGGGGGGGGGCAGAGAGAGAGAGAGAGAGAGAGAGAGAGAGAATCCCAAGCAGGCTCCATGCTGTCAGCACACAGCACATGGAACCCAACTTGGGGCTTGGTCCCATGAACTGTGAGATCATGACCTGAGCCACTATCAAGAGTTGGACCCTTCGCCAACTTACACACTCAGGTGCCCCAGTATATTCGTATTATTTTTTTTAATGGGATGTTTCTATACACTAACAATGAACAATCAAAAAAGGAAATGAAAAACAATCTATTTACAGTAGCCTCAAAAAGATTAAAATATTTAGTAGTATCACAATGTTAAGATGTCAGTATTACCCAAAGCAATCTAGAGATTCAATGCAAATCCCACTCAAAATCTCAATGACTTTTTTTCTCAGAAATAGAGAAAATCCTAAAATTTGTATGGAATCCCAAGGGACTCTGAATAGTCCAAACAATTTTGAAAGAGAAGAACAAAATTTTGGAGGACTCAACTTCCTTATTTCAAAACATATTACAAAGCTACATAGTACACTTCAAAACAGTGCGGTACTGGCCTAAGGACAAACATAGAGGCCAACGGAATAGAACATAGAGCCCAGAAATAAATGCTTACATATATGGTCAAATGGGGAAAGGACATTCTCTTCAACAACTGGTGTTGGGAAACTTTGGGTGTCCATCGAGGAACGAATGAACTTGGAATCTTATCTCATTCTCCATACAGTAATTAAATAAAAATGGAATAAAGACCCCCAAACTAAACTCGAAGAAGGCATTTGGGAAAACTTGAAGACACTAGGTTTGGCAATGATTTCTTGGATGACACAAGCAGAGGCCAACAATAGCACAAATTAACAAATTAGATGACATCGGACTTAAAAATTTCTGTGCATCGGAGGACAAAATCAATGGGGTGAAAAAGGCAACCTACCGAATGGGAGAAAATACTTGCAAGTCATATGTCAGATAAGGGGTTAATATTCAGAATATATAAAGGACTCCTACAACTCAACCACAAAAAAAATCGAGTAATTCGATTTAAAAATGGGCAATGGCAGGGTGCCTGGGTGGCTCAGTCAGTTAAGCATCCCACTCTTGATTTCGTCTCATTCAGGTCACGATCTCACAGTTTGTGAGATTGAGCCCCGTGTCGGGCTCTGCGCTGACAGCGAGTAACCTACTTGCGATTCTCTCTCTCCTTCTCTCTGCCCCCTTCCCTGCTTGTGTGCTTGCGCTCTCTGTCAAAATAAATAAAAAATGGGCAATAGGCTTGAATAGACATTTCTGCAAAGATGATATACAACTAGCCAACAAGCACATGAGAAGGTGGTCAACACCACTAATCGTCAGAGAGTTGTAAGTCAAAACCACAATGAGATACCAACTCTACTCACTGTAATGGCTACCATCAAAAAATTAGAAAATTGTAAGCGTTGGGGGATATGGAAAATTGGATCCCTGTGCAGTGTTGGTGGGGTTGTGAACTGGTGCAACCAGCATGAAAGACAATACAACGGTTCTTTGAAAAATTACAAATAAAATGACCATATCCAGGAATCCCACTTCTAGGTATATATCCACAAGCCTCAAAAGCAGGGTCTCAAAGAAGTATTTCCACCCCATGTTCATAGCAGCATTATTCGCAACGGCCAAGAGGTGGAAGCAACCCAAATGTCCACTAATGGATGCACACACGAAATTAGCGTATTATTTAGCCTGTAATGTAGGGGATTTAGCCTCAACGTAGGGGATATTACTTAGCCTTAAAAAGGAGGGAAATCCCGTCACGTGCTATAACATGGATAAACCTTGAGACATCATGCTAAGTGAAATAAGCCAGTCACACAATGACAAGTACTCTATGACTCCACTTGTATGAGGTGTCAAAAGTAGTCACACCCATGGGAACAGAAAGTGGAATGGTGGTTTCCAGGGGCTGGAGGGGGAGACGGTGGGGGGGCGGGGGTCAGGGGGGGTGGAGAAGAGCAGTTGTTTCACGATTATAGAGTTTCATTTCTACAAGGTGCAGAAGTTCGGGAGATCTGTTGCACAATAATGCGAACATAACACTATTGAACTGCACACTTAAAGGTTAAGATGGTAAATTTTTTAAAAAAGAGATGTAGTCTGGCTCTCTTCCTATCTTAATGCACCTATGGTTGGTTCATTAATACACATATTCTTTTTTTTCAATTTTTTTAGTTTATTTATTCTGAGAGAGAGAGAGAGAGCGAGCATGAGTGGGGGAGGGGCAGAGAGAGAGGGAAAGAGAGAGAGAGAGAGAGAGAGAGAGAAAGAGAGAGAATCCCAAGCAGGCTCCGCGCTGTCAGCTCAGAGCCCGATGCGGGCCTCAAACTCACCAACCGTGAGATCATGACCTGACTGGAAACTTTTTTATATTTTTATCGTAAGTGTACTTAGAGGTACTTATAAGAAGACTTCTTATGTCCCAATTGGTTTGCTTGAACCAAACTCGAAGCAAGATGCACACATTACATCTGGTGGTTATAGCTCTTCAGTTTCTTTCGGTTAAGAGTGATCTCCTTCCTTCCTCCGTGACTCTTTTTTCAATGCCATTGACAGATGGAAGACGCTAGTCTAGTCCGTCTGGTACAACGTCCCACATTTGGGATTTGCCTGTTGGCTTCCTTCTCCTGGCATTTAACTCCTTGTCCCATTGCCTCTCCTGATCTCTCCCTCCTTCCCCCCCCCCCACCATTTCCTGTCAATGAACGCTAGCTCTAGAAGCTTCATTAGATTCAGGTTCAGTTTCTTTGGCGAGATTTCATATTAGGGTGGTATAGCCATTGGTAATTTAATAAAAGTTCCTACAAAATCAAGCAATGTTGGCATCTCTCCTAAAGACGCCCTGTCATGGGGCATAAAAACTCCAAAGTCCAGCCACTAGCTTCAACCATTTTTTCTGCTCTTGCTTGTGTTGGCCAGCATTGATTGCCTATTTTTGTCATTGTTTAAAGCAGAGAAAACAACCCAAGGGCCTCCCTGACTATGGAACGTGTTGGGAATGAGTAGGTACATACCCTTCGGGTTCTTGGTTGCAAGCCACAGAAATGAACTCTGCCCACCTTATGAAAAAAAGTATTGCGTTAGGGGCACCTGGGTGGCTCAGTTGGTTAAGCGTCCAACTTCAGCTCAGGTCATGATCTCGCGGTTCGTGGGTTCAAGCCCCGTGTCGGGCTCTGTGCTGACAGCTCGGATCCTGGAGCCTCCTTCGGATTCTGGGTCTCCCTCTCTCTCTCTCTCTCTGCCCCTCTCCTGCTCACGCTGTCTCTCTCTCTCAAAAATAAATAAACATTAAAAATTTTTTTTAAAAGTACTACATTAAAAGGATATAGGATGGATTATAGAATCTCTAGGTAAGCCAGAGAACCGGGCTCAGAAAAAGGATAGAAGTATCAGGAAGCTAGGCAAAGCACCCATAACCAAAGTCACCCCATAGGACCTGTTGGATGGGAGGCCTACCACCAGCATCAGACGTTCCTGCCACCTTCTGTCCCTAGACCTTGCTCAATGGATGGTTCTCCACCGTCTCTCTACCTTCGCGTCACTTGCTCAAGATTCAGAGTTCTGGGCGGGGGCAACTAATTTGCCATCTTGGTTTACACATCCACTTCCTGCTCTCAGAGTTTTGGAAGAGGGGGTATCTGGATGCTTCGGCATCTGTAGTGGAATCCCTGGTCTTCCCTTACCACTTAAAAAATGGGAGATCAATCCTAATTGGAAACCGTGTAGCCAAAAACCCTAACAAATATCCATTGCCCAGAATGAATTGGATTACTGATGAGATCTGTTCAAAGGACAGGTGAATAGGAATCACACAGAGGAGAAGGAAGGTTTTCAAACATAACTGTAGTCAAGGGTTTTGGCCAAACAGCCACATCTGATGACCTGTGATGGTTGTCACCTTGTGGCATGCGGTCAGAATCACCTGGAGGGCTTGTTGAACCACGGAAAGTGGGGCCCCACCTCCACAGTTTCTGATTCCGTAGATCTGGGAAGGGGTCCAAAAGCTTTCTATTTCTGGCAGGATTGTGGACAATGCTCGTGCTGCTGGGCTTGAGTCTATACCCTGAAAACCACTAGGTTAGGTTCCAGATCAATAACTCTATGTTATGTTCTCACTCAGATAATGTGTGTAAGTGATAATCTGTGATTCAAGCTTCAGAAGGATTCTTCACATTGTGACTCTGTGGTCCAGCATTAGCCTGTAAATCTGATTTCTTTCCCATACACTGTTCAGGTTCTCGAACTTGACTTCCCCGCATTATTTGTCTCTGGCCTAAAATCCCTGGTTCCATCACTATTCTTCATGTGTCACGGGCTTAATTCTTCTCAGCACCCTGGTCACCTTCCTATGGATTCTTTTCAGATCCCTACTGTTCCTGTTAACGTGAGGGACCCAGAGTTTGAAACCTATTCCAGATGGAGTTTGACTACTGTAGGGCAAACACAAGAAATACCCTCCCTTACATTGTTCCCTAATTGTCTATTAATTTCCTTCACAAGCTGAATCATATGATTAGCCTCATTTTGATAGTTTTAGCCATGAAAGTACAAGCCAAACTTCCTTCCTTCCTTTTCCTTCCTTCCTTCCTTCCTTCCTTCCTTCCTTCCTTCCTTCCTTCCTCCCTTCTCTTCTCCCCTCCCCTCCTCTCCTCTCTTCTCCTTTCCCCTCCCCTCCCCTCCTCTCCTCTCTTCTCCTCTTCTCTTCCTTCCTTCCTTCCACACTTCTTAATGCCCATATCCTCTCATTGTAAAACTGATCATGGAAGTCTGAGTCTAGGATTTAACATTCATCCATATCAAATTTTATTGTTTGAGCCTTGACCTATCATATTTCCCTGTTATGATACTTTAATCTTAAATTACCAGGGCGCCTGGGTGGTTTAGTCGGTGAAGCGTCCGATTTCAGCTCGGGTCATGATCTTGAAGTTCATGGGTTCGAGCCCCATGGCAGTCTCTGTGCTGAGAGCTCGGAGCCTGGAGCCTGCTTCTGATTCTGGGTCTCCCTCTCTCTGCCCCTCCCCTGCTCATCTCTATCTCTTTCAAAAATAAACATTAAAAAAATTTAATCTGAAATTACCTGTTTGATATAATTATTGTGACTTGAAACTTTGTGACAGCTAAAGATATGATCAGCATAGTACAAATATTCATTCATTCATTTATTCAGTAGGTGTTTACACGTTCTATTATATTACCGTCGCTGCTCTCGTCCCAAGCATTAATAAGATGTTGATCAGAACAGAGCCAAGGATAGAGCTCTATTGCACATACTCCCAGGAATACATTGGCCGCTAATCCGCCCTTTGAAGGTTACCGTGATTGTATCCATTATCACTTTACCTAAATCTATTTCCACCTAGTTTCCCCGACGATAATTTGTTTACGAATGTGTCTTCAGGTTTCTGGCACATACCTTGATGAAATGAGATCCATGCTGTCAAGCAAGGAGACTTGGAGACTAGGAGATTCTGTGTTTCGAACGATGTTGTGGTCCATGACTTGGGTCGTTAGAGCGAGGTGTGCGCCCCAGGTTTGCGCTTACTACGATGAATCGTTGGCAGGGTGCTCCAGTTCTCAGAGCCTCGGTTTCCTCATCTCAAAAAAGGGAAACAAAGCCAAACTTGCAAGGTTGTTATGAGGATGAGATATAATATATTGAAAGCATCTAGTACGCACTACTCTTTTGAATGTGGTATGTGAAAAAAATCATAGGAAGAGAAGGATTTCCAGGGAGGGGAAATCTGATTTTTTTCAAATCCTATCTAAATTCAGGAAAAGGGGGCGCGTGGGTGGCTCAGTTGGTTAAGCATCCTACTTCGGCTCAGGTCATGATCTCATGGTTTGTGAGTTCGAGCCCTGCGTCGGACTCTGTGATGACAGCTCAGAGTCTGAAGCCTGCTTTGGAATCTGTGTCTCCCTTTCTCTCTGCCCCTCCCCTGCTCGTGCTCCGTCTGTCTGTCTGTCTCTCTCTCATACAAATAAATAAATATTAAAAAAATTTTTTTATCAGGAAAGCTTTGATTCAGGGATTTGTAAATCAGAGAATTAAGCAGCATAGACAAAAATGATTATCAAATAATTTTTAAAATTTTACTATGATCTTTAACTTCAGTGAACTGGTTTCCTACTTAGTTAAAATATACAATACGGTCATGTGGTTATTTCTCTCATAATCTGTGGCAAGGTTTGAACCACTATTATTTCTGTATTACTATGCAGTAGAAGACCTTCCCAAGGCTCAGAGAGAAGAAGCAAATTTTATTTTCTCTGGGTTTCGCATGTAAAATAAGGACTTTGTATAGGATTTTGGAAGGATTATATGCCATGACATTTCCCTGGTTATTCTAAAAGGAAGGTAACAAGACATTAATTAAATAATACAAATATTTGCATGAGGCTTTGAAAAAGAACACAAACAAAAAAACCTGGTAACTATATCTAGAGAGGGATTTTAGGCTGGTGGAAGGCAGGGAGGGGGAGACTTTCTTTTCATTATACAGTCTTTGTGTACCTTTTGAATTTTGTACTGCAGGCATATATTACTGATTCAAAAAAATAGTTAATCCTTTGTAAGTAGTGGAAAAAGAATTTTAAATAACCTTATCCTTTTCACTGAAAGCTTCTTTTTGTAAAATCTCAAAGCTTGATAACAAAGAAACCAAACTAAATTCCCTGAAAAGTCCCATTAAAGTCTGATAATGTATATGAGTTAAACCAGTTAAATGAACCACATTAAAATAGGTTTACTTTATAACTTCTAAACACTGCCTCCCAGCCATTCCAATTAACAATAAATTGTCTCTAAAAAGATGCCTGACCCATTTGCAAAAACTTTACTGAAAACTTCGAATTTTTAAATGCGGACAGCTTAAAATTTTTTTTTAATGTTTATTTTTGAGAGAGAAAGACAGACAGACAGAGTGTGAGCGAGGGAGGAGCAGAGAGGGAGACACAGAATCCAAAGCAGTTTCCGGGCTCTAAGCTGTCAGCACAGAGCCTGACACGGGGCTTGAACTCACGGACCTCAAGATCGATCATGACCTGGGCTGATGTCTGAAGCTCAACCGACTGAGCCACCCAGGTGCCCCTAAACACGGACACTTTTAAAGTATAAGGAACAGGATAGTATGCTCAATTTAGATGTTGAAGTATCAAGATCTGTGTTTTCAAAATATTTTGGACAACTGTATAACTTTTATATAGAAGACATTTTTATGGTTATATATTTGATTTTTGCTAACAAGATTGTATTCTCTGAACAGTCAACAATTTGCATAAATCCTGACTGCCTGTTTGAGGCAAATAAAATAAGAGTTTTAGAAAGAAAATTGTGCACAACAGAGAGAGATTAAAACCATCCCCGGGAGTCTGGCTAGCTCAGTCGGTGGGGCATACAATTCTTGGCCTTGTGGTTGTGAGTTTAAGCCCCACATTGGGTGTAGAGGTTACTTAAAAATAATATCTTGGGGTGCCTGGGTGGCTCAGTCAGCTAAGCATCAGGCTTCGGCTCAGGTCATGATCTTGCGGTTTGTGGGTTCGAGCCCTGCGTCGGGCTCTGTGCTGACAGCTCGGAGCCTGGAGCCTGCTTCAGATTCTGTGTCTCCTCTCTCTCTGCCCCCCGCCTGCTCATGCTCTGTCTCTCAAAAATGAATAAATGTTAAAAATTAAAAAAAAAATTAAATCCGAAAAAAATCAACTATCTCCAAGGATGACTTAGATCATAGAGCTTTATAACACAAAATGAGAGCCCTTCAGTTTGTGAAATTTCATGCAAAAATACTTGTTTAGAAAATGTTTCCGTCTTTAGGTATGAGCCAGCATCATGGAAATATTCTTTGCCTCAGCTACTGCTGTGATACAGACGCTCTGACAGAGCCCCGTATTAGCTGATTTGGCAAATGCCAGGAAAATGAAAACCCAAATCCTTGCGCTTAAGGAGTGAATAAATACCCAAGGATATAATAACTGCTTGAGAAAGTCCGTAAAGACCTGCAAAGCACTAGGACCAAACAATCAAAATTACATCCAGCAAGTATTTCTTATAAGTACAGTGGATATTTAGTGTGAGAGGACTCATCATTTTTTCGGTTTGTTCAGATGACCAGAAGGAAATGCTTTGTTTCTTGAAATCATCATATAAGAGAGTCTACTTTTATTTTTATTTTATTTTTTAAAGATTTTATTATTCTATTAAACATTTTTAACATTTTTTTATTTTTGAGAGAGAGAGAGAGAAAGAGACAGAGCATGAGTGGGGGATGGGCAGAGAGAGAGGGAGACACAGAATCCGAAGCAGGCCCCGGGCTCCGAGCTGTCGGCCCAGAGCCTGACGCGGGGCTCGAACCCGCCAACCTTGAAATCACGCTCTGAGCCGGAGTCACATGCTTAACCAACCAGGCCACCTGGCGCCCCAAAGATTTTATTTTTAAGTAATCCCTACACCCAATGTGGGTCTCAAACTCACAACCTGGAGCTCAAGAGTCCCATGTTCCACCGACTCAGCCAGCCAGGCGCCCCCAAAGAATTTGCTTTTAAACTAATAGAGATTTAATGCTGAGCAAACAGAGCAGAAGGAAAATCTTCTTCCTCGTTTACCTGGTGTAATGGTATTATCTCCCTTGTGAAGTTCCTGGCACCGTGGTAGGTTCTTGGTACGTGTAAGACCTCTTCCCTCCCTCCCGGTTAACCTCAGCAGCCGGGGTCTCCTAATTCCTCCCTCAAACTAGAGCGACTACGTCAGTGTCTCCTAACAGGCCAGTCCACTAGCAGACCGCACAGGAGGCCACTCGTAAGGAGTCCCTTGAACAGCAGTAGGCAGGCAGACCAAGGCTGTTATCTCTGCTGTCGTCGAGGGGGAACTCAGGGTCGCAGGGTGTGACCTCAGACCGCCCAGAAAAGCTCCACAGGCGCTCGATCCAGAGAGCACCCGTCTCCCAGAGGACATGACAGGGATTCTGAAATCTTTGCCAAGCGGTTTTAACCCAGCGCCAGCGGGATGTAGACGCAGGAGGCCAGGATTGCCCCTGTAGGTGTAGGTATATGTCGCTGCTTCCTTATAAGCTGTACTGAGACCACGCAGGCTGGGACACACCTGCTCAAAGCTAATACTCTGTTAAACAGTTACCAGGACTCCTGAGGTTCCCAGCAGACGTCTGAGGACTCCCAGGGGCCAAAGGCCCCAACTGAAAGGTCTGGGGGTTGTTAAAATGCCAAGTGGGGTTGCTGTAGCACCTCCCAGCCACTCAGATTGCAACTGAGCCGCCCAGAGATCACTTAACTGATGTGTCTACCAAGCCCTTTGACCTTTTCCCTTCTAGGACAAGAAGAAACTCAGAATAATAAAGAAGAACAATAACCACCTTTTACTGCGCTGCCGTTTTGTGCCAGAAGCTATGGAAGTGCCCGAGACACCACCACCGACCCGGTTTTTCTTCACAGCAGCCTGCAGGGAAGTGGTGTTTTCTCATGTTGCAAATGAAAAAGCTGAGACTCAGGCTAGAGAATTTGCCCCGGTTCCCACAGCTAACAAGTAGCAAAGATAGGACCGGAACTCAGGACTGATCGGCATTAATACCCGTGCTTACCCTACTCGGTACGCAGCTTTATAATGACACGTAGTGTTAACCATGTGCTTGGTAAGGCGAGAAGTCTCTAGCAACACAAGGATTTGTTTTTTGTTTTTTGTTTTTGAGTATTTGAAAGCGCACAACCTGTTGCCCATCATGCGGCAGGAACTCAGTTAATTTTTTTTTTTTTAATCGTTGTCTGGCATCCTGGAACACGTGCAGTGCGGTGGGTAGGCACACAATGGTCTTCTACAGGGCTTGATGGGTTCTAGGGACAACTATTATATATTTAAAAATAGCAGCACTCACATGCTTCCATAGTAAATCAGTTGGCCGCGTTAAAAATAGATTCTAAACATAGCAGGAGCAGAAATCCAATCTAATG